>NC_139516.1:2224691-2399039 GCF_947247035.1 Vipera ursinii
GGGCCGGTAGCAGGCTGGTACAGAACACTATGCCTCTGTTTATACAAACCCAGGATTATATTAGCTTTTCTGGCGGCTGCTGCACACGGCTGGCTCATAGTCAAGTGATCATCCACTAGGACTCCTTAATGTGGAATAAAAGGTTGGGTCTACCAGAAGCCCCCTCCACTGACTGTGGAATAGCCGGGGTTGACACGAGTTACTGAATTTTGATCATGTGACCACAGGGACCATATGGTGGTAAGTATGAAAACCGCTCCTCCGTCACTTTTTTCAGGGCTGTTGTAACTTTAAAGGGGCGCTAAACAAATGGTTGTAAGTGAAGAACTGCCTCTATAGTTTGCCTTCATTTTCCTACAAGCTCATCCTGTCCTGAATCTATGGGACCTGTTTTATTTCAGAACAAAATAAGATTTATTAGGTGCATTAAAACACACGCATGGAGAAAGATGGGGGGGGGGAGGAAAAAGAAAGAAAGAAAGAAAGAAAAAGAAAAAAGACAGAAAGAAAGAGAGAGGAGAGAGAGAGGAGATAGAGAGAAAGAGAAAGCAAAAGCAAAAGAGAAATAGAAATAGAAATAGAAAAAGAGACAGAGAGAATAAGAAAGAAAAAAGTAAGAGAAGATAGAGAGAAGAGAGAAAGAGAGTCAAAGAGAGAGAGGAGAAGAGAGAGAAAGAGAGAATGAGAATTAGAGAAAGGAAAGACAGAAAGAGAGAAAAAAAGAGAGAGAAGAGAGAGGAGAAGAGAAGAAAAAGAAAGTAGAGAGAGAAAGACGGAGAGAGAGGAGAAAGAAGAAAAAGACAGATAGAAAGAGAAGAAGAGAAGAGAGACAGAAAGAAGAGAGAGAGAGAGATGGAGAGAGAGAGAGAAAGAAAGATAGATAGAAAGAGAAGAGAGACAGTACAAATTCTGGCTGATTCTGCATACATAGAGCATAACTTTCCTGTCCTACAAATGTCTGGCCTAAATCTAGGGGCACTGCTTTATTTCACAATAAAATAAAAATCGCCAGGTCCTGAAATAATCAGATTGTCTCTCTGCTAAAACACCAAGAAAGAAATAATGCTGGATGCACCTAGAGGTTTGCCTGTCTGTAGGTCTCCTGGGAGCTTTTGAGCAAGACCCCCCCCCCCGAAAAAGTCCTTTTTTTTTTTTTAATTTTAATTCCATTTATATCCCGCCCTTCTCCGAAGACTCAGGGCGGCTTACAAGCTTAGCAGTAGCCTTCATTCTATGTATATGCCTACTTATTAGGGCTTTCACACACACCCCAAGCGGCATTATTACAAAGTCAGCTTAATTGCCCCCAACAATCTGGGTCCTCATTTTACCTACCTGGGAAGGATGGAAGGCTGAGTCAACCTTGAGCCTGGTGGGACTCGAACCTGCACTAATTGCAGGCAGCTGGTGTTACTTAAGGAGGCATTAGCCCACTGCTCCACCAAGGCTCATCTGATTTTAGATCTGATATTCAGATATTCTGAATTTAGGCAGTGCTTTTTTTGTAAAAGGAAAAGGTGCCGGAACTCACACGTGTCATACAACCCGCCTTGCCTACCCTACAAGGTTCCATCCAAAAAAGGTGCCGGAACTCCGTTCTGAGCGTTCTATGAGCAAAAAAAGCCCTGAATTTAGGGACTAGGATTGGCCCACCGTGGCTCAAATTCACCTAACCCATTTCTAAATCTTCCGAGCAGATGGCCATACCAGATCTTGTGGCCGTGAGTCCCACAGGGGAATTGCACATGGGCAGAAGAGGTTCACCTGGTGGACTTGTGATAAAGCAAAAAAAAAAAAAACTGGGGCCAGATTGATGTTTTAATTCAGAAGATCCTTAATAGGAATGCACGACAGCAACGTCGTAGACATTTCTAGTTGGAAATATGGAACTGTGGATAAAAAATATTGGGGTGGGGGGAAAAAACACCCGGAAAAACTGTTCTCATATATGCCGACTGCAGCAAGAATCTTATATGCACAAAAATGGAAAGACGTGTCGACTTCCGCGACGGAAGGCGGAGATTGAAAAGACGGCGGGACTGGCAGAGACAGCAAAATTGGCTCTTCCAATTAAGGAAAAAGAAATGTTTCTAGCATTGCTTCCACTTGGAAACTGCTCGAGGACTGTCTGCTCGAAAGAGGAGGGTGGGGGATGAAAATTTGACTTCGAGTTTTGGTGATTAAAATAGGCGGTTGTTATAGAAATGGCGAGTATTCTTAAAAAGCCGAGATTATAACTTTAGTATGCAACTCACTGCGCTGAAGAAGAAAAAAGCGAAGTCACTGCTCTTTCTTCCCCTTTCCCCTTTGCCTGTTTTCCCCATTGTCTTTATTTTCACTTATACTTTATATTAAGATTTTTTTAAAAAAAATAAAAACTATTAATAATAAAAAGCACGCTGCCCCTTAATCCCCCACCTAGGCAACACCTCCTAGGCAATTACTAATGCGGTCACCTTGCAGGAAGGAAGGAAGATCAATGGAAGAGAATGGCTGTAGCTCAGGGTGGAACTGTGAGGTCCTTGATGCTCTCATGGCCCAACTAGGGAACATCATCAGGGCTAGAAGGGAGGAGGAGGAGGAGGAGGAGGAGGGGGAGGAGGAGGAGGAGGAGGAGGAGGAGGAGGAGGAGGACTGTGGGGTCCTTGGTGCTCTCTGAGCTTGGTGGTTTTCTTGCAGATGTTTCATGACCCAGCTAGGTAACATCATCAGGCCTAGAAGGGAGGGGGGGTTTGTGGAGAGGAGGAGGAGGAGGAGGAGGAGGAGGAGGACTGTGGGGTCCTTGGTGATCTCTGAGCTTGGTTGTTTTCTTGCAGACCTTCCATTACGCAGCCTAGTAACACTATCAGTGATAAGGATTTTGGGGTTTGCTCTCTGTTTGTATACACGTGGTTTGCCCTCTCACTGTTGGTGGGACAAGTAAGGAACTACCAACACAGAGAAACAATCAAACATTCAATAATAGCCTAATCAAGGAACCACCAGGAACATTTGACCAACACTGGCAGGGCAAGCCACTGTATATAAAGAGAGAAAAGCCCAGACACCCTTCTAGCACTGATGTTACCACCTAGTTAGGTAATGAAACGTCTTCAAGAAAACAACCAAGCTCAGAGAGCACCAAGGACCCCACAGTCCTCCTCCTCCTCCTCCTCCTCCTCCTTCCACAACCCCCCCTTCTAGCAGTGATGATGTTCCTGGTTGGGTCATGAAATGTCTATGACAGAGGCCCCCAACCTTTGGGGCTCCAGGGACCGGTTCCGTGGAGAGAGGTTTTTCCACGGACCGGGGAGTGTGTGGTTTTGTGTGCTGCCTGCATCCCATGGATGGGGCTTTGCTTGTTTCTGCGGACCGGTTGCTGGCATGCCGTGGCCTGGTACTGGTCCACAGACCGCGGATTGGAGACCCCTGGTCTACAAGGTCCATCAAGCTCAGAGAGCACACAGTAACCTACAGTCCTCCTCTTCCTCCTCCTCCTCCTCCTCCTCCTCCTCCTCCTCCTCCTCCTCCTCCTCCTCCTCCTCACACCCCACTCCCTTCTAGCACTGATGATGTTCCCTAGCTGGGTCATGAAATGTCTGAAAGAAAACCACCCAGCTCAGAGAGCACCAGGGAATCCACGGTCCTCCTCCTCCTCCTCCTCCTCCTCCTCCTCCTCCTCCTCCTCCTCCTCCTCCTCCTCCTCCTTTCACAACCGCCCCCTCCCTTCTAGCCCCGATGACATTACCTAGCTGGGTCACGAACTGTCTACAAGAAATCAACCAAGCTCAGAGAACCCCAAGGAATCCATCATCCTCTTCTTCCTCCTCCCTCCCTCCCCTTCTTCTTCCTCCTCCTCCCCCGCTCTGCAAACCCACCCTCCCTTCTAGCACTGATGATGTTACCTAGCTGGGTCATGAAACGTCTGCAAGGAAGCAACCAAACTCAGGAAGCACCAGGGACACACACACACACACACACCCCAGCAGAAAGAGAGCTCCCGTTGCTTAGTGGAAATCAGCGGGGGGGGGGAGGGGGAGGCAAAAAAAAACACCCCAGCCTGTTGAAGCAGTTTTTATTGAAATGAATTTATTACCATGTTGCAGCAGAATTAAAAATATACAAAAAGTTTGTGGTATACAAAAGAGTCTCGATACAGAAGTTGGTCGCGCCTCGCCTCTCGCGTGTCTGCAGGCGTCGTCAGATCTATGCGCTGTATGGGGGGGGCGAGATCACAGACCCTGGAGGGCGGGGGAGGCCAAAGGGACAGTATTTCGGAGTCTGGGGGGAATAACAGAGGATTGCCCGGCTCTGGTCTGCCCACCCCCCAATTTAGCGTACGTCAAAATGGCCAGCCAAGCCAAGGAGGATCCTTGGATGTTTTTGGGGTGTCCCCCTTCTCTACGCAACTCTTTGCAAACCTTGACTACAATCTCCATCGTCCTCTCCCAGCCCTGGGTAAGGGTTGACGTACAAGTCATCCTCACCTTACAGTCAACGTGGTCGTAAATCGCGTCATTATGTGTTCAGACTGGAAATTACGACCGTTTCTTATCACGGTCGTTACGTGAAACCATTCCCCCACCCCCAATGGGTGGTTTGGGTGTTTTTTTGCCAGAAAGTGGAAATGAACTCCGGAAAAGAGCAAAAAAAAAGTCACGCGTTGCCGTCCTGTGACCGGTGGGGTATTTGAAACCGCCGTAAAGCGGAGCCGAGGACCCAAACTGTGATCCTATGATCCTGCCGCGCGCGGGGGGGGGAGGTTGTGTGCAGCTGTCACGATTCCGAAAATGGGTTGTAAGTTTTAACATAACATAGAATAGAGCTGGAAGGGACCTTGGAGGTCTTCTAGTCCAGCCCCCTGCTCAGGCAGGAGGACCTAGTAGTTCTGGGAGGTCCGTCATAACTTTGTACATTCGTGAAAGAGCTGGTTGTAAGTTGAAGACAACTTGTATGTGGCCGCTGGCAACAGCTAGAGTTGTGAGTGGTCTCCATCTCAGCCGCTTTAAGAGGCCTGGACTTCAATTCCCAGAATTCCCCAGCCAGCTGGCTGGGGAATTCTGGGAGTTGAAGTCCAGGCCTCTTAAAGCGGCTGAGATTGAAAAATGTTGAGTTTCCGGCTGAATTCAGAAAGTTGTGATCCTGTGTGCTCACCTCTTTTTTTAAAAAAAAAGTTAGCCCTGCCCACCCTATTCTCAGTTGTTACCAGTACACCACAACCCCGGCATGCCAACCGTTGTAGCGAGGGTGTGTGTGTGTATGGGCGGAGCCCTTAAGTCACTCACACACTTTCAATCAGACTTGCGCAAAGAAATCCAGCTTCTTATTCAGGCTAGCAGGAGGAGAATTGTGGTACGTGGCTTGTGGTACTCGTGGCTTTTCCGTGGCTTGGGGGAGGGGGGCTCGGGGAAGGGGGGTCTCCAGGCACCTCCTAATCTTGGCCAGGGTCTTACCCAGCATCTTGACCCTTCCCCGTTGAACCGGAGCGCAACGCAGACCCGCAACGCCCCATTCACCAAAGTGCCAAACAGGAACAGGACTGGACGGGGTGTGTGTGTGTGTGTGTGGGTAACGGAACAGCACAAAAATGACACCGCCCCTACAGCTCCCATAATCCCCTGACCTTCAGGTGGGCCAGACTACAACTCCCATGGGGCCCACCCAAGCCAGTCGGACAGCGCCAGCTTAGAGGAGACACTTGCAAGCCTTTGGTACACATCTCCATTGTCGTTTGCCCCCCACACACACAAACACAAAGCTGGGTGTCCACAGGTCCTCATCTCACGACCGCAATCGAGCTCCCACATTCCGTTGCTAAGCGAGGCAGTTGTTAAGTGAGCTTCGCCCCGTTTGACCGGCTTCCTTGCCGCCGTCGTTAAGCGGATCCCGGCCGTGGTTCAGTTAGTAAGAGGGTTGTAAAGTGAAACTGGCTTCCCCCGTTGGTCAAAAAGGTCGCAAAAGGGGATCCGGGACCTCCCTCCCCCCCGGGACGCTGCAACCGTCGTAAATACGAGTCAGCAGGGTCTGGAGTTTGGATCCCCTGACCGTGGGGATGCTACAACGGTCGTAAGTGTGGGAAATGGTCATAAGTTCCTGTTTTTTTCAGTAAGTTTAGTTAGGGACAGGACTACCTGTGCTTCGTGGGGAGACGGTCAGCTAAGGAGGGCTGGGGGGCGGGGGGGGGAAATCGCACTTGGCAATTGCTTTGTGGGTCTTGCAAAGGTTGTGAGAACTTGCAGGCCCCAAGTCTAGAAGGTTGTGGCCCACAGACCGAGAGGAACCGAGGGCTAACGTGGGGAGGGGGGGTGTCTGGGCTTCTGCTCTTAGCGCTTGCAAAGAGCCCCCCCCAAAAGGGATCCCATCCATCGCTAAGCAGGGGCTGCGTTTCCTACGCAGAGAGAAGGAAGCCCTCCCCCCCTCGGTCCCTGCCCAGCCCTTCCCAGTCGCTTCTTCCGCCTCAGGATCCCTCTAACCCTCCTTAAGACGGGCGGGACTTCCACTCCCAGAATCCCCCAGCCGACAGGGGCTTATCCGTGACCGGGATATTTTGTTAAGTAATTTATTTATTATGAAATGTCTATGCCAACCAACTCGCCATGGAGACTCTGACTCTATTTCTTTGCTCTAAGAAAAAAGATGGCACGAAGCCTTTCCTTCCTTCCTTCCTTCCTTCCTTCCTTCCTTCCTTCCTTCCTTCCTTCCTTCCTTCCTTCCCTTCTCTTCCCTTCCCTTTTCCTTCCTTCCTTCCTTCCTTCCTTCCTTCCTTCCTTCCTTCCTTCCTTTCATCTTTCCTTTTCCTTCCTTCCTTCCCTCCCTCCCTCCCTCCCTCCTTCCTTCCTTCCTTCCTTCCTTCCTTCCTTCCTTCCTTCCTTCCTTCCTTCCCTTCTCTTCCCTTCCCTTTTCCTTCCTTCCTTCCTTCCTTCCTTCCTTCCTTCCTTCCTTCCTTCCTTTCATCTTTCCTTTTCCTTCCTTCCTTCCTTCCCTCCCTCCCTCCCTCCTTCCTTCCTTCCTTCCTTCCTTCCTTCCTTCCCTTCCCTTCCCTTCCCTTCCCTTCCCTGCCCTGCCCTTTTCCTTCCTTCCTTCCTTCCTTCCTTCCTTCCTTCCTTCCTTCCTTCCTTCCTTCCTTCCTTCCTTCCTTCCTCTTCCTGCTACAAAGTGTTACGCCAATGCCTGAAAATCTGGGGGGGGGGAGAGCTTTAAAAATATTAAAAGTTCTCCAGTGCTTCCCCCTCCCCACTTTCTTGTTTGGAAAAACGCAGTCATCCTCACTGCTCATCTCTGGGACCTGCAGATCAAAACTTCTGCTACAGCTGTCAGTCATGTTTTCCCCCGCCCCCTCCGTTTAATTTCTGCAAGGCTGAATTTCAGAGCCAGCTTCCTGCACCATCTTGTCCGGGGCCTGGAACAAGACTCGGCAGTAAAGAAGGGTCCCTGGTGTATAATCCCACGCTCGGACGGGAGGGTTGAAGCCCCCCCCTCGGACCCCCGTCCCCTGGGATGTTGGCAGGATCTGGGGACAGCTGCCATCCACCTTTGCCATCAGCCCAGAGACAGATGGCTGGGCCCCCAATCTGCCGCGGACGTGACAACCCTCTGTTGGTGGCTTCCTCCGAGAGGCCCACGGACGGTGGCTTATTGTCCAAGGTGGTTTGAGACAAAGAAGACGCAGGCTTGCCCCCCCCCTCTCCCGAGTAGGCAGCCAGGTGGCTGAGATGGTGGCCTTCTCCTCCATCTGCTGACCTTCAGGCCTCCGTTTGGGGCTTGGCGGGCTCTTGAAACGTGAGCCAGCCGTGGGGCTGCAGAAGCCCGAAAGGCCATCGCGGTCCTAGGCTGGGTCAACGTAGGCTCAAGAACCGCGGGACATGTTCATGCCGCTTTGGAAGGCCTCGGTAGGACCGCCCTGGGAACTCTGCCTAAGGGTTGGGTTGTCCTCATTTGAAAAAAGCTCTTGAGAGTGCAGAGAAGAGCAGCAAAGAGGATCAGGGCTAAAGGAGGCTAAAATGCAGGATAAACGGTTGCGGGAGCAGGCTGTTTGTTCAAGCGAAGAGAAGGACTAGGGAGACGCGATGACTGCCTTCCAATATCTGAGGGGCTGCCACAGAGATCCTCCAAAGCCCCTGAAACGCGGGACAAGAAGCAGCCGATGGAAATTTATGAAGGAGTGAAGCAGACTGGAACTAAGGAGAAATTTTCTGACCCTGAGAACAATTAACCCGCGTTTTAGCCTGTTTTAACCAGAGTTTTAGCCTCCGGTCCCCTGATCGTCTTTGTTGCTCTTCTCTGCACTCTTTCGAGAGTTCTCAACATCTTTTTTACACCGTGGCCACCAAAACTGGATGCAGGATTCCAGTGTGGTCTTAGCAAGGCATTGTAAAGGCATTGTAAAATGCCTTAGCAAGGCCTTGTCAAGTGGTATTAACACTCCACGTGATCTTGGTTCTGTCCCTCTGTTGAGGCAGCCTAGAATCTCTTTTTGAAAAGAGATTTGAATGTCCCTTTTTGGAAGCCTTCAGTGACGGAGCACCCGCAACTTCTGGAGGGAAGCTCCATTAGGCTGCCATGAACTCAGTTATGGAATGGAAGGTGGAATCAAAAGAGGAGAGGAAAGATGGAAGAAGTTCACCACCATGACTTCCATCAGCTAATGGGTCTCCTTCCTTCCTTCCTTCCTTCCTTCCTTCCTTCCTTCCTTCCTTCCTTCCTTCCTTCCTTCCTTCCTTCCTCTTGCCTGTTGGAACCCATTGCCTCCTTTCTCCTACTTAATTGCAATTCCTCCTCTCTATAACGAAAGCAGGTTGTCAGTCTCCAGCCTCCCTCACTATTTCATTACAATACAAATAATGATGATGATGTCGAGACTCTAGAAAGGGTACAGAGAAGAGCAACCAAGATGATCAGGGGACTGGAGGCTAAAACATATAGGGAACGGTTGCAGGAATTGGAGATGTGTAGTTTAACGAAGAGAAGGACCAGGGGTGACATGATAGGAGTGTTCCAATATCTGAGGGGCTGCCCCAAAGAAGAGGGAGTCAAGCTATTCTCCACAGCCCCTGAAAGGCAGGACAAGAAGAACGGATGGAAACTCATCAAGGAGAGAAGCAACCTCGAACTAGGGAGAAACTTCCTGACAGTGAGGACAATTAACCAGTGGAACTGCCTGCCTCCAGAAGCTGTGGATGCTCCAACACTGGAAGTTTTTAAGAAGAGACTGGACAGCCATTTGCCTGAAATGGTATAGGGTTTCTTGCCTGAGCAGGGGGTTGGACTAGATGACCTCCAAGGTTCCTTCCAACATAATGATGATGATGATGATGTAAGGACTCGATAGATAGACAAAAATGCCAAATCCAATCTGAACATCTGGCTGACTGTGCGATGAATAATAATAATAATAATAATAATAATAATAATAATAATAATAATAATAATAATAATAATAATAATAATAATAATAAAGTTGGAAGGGACCTGTGAGGTCATCTAGTCCAACCCCCTGCTCTGGCAGGAAATCCTACACCATTTCAGACAAATGGCTGTCCAGTCTCTTCGACTTTCAACTTTCAACAGCTCATTTAGTGACCGTTCAAAGTTACAGCGGCACTGGAAAAAGTGGCTTATTAAGTGACCGTTTTTCACAATCCCCTTTTGCGACCTTCCAACAATTAAAGTCAATGGGGAAAGCCGGATTCGCTTAACGACCGTGTTTCTGACTTGTAACAACTGCAGAGATTCACTCGCGAAGAAAGCTCGGAAAATGGAGCCAAACTCACCCTGTCTCGTTTAGCGACGGAAATTTTGCGGCTTAGTTGTGGTCGTAAGTCCAGGACGACCCGTCCTGGGTTGCTAAAAGCAAATTAAGAAAGGAACCCCCAGGTGCTTTTGCCAAAAGGCAACTGGACTTAGTTCTTCCTTGAAGACCTTTCGCTTCTCGTACACATTGCACCGAAGGCTTTAAGAAGTTGGACACGGCCCCCGTTTCGAATTCTCCGCTCAGCCCATCTCCGCTTCTCCTACTCCTTAACTAGTCGCAACTGCCGGCCTGCCCCTGTTTCGCATCCTAGCCCCAGCGCTCAAAATGCAGGATATTGTTGGCTCTGCCATGGTTGAGGTAGATAGATTAAACCTTGAATCCTGGCTGCATTAGGTAGTTTTTCTCAGCCATGCTGGTGAGGGCAGAGGCAAATAAAAGATCACAATTATTGTGGCTTCGAGTGCAAGGCAGTTTTTTTTTAATTTTCTCACCCAGCAATATCCTTGCATTTCCTTTT
The DNA here is from genome assembly GCF_947247035.1 of Vipera ursinii. NCBI lineage: Eukaryota > Metazoa > Chordata > Lepidosauria > Squamata > Viperidae > Vipera > Vipera ursinii. The sequence continues at coordinate 2,234,939 of NC_139516.1, forward strand.
TTGTTCGACACGTCCGTTCTTACTGCTGATCTGGGACACAAATGGGCTTTGTGAAAAGCATTTAGACTAGACTAGACTAGACTACTCTAGAAGGGTTGAAAGGGACCTTGGAGGTCTTCTAGTCCAACCCCCTGCTCAGGCAGGAAAGCCTATATCAGGGGTCTTCAAAGCTGGCCCTTTTATGACTTGTGGACTTCAACGCCCAGAATTCCCTACCCAGCAGTGCTTTAATTCTGGGCGTTGAAGTCCACAAGTCATAAAAGGGCCAGGTTTGAAGACCCTTGCCCTATATCATTTAATCCAGAGGTGGGGAACGACGGCCCCTTTAAGACTTGTGGACTTCAACTCCCAGAATTCCTGAGCCAGCACAGCTGGCTCAGGAATTCTGGGAGTTGAAGTCCACAAGTCTTAAAGGGGCCGTCGTTCCCCAGCCCTGATCTAGTCCTCCTGGCCAATCTTATTCTTTCCCTAAGAAGTAGCAGCTGGCACAATGGCCATGTTTTTTATTTATTTTATTCACCTGCCTTTATTATTTTTACAAATGACTCAAGGCGGCGAACCTACGCAGCACACTTCCTCCTTGTCTTTTCGCCACCACCACAACAACAACAACCCTGTGAGGTGGGTGGGGCTGAGAGAGAGGGACTGGCACAGGGTTACACAGCCTGGTTTTGTGCCTAAGGCAGGACTAGAACTCACCGTCACCTGGTGATCGGTCCAAAGTCAGCCAACTGGCTTTCCTGCCTAAGGCGGGACTAGAATTCACCATCTCCTGCTCTCAAGCTTGGCGCCTTAAACTCCTAGACCTAGAGCAAACTGACTCTCTTTGTTTCCTTCTCCCATGCTTTCCCCTAGGGATAAAAAAAAGATTTTTCTAGTGAAATTTTGCTGCTAGTAATCTCCAGAAACCCACAAACACAACACCGAGGCTAGGACACCCTGGGAGTGTGTAACTATGCCATCTCAGCACCGCACGGTTGGAAAATAGGCTAGCTTTGCTACTACAGCTCCCCAACTAAGTTTCTAGTCCTTATTGGGGTATAATGGAAGGGCTCATACTTTGCACAGGTCCTTTCACTCCATGAAAAAAACCAACTTTCTACTTTGCACCAATTCTAACTGCCCTCCAGGAGTCTCTGTGCCAGATAAGGTGAATCCCGGAGAATAGAGCATGTACAGAGTTCAGGGTGGTGGTTATGGAGTCTGGTGTGAAACACTCAAGCTAGATGGTCTGGTTTACTATTAAAGATTTCAGAACAATGTTTTTTTTCAACCAGGCAACTTGAAGATGGGAAGACTTCAACTCCCAGAATTCCCCAGCCAACACGGCTGGCTGTGGAATTCTGGGAGTTGAAGTCCACCCATCTTCCAGTGGTCCAATTGGAAAATTCCTGCTTTAAAAGCTTAGGTGTATATAGTGCAAAGTCACAGCACATTCCGTTCTTGTTCGCTTGAGGTGAAGGCAAGAAAAAATGATGACAGGAAGAAACTTGGGTTTGTTTAACAACTTGTTCCCTAAAGCTAGCTAATTAGCCTGAAATCCAATAAATTTAGCTCCTTAGATATCGGACCTGTTAGCCCTTGGGCATATCGCATCAATTTGATTCTTTTCTCTCCCCCCTCCCCCCTATTTTAAACAGACCTACACCAAAACGTAATTAAATCAAATAATTTTAAAAAAAGAGCCACTGCCTACATCAGACGTGTGAACTTCAATTCCCAGATTTCCCCAGCCAGCATAAAGTTGCCAAGTTTGAAGAATCCTAGCCTACATTTTCGGGACTTTATCCATCCAATTCTGTTGACATCTTTGCAACGTAGCCTCTCTCCCCGAATTGCGGCATCTACGAATTCAGACCAAACATGTGTGTGTGTGTGGGGGGGGGGGGAAATGGGGAAATCACGTCTGTTGTGTGTCTTCCAGGAGAATCACAATCTCACCACACTTTTAATTTAGGTGGTTTTGTATTCACCCCACGATCCTTGAACCGCTCTCTATCAAGTCACTGCTGTTAAGGATTGTATGTGGGGAAAACATCCTAAAAGGGAAGAGGGTGGCCACAACTGTGCCATGGACGTTGTTGTGTGTGTTACATCTGCAGGCCTGGGGCTTCAGTTGAACTGTGGGGGCTATGGATTCCTCTTATGTGTCCTCCTACACCAGGGGTCCTCAACCTTGGCAAATTTAAGACTTGTGGACTTCAACTCCCAGAATTCCTCAGCCAGCTTTGCTGGGAGTTGAAATCTAATCATCATCATCATCATCACCATCATCATCATCATCATCATCATCTTTGTTGTTGCAAAGTTGTTTCACATTTGATATGTGAGTGCAGCAAAATTGCGCAAACTGATTACAAAGCTTGACATGACCGAGTTGCTAAACTAATCCACTGGGCATTGTGTAAAAAATACAACTTGCCTATGTCCGAAAAGCCGTGGGAACGTAGGGTGGAAAAAGTTGTTGAGAATGAGAGGGTGAAGATCTTGTGGGACTTCCGAATACAGACAAGATCGCCATTTGGAACGCAACACGCCGGATATCGCAGTCGTAGAGAACCGAAGCGTACAGCTGATTGATATCGCTGTACCAGGAGATGCCAGAGTCGAAGAAAAAGAACTGGGAAAAATTACGAAATACCACAACCTGGCCATCAAAACTGCGCGATTATGGATGAAACGCGTAACAGGGATACCCATGGTCATTATATCCAAAAACTTTACAAAACACATCAAGAAATTGCAACTTCCTGCAATCACTCCAGCAAAGCTGCAAAAAAACTGCGCTACTCGGAACATCTTCCATTTTAAGGAGGTACCTGGTTGATACCTAGGATGCTGGCAGCAACCCGTGCCAACCATTAGCGCCAGTCAATTTGAGTGTTCAGTTGTCTGAGTTTCATGTTTTTTGAATAAAACTTTTATAATAATAATAATAACAATAATAATAACAATAATAAAACTTTTATTCATTAAACATGAAACTCAGTCAACTGAACACTCAAACTTACTAGCACTAATGGTTGACACGGGTTGCTGCCAGCATCCTAGGTATCAACCAGGTATCTCCTTAAAATGTGAGATGCTCCGAGTAGCGCAGTTTTTTGCAGCTGGAGTTATTGCAGGAAGCTGCAATTTCATTATTATTATTATTATTATTATTATTATTATTATTATTATTATTATTATTATAGTTGGAAGGGACCTTGGAGATCATCTAGTCCAACCCGCTGCTCAGGCAGGAAACCTTATACCATTTCAGACAAATAAAGTCTTAAAGTTACCAAGGTTAGAGACCCCTGACGTACACTACACTAGTGTTTCTCAACCTGGACGACTTTCCGATGCATGAACTTCAACTTCAACTCCCAGCATGGGTGGTTGAGGAATTCTGGGAGTTGAAGTCCACGCATCAGGAAGTTGCCAAGTTTGCAGGCCCTTGGTGCAGAGCAGGGTTTCTCCACTTTAAGGTCTGTGGATTTCAGCTCCCAGAATTCCTCACCCAGCATATGAATTCTGGGAGCTGAAGTCCACACACACCTTAAAGTGGAGAAACCCTGCTCTGCACCAAGGGCCTGCAAACTTGGCAACTTCCTGATACGTGGACTTCAACTCCCAGAATTCCTCAACCACCCATGCTGGCTGAGGAATTTTAGGAGTTGAAGTCCACAAGTCTTAAAGTTGCCAAGTTTGCAGACCCCTTGCTGTACACGATTCAAATTAGACTGTCAGCTCTCTGGGGCCTGGGTCTGCCTCCTATTTTTTTGGCAATTCCCCCAAAATGCATTTCACATGAGATCAGATTATATGCTCTTCCTGGATATTTTTCCAAGAGGCCAACACAGCTCCAATTATCCCGTCAAAAAGTTCTTAGAAATGCCCTAGCAATTATCAAATGGTGGCACTGAATGCCTTCAGATCCCCATCAGCTAAAAACCAGGGCTCTTCAAACTTGGCCCTCTTACGACTTGTGGACTTCAACTCCCAGAATTCCTCAGCCAGCATGGCTGGCTGAGGAATTCTGGGACTTGAAGTCCACAAGTCGTAAGAGGGCCAAGTTTGAAGAGTCCTGGTTTAAACAGAGAGAATGCAGCTGTTTTTTTCTATTGTATGGATTCCACAGGTAGCCCTCGACTTACGACCAGGATTTGCCACCAGAACTTCCCAAGCTAAGCAAGGCGGTTGTTAAATGAGGGGTGCCCAATTTTAGGACCTTTATTTGCAATGGTTCTTAGGTAAACCACAGTGGTGGTTAAGTGAATCACTTGGTTGTTAAGTGAAGCCAGTTGCCCTCATTGATTTTGCCTGTCAGGAGGGGAAGGTTGCAAATGCAGCTCACGGGGACCCCCAGGATGCTACAAAGATCGTAAATGCATGCCAGCGATGATCGCGTGATGGTGGGGAAGGCTGAGACGGTCGTAAGTATGAGGACCAGCCCTAAATCCCTTTTTCAGTGCTGTTGTAACTTCAAACAGTTGGTAAGTCGGGGACTAGCTATGCTGGCTAGCCAAGGGCAGTCATGGAAAATAATAATCCTTCCGTTGTTCCAGCTTATAAAACTATCATCAATTCTGGCTGAGAATTGTCAGGATGGAAGTCCAACAGGCCAACTTCAGAGCTACCTCAGACTACAGTTCCAATGACTCCCAGCCAGTAGGGCTCCTAGCCTTGTTGGCTGCAGCGAAGGGAACTGTAGTCTAGCAATCCAGAAGGCTGTGACCTTGAGTAGGCCCGAATAGAGAGAACAACCACTAATTTGGCACCGTTTAGCTAATTCCCAGGATTCCTTGGGTGGAGCTGGAATGTTAATTAGTGTTCCCCCCCCCTGGTGGCTGCTCTTGGGATGCCAGGGGAGCTGTGGATTCTGGGAGTAGTGGTGTGTGAGAAAGAGAGAAGGCGAAGGGCGAAAGAACGTTGCCTCGTGCAGGATTCTCCAATCTTGGCAATTTTAAGGCCTGTGGACTTCAACTCCCAGAATTCCTCAGCCAGGAATTCTGGGAGTTGAAGTCCACAAGCCTTAAAAGTTGCCAAGGTTGGAGACCCCGCCCCCCCCCCAGCCTAGTGAATAGTTAGATAAGATACAGCTCAGCCCTCAGCTGCATAATGGATGGAGAAAGTTGTTGAGAAAGGAATTCTCCCTACTTACTCAGAACATAAAAGTAATTGTGGGAGATTTTGTACTTTTGCCCCCGTAAAAATTCTGTTCATTTAGCCTTACAGTAAAATCGAATCAATTCATCCGGTTGCGTTTAGTGTCTGGCCTAAGGCCGACACCCCTTTTCCAAGTCTGAAAGTACAAAATTCCCCCCGCCCCCTTTTACAGCCTGAGAAACTAGTGGGGGGGGGGTTTCCCCCCTTGATCCTCTTCCTGAGCGCTTCCGTACCAGAGAGAAGTCCCTGGTGTGCCTAATCCTAGCTGGCCAAATAAGGTAGAGGTAGTCCTTGGCTTACGACCACAACTACGCCCAAAATTTCTGTCACTAAGCGAGACGCTTCTTCAGTGAAGGTTTTACAACCTTTCTTGTACGGCGGTCCAGCGAATCGCTGAAGTTGTTGAGTTACCAACACGGTTGTTCAGTGAGCCTGGCTCCCCCCTCGATTTTGCTTGTCAGAAGGTTGGAAAAAAGGGATCACGTGACCCCACCCCCCCACCCGGAACACTGCATAAACCATCATAAATATGAGTCGGATGCCGAGCGTCTAAGTTTTGGTCCCGTGAGCACGGGGAATGCTGCGACGGTTGTAAGAGTGAAAAAGGATCATGACGCGCTTTTTTTCGGCGCTGTTGTAGCCACTAGATGAACTGTCGTAAGTCGAGCATGACCTGTATTCAATTACGTTCAATTCCTGCAACCGTTATGTAGCCGAGGGCTAAGCTTCCTCTTATCTTGTCATTCCCTGTCCTTTCTTACGTCTTCCAAGCCATTTCCCACATACCATCACCAATTCCCACCCCGTCTGCAGCCTGCCAATTGGAAAGCTACTACTAACACCCCTCCTGCAATAACACACCAAACAACCCCCCCCCCAAACACACACTCACACTCACACACTCTTTAATACTCACTAAAGCTTGGGTTTCATGGCACTGTTTCAACCCGGGGGGGGGGGGTTCCGAGAATTGGATCGGCTCCTTCAAGAAGCCTTCTCGTTCAGTTGGAAGCTGACAAATGGACGTAGGAAAGGGGGCAACGAATGGTGTTTTCCCCACCCCACCCCCATCCTGTGAGTAAGGACACTCAACAGCACTGCAGACCTTTCGCCAAATCCAGAATATGCCCTCCCAAACGGATAACGTTGATGGATATGCTGCCTTGGGAAGTCTTTCGGTTCAATTTGGGGGGGCGAGTCGAAAACGAGGTGAACAGTCCTGCTTCTCAGTGCCAGCTCTGTTTCCCGCATGAAAAACTTGCCAGCCGCCCCCCTCCCTCGTCTTCTTCCAACAAAGGCCAGGCGCCCACCAATACGCAGTCCTGGGATCAAATCCCACCCACCGCCCTCCCCCGTTGCCGGAAAGTTGCCCGCAGCCCAAAACCTCTTTCTCCTCCTGCTTTACAGCCATCTTCCCGCCTCCTTCTAGGACTCCCTTGGGGGGGTCTGCGGTTCTCATCCCCCTTGACACACACTCACCATGGAGATGGCCCCCTGTGCTCCTGTCGCCCACCCACTCCCAGCCAACCGCTTCCTGGGCACCGGAGATAAGAGAAGCCCTTGGTGGCCTTGGCTCAAGTCACAGTGAGGTATTTTGAGAGCGGCTTGGCTGGGGAGTAGGGTCCTTCCTGGAACGCAACTCGGCAGGAGGAGAAACAGGGGGCCTGCCCACAAGGAGGGATGGAGGGGGGGGAGGGTGTCGCAACCCACCCAATGCATAGCTCAAACGGTGAGCCGGGAGAAAAGCAAATAGCACCAGTTGACCACCATTGCACGGGAGAGAGCCACGAGCAGTCTGTACCGGGCGAAGGAGGAATTGAACCGAATATTGCGATGTGGGAACGGAACATCCTGATGCTTGCTGGACTGCCACTCCCACCATCCCACCTGAAAGGGACCGGGACGGCCCCAAGGCCTGCTCACTCAAGGGCTGCTTGGACCCCGTTTCAGCCCAGGTGTCCTGAAAGGGTCCCTCCTGGCCAGTTCACACGGTGGTCTCATATTCCAACAGCTCTTGGGAAGCCCCCATGCTGCGGTACTGGAGGCGTGGTGTGGCCGGAGAGGTGTACTCGAGAGCTAGGATGGTCTTACGTAGACGCCTGTCTATGAAATGGGCGTCCCAGGCGGGGTACTTCTTGCGTGGCAAATCAATGCGAATAACAGGCCCCTCTGTCCGTGGGGCCCGGGCTACGGGGGTGGAAGGCATGCTGGGCCTGACCTGAAAGACCGGCCCGCAGCTATCTCTGTCCCCCGGCATCCCCTCTCGCTCTGTAGTCCTCGGCAAGGAGCGTGGAGGACTGGTGATCACGTCTGGCGGAGGCCCTGTAGCCCGGGGTACGGCGGTGGGCTCTTCCCCGCAGAGGCAGCCCGTGTTCTGGGCCCCGAAAATGGTCCCACTGGGATGCAAGAGGCAATAGTAGATGAACATGAAGAAGACTCCCAAAGCAAAGCTGGAGGCTACCACGCAAACGATGATCAAGGCATAGAACTCAGAGACCAGGTACTGTTCGCGGAACCAGTACCAGAGGCCCGTCAGCACGGCGTTCTCCAACAGGGTGATGATGTAATAGATGGACATGCGGCAACGGCTGCGGCCTTCCTTGACGTTGAACCAGCAGAAGATGTAGATGATGCCCACCACCATGTTGTAGATGATCTCCTCCCACTTGGACATGCAGAAATCCGTCTCGCCTTGGATGATCCAGAAGGTCATGATGCACCAGTGGGTGACGATGAAGATGCCGAAGTAGAGCTGAAAGACAGAGGCGAAAACGGCGAAGGCGATGGCTCGGGCGGCAATGGTGAAGAGGTGCCACAGGATCTGGACCATGGCACCTTTGTAGGACATGGGCATCTTGTCTTCCCGGGAATCCCGGAGCACCTTTTGGTAGGAGGCCAAAGTCCATGCGAGAGACACCAGCGAGGCAGAAGCTGAGAGACCTTCCCAAGAGGAGCAGAGAGACAAAGGGAAACAAAGGATTAGGGAGAAGACGGGGTGCCTTTGAAGGTTCTCCAGGAAAGAAATGGAACTGAAGCTGGAGGGGACCATGGGGATGGGGTGACCGCCTCGAGCCCGGATGGGGGGAGGGGGAAAGAGGATTGGGCTGAAGGAAAAATGAAGAGGAGACAAGGGGGAGGACGCCTTGGAGGTACATCACCCAGGAGGATAAAGAGGCTGGAGGTTCAACCACCTAACATCTACATTGGTGTTCATACATGGGAAAGGAGTCAGGAGAAGCCAAACCAAAGGGACACATCTAGAAATGATGTTGGGGGGAAAATGGAACGTGGTTTGCAGAGTGGAGGAGGAGGAGGAGGAGGGAGGACTGTGGGGTCCTTGTTGGTGTCTGAGCTTGGTTGTTTTCCTGGAGGCGTTTCATGACCCAGCTAGCGAACATCCTCAGGGCTAGCATGAAACGTCTGCAAGAAAACAATCAAAATCAGAGAGCAGCAAAGACCCAAGAGTCCTCCTCCTCCTCATTCTTCTTCCTCCTCCTCCTCCACCTCCTCCTCCTCCTTTTCACCTCCTCCTCCTCTTCCTCCTCCTCCTCCACCACCTCCTCATTCTTCTTCCTCCTCCTTCATCTCCTCCTCCTCTTCCTCCACCTCCTCCTCCACCACCACCTCCTCCTCCTCTACCTCCTCCTCTTCCTCTACCTTCTCCACCACCACCACCTCCTCTTCTTCCTCCTCCTTCACCTCCTCCTCCTCTACCTCCTCCCTCCTCTTCCTCCACCACCTTCTCCACCACCTCCTCATTCTCTTCTTCCTCCCTCCTCTTCCTCCTCCTCTTCCTCCTCCTCCTCCACCTCCTTCTCCACCACCACCACCTCCTCCTCCTCTACCTCCTCCTCTACCTCCTCCTCTTCCTCCTCCTCCTCCTCCTCTTCCTCGTCTTCTTCCTCCACCTCCTCTTCCTCCTCTACCTCCTCCTCTTCCTCCTCCTCCTCTCCGCACACCCCACTCCCTTCCAGCGCTGATGATGTTACCTAATGGGGTAACGAAGCATCTGCCAGCTCAGACAGCACCAGGGAGGGATCCGATTCCCAATTGACACCGAGTTCAAAAGGTAGAGTTCCTTGGAGAGGCTTCCCCCCAGACCTTGCTCTCCGCTTCCCCCTGTGTCTCGCGCCCCTTCCCTGCCCTCCACTCACCCTGCAGTGGGTCGATCCGGTTCTGTTGCACCATGATGCTCAGCTGCAGCACCAGCTGGGGGGCGCTCTTGAGGAAGGTCTCCAGAAGGCGCAACATGCTGACGTCGGCGCATTCGAACATCATCCTCCAGTAGAAATGGCGCTGGCGATGCTCGGACTGCCACCGGCTCTGGAGCCCCAGGTAGAGGGTCCTCAGGTACCTGTTGAAAAGGACGGGGAGAGAGAAAAGCGAGTGCAGGCAGTCCTCAACTTATGACCAGGACTGAGCCCAAAATTTCCACTGCTAAGCGAGACTGTTGCTCGCTGTTTTGCCCCATTTTACCACCTTTACTAAGGGACGCGGTGGCTCAGTGGGTTAGGACGCTGAGCTTGTCGATCAGAAGGTCGGCAGTTTGGCGGGTCGAATCCCGAGTGCCGCATAACAGAGTGAGCTCCTGTTACTCGTCCCAGCTTCTGCCAGCCTAGCAGTTCGAAAGCACGTAAAAACGCAAGTAGGAAAATAGGGACCACTCCGGTGGGAAGGTAACAGCGTTCCGTGCGCCTTTGGCATCCAGTCACGCCGGCCACATGACCACGGAGACGTCCTCGGACAAGCGCTGGCTCTTTGGCTTTGAAACGGAGATGAGCACCGGCCCCTAGAGTCGGAAACGACTAGCACGCATGTGCGGGGGAACCTTTACCTTTACCTTTACTACCACATTTACCATTTTACCAACCAAACACTGCAGTTTTGAAGTTAGTGCAGGCAGTCCTCGAACTTACAGCCACAGTCGAGCCCAGGATTTTTTGCTGCTAAGCGAAACATTTTGTTAAGTGAATTTTCTCCCACTTTACGCAAAAGGGGACCACAGGAGACTGCAACCGTCATAAGTATGAGCCAGCCTCTAAATTTTGATCCCAGGACCTGCCGTTTTGATCACAAGGAGGCTACAATGGTCGTTAAGTGTGGGAAAAAAAGGTCTTAAGTCAGTTTTTTCAATGTTGTGGGTAACTTTGAACAGGCTCCGTCGTAAGTCCGGGACTCCCTGTATATGCCCAGCAGAAAAAATAAAAATAAAATAAAAATCAACCAGAATCTTTCTCCATCTCAGCGGAACATGGGCAGAAATGCCTGTAGGTCCATTTTCAAATTCCCAGGATAGAGAATCAAGGAGGCTACTAGTTTAAGGCGAGAAAGAGAAACAAAAGCACAGCAAAAATAGTATATATTTTTTAAAAAACAAAAACATAACTGTGCATTATTAAAAAACAACAACCAGGCTTTTAATGAAATCTAGATCGTCACAACTGGAGGGGGGAAAAAATATTTATGCAGCTGCGTCTTCTTGAAATATGCAAAGCTTGTTGGAAATTCCAGATATTAAACCACTCGACGCTTCTGGGATGCTTGGCCATCAAGCTTAATTCAGGGAGTGGAGAAAATAGACGCGGTTCGGCTTGGCGCCCGTAAAGACGCGATTTGCACATTCCGCGCCATTTATTCTTCCCAGAATTTGAGGGATGCAAACGGGGCATCGGCCAAGGTTGTTGGCCCGGTTCAGTTGCGTCCCCAGCTTCTCTCTTCTCTCTGGAAAGCAACGGAATCAGAAACATTGCCTTTCCTCTCCCCTCTTTGGCATTTCAGGTACCCAGCCATATCTGCGTTCTGCTCCCCGCCCCCCGCCCGCCTCCCGAAAAATGATCCTTAACTTCTTATTTCAGGCAGAAGAGTCTCCATTAACTGAAAACATCACTTTGGCTGTTTCTCATTCTTTCTCCTGAATCGCCAAAGCAGGGCTGGTAAGTTACAAAAACCGGATTATTCAGCCATTTTTATGTATTCATTTTTGCAAATAACTCAAGGAGGGGAACACAGCCAACACGACAACAACCCTGCGAAGTGGGTTGGGGGAAAGAGAGAGAGGAGAGAGAGAGGGGGGGGAGTGGCCCCAAATCACCCAGACGGCCTCTATCCCTAAGGCAGGACTAGAACTCACTGTCACCTGGTAATTGGCCCAAAGTCACCCAGCTGGCTGTAACGCCTACGGCAGAAAACTAAAACTCACCGTCTCCTGGTGATTGGCCCAAAGTGACCCAGCCGGCTTTCATGCCTAAGGCGGGACTAGAACTCACTGTCTCCTAGTGATTGGCCCAAAGTCACTCAGCTGGCTTCCGTCCCTAACGTGGGACTAGAACTCACCGTCTCCTGTTGATTGACCCAAAGTCACCCAGTTGGCTTTCATGCCTAAGGCAGGACTAGAACTCACCATCTCCTGTTTATTGACACAAAGTCACCCAGTTGGCTTTCGTGCCTAAGGCGGGACTAGAACTCACCGTCTCCTGGCGATTGGCCCAAAGTCACCCAGATGGCTTTCGTGCCTAAGGCGGGACTAGAACTCACTGTTCTCCTGGTTTGTAGCCTGGCACCCTAACCACAAGACCAAACTGGCTATGCGAAAATGCTCTGGATAGGTGCACTACAAGCAATATCTTAAAGTCAACGCGTGTTGACACGAGAGTAGATCCTTTGGAACCAGTGGAGATAGAACCCAAGGAGAGAGTCGGCAGGGACCTTGGAGGTCTTCTAGCCCAACCCCCTGCTCAGACAGGAAACCCTGGCCTATACCATCTCAGACGAGTGAATGTCAAATCTCTTCTTAAAAGCCTCCAGTGATAGAGTATTGACAACGTCTGAAGGAAAAGCTGTTTCCCTGTTTAATTGTCCTGACAGTTAGGAAGTTTCTCCTGAGTTCCAGGTTGCTTTTATCCTTGATGAGTTTCCATCTGTTGCTTCTTGTCCTGCCTTCAGGTGCCTTGGAGAATAGCTTGACTGCCTCTTCTTTGTGGCAGCCCCTCAGATACTGGAAGACGGCTATCATGTCCCCCCTCGTCCTTCTCTTCGTTAAACTAGACCTACCCAATTCCTGCAACCGTTCTTCATATTTCTTTTAGCCTCCAGTCCCTTGATCATCTTTTCCAATTGTCTCGACATCATTTTTTTTTTCCAGGATCGAAAAAGGACGAGAGGGAAGGGATGTTTCCTCCCCCCTCCCAACTCCATTCATGACCCTGCAATATAATATTATTTCCCATTTCGAGAAGCAGCGGTGGAGCCACCCGCCTCGTTCAAGGAAGGGTTGAAAAATGGGCTGCCTTCTCGGCTCTTTCCGCTCAGCGCTTCTGAAAGCAATTCAGGGCATCAGCAAAACGCCGGAGCTTTTGGGAAGCTGGGAATTTTTCCAGAACCCATTAAAAAAATCCATCTCTTCCCCCAGCGCCTCTGACCTTTCTGCGCTGAGTCTCTTCAAGTCTGGAAGAAAGCCAGCCTCCCACCGTCTTCCCCGTCTTCCAAAGTCAGCAGATGTTTTCAAAAGACGTTTTCAGTCACGTTCACACAACACTTCAGCCCAGGATGTGGAATTGGGCGGGGGGGGGGGGAGGAGAAAGGTCCACAGTTTCCACCTGCTGTGTGACCCAGAAGATTATATTTTGCTGTTATACAGTTGGATGGTTGGTTGGTTGGATTTTTTTAAGGCCTAGGACAGAACCGTTGTGTTTGCTCAACCGGGATTTCAGGCGACTGAGCTGCAGTTTGCCAACTTTCACTTTGCTCCAACACTGGAAGTTTTTAAGAAGAGGCTGGACAGCTGTTTGTCTGAAATGGTGTAGAGCAGACATGTCAAACTCGCGACGTCACGTCACGTCGCGCGACGTATCGGAACTTTTTCCCATTGCCGGCAATGGGATGGGCGCGGTTTCTCCGTGACGCTCCGGCCCGCGGGCCGGCAGTTTGACACCCCTGGTGTAGAGTTTCCTGCCTGAGCAGGGGGTTGGACTAGATGACCTCCAAGGTCCCTTCCAATATTGTTGTTGTTCTTGTTATTACTTCTACTACTACTACTACTACTACTATTGATCATCGCACAGTCAATCAGATGGCAGGAAGCCATCATCCGCCAGGATAGGTGACTGGCAGCTGTTCCAGAGAGTTGTTCCCCACCCCTCAACTGAGAATAGCTTCTCAAAAACCATGGTTCTCTGGTTACCTACCTCTTTTCCATGGCCTTCCTTCCTTCCTCTCTTTTTCTTCTCTCCTTCCTTCCTTCCTTCCTCCCTCTTTCTCTTCTCTCCATCCTTCCTTCCTGTCTCTTCCCTCCCTCTTCCTTTCTTCCTCCCTTCTCTCATTTCTCTCCCTTTCCATCTTTCTCCCTCCCTCCCTCCCTCCCTCTTTCTTTCTTTCTTTCTTTCTTTCTTTCTTTCTTCCTTCCTTCCTTCCTTCCTTCCTTCCTTCCTTCCTTCCTTCCTTCCTTCCTCTCTTCCCTCCCTCTTCCTTTCTTCCTCCCTTCTCTCATTTCTCTCCCTTTCCATCTTTCTCCCTCCCTCCCTCCCTCCTTCTTTCTTTCTTTCTTTCTTTCTTCCTTCCTTCCTTCCTTCCTTCCTTCCTTCCTTCCTTCCTTCCTTCCTCTCTTCCCTCCCTCTTCCTTTCTTCCTCCCTTCTCTCATTTCTCTCCCTTTCCATCTTTCTCCCTCCCTCCCTCCCTCTTTCTTTCTTTCTTTCTTTCTTTCTTTCTTTCTTTCTTTCTTTCTTCTTTCTTTCTTCTTTCTTTCTTTCTTTCTTTCATCTTTCTTTCTTTCTTTCTTTCTTTCTTTCTTTCTTTCTTTCTTTCTTTCTTTCTTTCTTTCTTTCTTTCTTTCCTTTTCCTTCCTTCCTTCCTTCCTTCCTTCCTTCCTTCCTTCCTTCCTTCCTCTCGTTCTCTTCTCTCCATCCTTCTTTCCTTTCTCTTTCTCTTCCCTCCCTCCATTCTTCCTTTCCTTCCTCACCCTCCCTCCCTTTCCTTCCTCCCTTTATTTCCTTCCTCCCTTCCTCCTCCTCCTCCTCCTCCCTCTATTCTTCCTCTTTCTCTCCTCATCCATCCCTCCCTCCCTCCCTCATCACATTAATTTCCATGAAGTTTCTTTATGGAAGAGTCCTTTATTTCTTTATTTCTTATGAAAGAGTCCCAGGAAAGCTGCAGCTATTATAGCTTACGGCGGCCTTCGTCCCACCTTGACAACTCTTGGGAGCCCAGGTCTGGGTTAACGTTGGCTTATGGGTCAAATAAACCAGGCTTGCCAGCCTTTACACAACGCTAAACCACACATCCTTCCTTGTTTAGCAAACTGGGCTTGTCAACACGGCTTGGCAGAAGCCGGACAGCTCAAAGTTACCCACAGACCTTTCCTGGCAGCTTCCGAAAAGATGGATGAATGACAGGAAACTGTCCTGGCGGGTATTAAGAAGCTCTGAAGCCACAAACCAGGATCTGTAAATGGTAAGGTTGCAAGGCAGACATCCCAGCCACTGCAAAACAGTGTGTTTCTCATGTTTGGGTGGGATGAAGCAAGAAAATGGGTTCAAGGTTTAAGACCTTCACTTCGTCCCCTAAAGCTCCTCAAAATCCAAAGATGGAAACAGCCAAATGTTTCAGCCGCAATATCACGGTGCTGCTGACTATCCAAAGAGGTGCTCAGAAGTCACAGTGAGACCAGCACATCGTCATGGGCACCACCCACCCAGGGCTGGCCCCAAGGGAGCAGTGCCCAGCCTCACCACGTCCTTGGCACATGGACGCCTCCGTGGCTGGGCATTTCAGACATGGCAATCCTTGTTGGATTCTGTAGCACGGGGGTTTCTCAATCTGACCGTTTTAAGGCAGAGGGGCTTCCACTCCCAGAATCCCCCAGTCAGCATGCTTTAAGAGGGGTGGACTTCCACTCCCAGAATTCCCCAGCCAGCAGGCTTTACGATGGGTGGACTTCACCTCCCAGAATGAAACTCTGCTGGCTGGGGAATTCTGGGAGTTGAAGTCCACCCATTTTCAAGTTGGGTTTCTCTGGGGTCACGTGATCCCCTTCGGTGACCTTCTTACAAGCAAAGTCCATGGGGAAGCCCGATTCATTTAACCACCATGTTACTAACTTCACAACTGCAATGATTCACTTAGCAACTGTTGCAAGAGAAGTTATAAAGTGGGGCAAAACTCACCAAATAACAAAACTCAGCACTGCAGCAGATCAATCCACAAAGAGGGAGACTTTCAGAAATTCAGAGGGCATCAAGAAGCAACGTGGAATTAAGGAGAAACTTCCTAACAGTGAGAACAATTCACCAGTGGAAACGCTTAACACCAGAAGTTGTGGATGCTCCATCACTGGAGGGTTTTAAGAAGTGACTGGACAGCTAATTGTCTGAAATGGTATAAGGTCTCCTTCTCAAGCAGGGAGTTAATAGAATAGAATAGAATAGAATAGAATAGAATAGAATAGAATAGAATAGAATAGAATAGAATAGAATAGAATAGAATAGAATAGAATAGGAATAACAGAGTTTGGAAGGGACCTTGGAGGTCATCTAGTCCCCCTGCTCAGGCAGGAAACCCTATATCATTTCAGACAAATGGCTGTCCAATCTCTTCTTCAAAACTTCCAGTGTTGGAGCATTCACAGCTTCTGGAGGCAAGCAGTTCCACTGGTTAATTGTTCCCCAATTATCAGGATGTCTCCTTAGTTCCAGGTTGCTTCTCTCCTTGATGAATTTCCATCATTTGCTTCTTGTTCGTCCTTCAGGTGCTTTGGAGAATAGCTTGACTCCCTCTTCTTTGGGGCAGCCCCTGAGACTAGAAGACCTCCAAGATTTCCTTCCAGTTCTTTTCCAATTGATTGACTCACTCCACGATTCAGGAATTCATAAAAAGTATCATAGAATGAATGGTAGAATCGTAGAATAATACAATCATAGGGGTGGGAGGGACCTTGGAGTCTGTTCTGTCCCAGCCTACGTACCGCCTTGTTACTTCACAAGGCAGCCCCTAATTTAGCATTAAACTGGATAAATAAACCCCTATTATTGAAGTTACAGACCTTGTCCACAAACAAAACGGAGCACGAGCCAAAACAGGAAGTAACTCACTGGTAACATAAACAGACCATCATCTCTGGACACAGAAGTTCTTTGCAAACGGTTGCCTCCAGCAACCAACCCCTGCCCACACATTCCCTTTTTGTTACGCAGCACCAAAGGTGTGGCTTCTCACTGCTTTCTCCTCCCCTGGAGTCGCCCCATTGCCTCCCTCTGATTTACTCGTGTGACCTGTCTACGTTTCGAGTGTCTCTGTGGTCTTCCAGCTGCGCTTCCTCCGAGTCTGCCTCCGCCTCCCAGCCCAGCTGGCTTTCAGCTTGATCACGAGTGGAGGGGCCAGGATCTTCCTCAGTTTGTAAGTCTGGTAACTCATCAGAGCCTTCCTCCGACTCTGATGGCTTCCCCAGGCCCATCCTTCTCCTCCTCCTCCTCCTCTGATTCCCCGAACTCAGCTGCCGGGATCACAGGCTGGCACGGAATCACAACAGAGTCTTCTAATCCAGTGGTCCTCAACCTTTGCGGCTTGCCAGCCCACGGGGGTGGGGGTTGGGGATGAGGTGAATTGGGCTGTGCAAGTTGAGCTACATGCGTGTGTGCACGCGTGCCAGCCCAGTGCAAGTCAAACTGCACAAACAAGCACACACATATGTGCACGCCAACCTGCTGGTTGTGTGGCCCAGTTCTGAATGGGGGAACCCCTGTTCTAATCCAAGGCAGGAGATCTTCTCTCACCCTTGCACTGGCCTTGTAGTCTGTTTGGAGTATCAGGATGGTGAAAAGGACTTGGGGCTGGAGAGAACTCAAAGGTCTTCTGATCCAACCCCCTGGCAAAGGCAGGAGTCCGTTGACCATCCCGGACAAAGGCTGTCCAGTCCTTTCTTAAAAACTTCCAGTGTTGGAGCATTCACCATTTCTGGAGGCAGGTGGTTCCACTGGTTAATTGTCCTCACTGTCAGGAAGTTTCTCCTTAGTTCTAGGTTGCTTCTCTCTTTGGTTAGTTTCCATCCGTTGCTTCCTGTCCTGCCTTCAGGGGCTTTGGAGTATAGCTTGACTCCCTCTTCTTTGGGGCAGCCCCTGAGATACTGGAAGACTGCTATCATGTCCCCCCTGGTCCTTCTCTTCATTAGGCTAAACTTACTCTTAGTCGTCCATCACTTGATTTTGCCTCCAGGCCCTTGGCCATCTTGATTAGTCTTCTCCGCACTCTTTACAGGACCTTAGCATCTTTCACTCTTGTCTTCTGCCCAGCTTCAAAAACATCGCAGAAGGATCCATTTCCGATCCACCCCAGCCCTCAAGGGAGGGAATACGAGCAGAAAGAAAAGGCTGGGCTGTTTCGGGATGGAGAGATTCAGACAACCCAGAGGGAACAGATCTGCTCTCTAATAGCCTGGAAGACTGAAGCCGTAGAGGGGCTTGGGAGGATTTGACCCCCTCTCCTGCGCTCCCTCCCCCACCAGGGCCTCTGCTCAGGTTTCCTTGCCTTGTGGGGGAGGGAGGGAGGGAGTGGGGAGCTGGATAAAAGGTAGAGGGAGAAAGGAAAGGAACAGAGGGGGCAGGAGGTGGAGGCCTTGGCTAGGGGAGCATATGGACTGTGACCCCTTTTCCAATCAAGAGGCTGTCAACCCAGCTGGAGAGTTCCCTGTGATAAGACAGACAGACAGACAGACAGACAGACAGACAGACAGACAGACAGATATAGATATGATAGATACGATATGATATACAGTAGATATAGATGACACACAGACAGACAAATAATATAAATAGATGATAAATATAGATATGATAGATATATGATAGAAGGAGATAGATAGATAGATAGATAGATAGATAGATAGATAGATAGATAGATAGATAGATAGATAGATAGATATGGATACAAAGATAGATATGGATAGATAGATAGATAGATAGATAGATAGATAGATAGATAGATAGATAGATAGATAGATAGATAGATAGATATGGATACAAAGATAGATATGGATAGATAGATAGATAGATAGATAGATAGATAGATAGATAGATAGATAGATAGATAGATAGATATGGATACAAAGATAGATATGGATAGATAGATAGATAGATAGATAGATAGATAGATAGATAGATAGATAGATAGATAGATAGATAGATTCAGGGCTTTTTTTCTCATAGAACGCTCAGAACGGAGTTCCGGCACCTTTTTTGGATGGAACCTTGTAGGGTAGGCAAGGTGGGTTGTATGACATGTGTGAGTTCCAGCACCTTTTTCTTTTACAAAAAAAGCACTGGATACATACATACATACATACATACATACATGATAAATATAGATATGATAGATATATGATAGATATAGATAAAGATGATAGATAAATAGATAGATAGATAGATACATACATACATACATACATACATAGATGATAAATATAGATGATAGATAGATAGATAAATGTAGATATGATAGGTAGATAGATACATAGATAAATATGATAGATATAGATATAGATAGATATAGATATAGATGATAGATAAATGTAGATATGATAGATATAGGTATAGGTATATAGAGATAGAGATAGACAGACAGACAGACAGACAGACAGACGCTCTCTCCCTGAGCTGTCCTGGGCGCAGAAGGTCCATCAAGTGAAGGGAGCAGGCGATGCATGAAGCCTGCTGTGCTGACCTCTAATTTGAGGCCTGCCCCACTCAGTCACTGGGGCTGTACTGGTTGTGGGAACCTGTGAGTCGCACCCGAAGGGCCCCTGCTGGGAAAAGCTAGAGGGGGGCTTGGGCTGTACCTGGAGCTCTGCAGCCTTTGGGAAATAATTCAGGAGACTGGAGCACAAAGGGCAAAGTGAGGTAGCTGCCCTCTGCAGCCTTTGAAGGCAGCTGCATCTCCACGCGGCACAGTGGAGCTTTCTTTGCCTCTCGGCATCCTTCAGACCCTCTTCTGGGAGTCGAGTAGGAGCCAAAGGCCAACTTCCAGGAGCAGGGCGACGTGGCAGTTTTGCTCGGAAACCCCTGTGCCTCGCTCACTCTTTCAGCCTTGGGGAGGGGGGGTCCCAAGCCCCCTGCTCAGCCCTTAGTCAGGCAGCAGGCACAGGGGCCAATGGCTCTCCAGAGCTCTCTCTCTCTCTCTCCTCCAAGCTGCCTAGCAGCGAATGGGAAGCAGACCAGGGACCCTCCCCATCTACCCTTTGATAGGCCGGCTGGCCAGATTTCTGCCTTCTGCCCTTCCGAAAAGGCACAACGAAGGCTTTGCACGGTTCCCCTCCCCCCTCCCCGCTTCACTCCCCAGCACGCTGAGGGTATTTGGAGCAATCACCCCCGATCAGGAGGGGGGCCCGGCTTCAAGGGTGGGGGCCCAGATTCCCCCCTGCTGTATTTAGAACTAGGTGGAGTGCTGAACGGGCTGGATTATCTGTCTAAGCGATGCAGTCATAAAGGGAGTCAATTTTAGAACCCTTTTTGCATCGGTGGTTAAGTGAATTGGGTGGTCATTAAGAGAAACTGGCTTCTCCCAGTGACTTAGCTCGTCGGGAGGCTCCTCCCCACAGAAGGTCTCAGAAACTGGGGACCCTGCAAAAGTCAGAAACGCGAGGAGCAATGCTGGAGGGCCGGGGGATGCGGAAAACGCCCCCCCCCGGAAATCCAGGACCTCACCATGTGCGTCCAGATCTTCCCCGCCTCCCGGTCGTAAAGAGAGTCGCGCTCAATTTTAGAGCCCTTTTTTCTAAGGTTGTTAAGTGAATCGTGCAATCATTAAGCGAACTTGGCTTCCCCCACTGGCTTTGCTTCCCCCCCCCCCGGAAGGTCATAAATGGCAATCACGTCACCTGGGGACCAGGCAAAGGTCATAAAGGCCAGGAGCGATGCTGTGCAGCCGGGGCACATGGATAACCTCACCACCACCACAACTCCAGGACCTGGCCATGCGTGCCTGGCTCTCCCCCCTCCCTTCCCAGTCGTAAAGAGAGACACGCTCAATTTTAGAGCCCTTTTTTCTTTGCTAAGGTGGTTAAGTGAATTGTGCGGTTGTTAAGCAAAACCCCAAAACTCCAGGCCTGGACTACATGTGCCTGCCTCTTCCCCCCCCGCCCCCGCTCCCAGTCATAGAGTCACACTCAATTTTAGAGCCCCGCTTTTTTTTGCTCAGGTTGTTAAGTGAATTGTGCGGTCATTAAGCGACCCCCTGCACCCCAGGACCTGGCCACGTGTGCCCAGCTCTCCCCCGCTCCCCCCATCATAAAGAGAATCACATTCAATTTTAGACCCCTTTTCCCCTCAGGTTGTTAAGTGAATCGTGGGGTCATTAAGCGACCCCCTCCACCCCCAGGACCTGGCCATGTGCGCCCAGCTCTCCCCCCTCCCCCTGTCATAAAGAGAATCAGGTTCAATTTTAGACCCCTTTTTCCCCTCAGGTTAAGTCAATCGTGTGGTCATTAAGCGACCCCATCCCCCACCCCAGGACCTGGCCACGTGCACCCGGCTGTCCCAACCCCAACTCTCCCGGTCGTAAACAGAGTCACATTCAATTTTCCAGCCCTTTTTGGCTCAGGCGGTTAGAGCCTTGGTGGAGCAGTGGGCTAATGCCTCCTTAAGTAACACCAGCTGCCTGCAATTAGTGCAGGTTCGAGTCCCACCAGGCTCAAGGTTGACTCAGCCTTCCATCCTTCCCAGGTAGGTAAAATGAGGACCCAGATTGTTGGGGGCAATTAAGCTGACTTTGTAATAATGCCGTTTGGGGGTGTGTGTGAAAGCCCTAACAAGCAGGCATATACATAGAATGAAGGCTACTGCTAAGCTTGTAAAGCGGCCCTGAGTCTTCGGCGAAGGGCGGGATATAAATGGAATTTAAAAAAAAAAGTGAGTCGTGGGGTCATTAAGCAAGCGCCCCCCCACCCAAAAAAAACCCCCCAGGCCCGTGCCACGCGAGCCCGGCTCTCCCCCTCCCCCCACAATCTCCCGGTCGTAAACAGAGTCACGTTCAATTTTCCAGCCCTTTTTGGCTCAGGCAGTTAAGTGAGTCGTGGGGTCATTAAGCAAGCACCCCCCCCCCCAAAAAACCCCAGGCCCGGGCCACGCACGCCCGGCTCTCCCCCTCCCCCCACAATCTCCCGGTCGTAAACAGAGTCACGTTCAATTTTCCAGCCCTTTTTGGCTCAGGCAGTTAAGTGAGTCGTGGGGTCATTAAGCAAGCACCCCCCCCCCAAAAAACCCCCAGGCCCGGGCCACGCACGCCCGGCTCTCCCCCTCCCCCCACAATCTCCCGGTCGTAAACAGAGTCACGTTCAATTTTCCAGCCCTTTTTGGCTCAGGCAGTTAAGTGAGTCGTGGGGTCATTAAGCAAGCACCCCCCGCAAAAAAAACCCCAGGCCTGTGCCACGCACGCCCGGCCTTCCCCCTCCCCCCACAATCTCCCGGTCGTAAAGAGAGTCCCGTTCAATTTTCCAGCCCTTTTTGGCGCAGGCGGTTAAGTCAGTCGTGGGGTCATTAAGCAAGCGCCCCCCCACCCAAAAAAAAAAACAAAACCCAGGCCCGGGCCACCCGCGCCCGGTTCTCCCCCTCCGCCCGGAGGTCCCCCCCAGGGGTCCCCTAACCCATGGTGCGCGGCGTCTGGCCTACCTCCAGACCTGGCCGAGCTGAAGCAGGTGAATGACGGCCTGCAGGATCCAGACGCAAAGGCGGCAGCAGCCCAGGCGGGGCGCGGTGGCGGCGCTGTCCTTGGTGCTGAAGGCGCCGCCGCCGCTGTCCCTGGTGCTGAAGGCGCCGCCGCCGCTGTCCCTGGTGCTGAAGGCGCCGCCGCCGCTGTCCCTGGTGCTGAAGGCGCCGACGCTGTCCCTGGTGCTGAAGGCGGCGGCGGGCGCGGCGGCGGCGAAGTCGTAGACGAACCACCTGAAGCTGAGCAGTTGCACCACGAGCGAGGGCAACAGGACGAAGAGCAGCGTCAGCCCGAACCACAAGTAGCGGCCCTGCACGTAGTAGTCGGCCGCCAGCCACAGGTCGCTGGCGCCGTCCGAGAAGAAAACCAGCAACGCGCCCAGCACCCAGCAGCAGTCCCGCAGGCTGTAGGCGCGGCCCCTCGGCCCGGGCACCGGGACGGGCAGCGCGGGAGGAAGAGGAGGAGGAGGATGGGGAGGCGGCGGGGCGGAAGAACAGAAAGAGGCGGCGGCGGGGCTGCCCGGGCCCCGTCGCGCCCCCCGCGGCAGGCTGCCGGCCTCGGAGCCCTCCCGGCGCAGGAGCGGCGCGGGCGAGGAGCAGCGGGGCGCGGCGGCCGCCTGGCCATCCGACTTCGCGGCCATGTTGGCGGGGAGGGGGAGGGAGAAGGCAGGCACAGCCCCAGACTTCCGGGCGGACCAGGCAGAGAGGCACGGGCGCGGGGGGGAGCCCCGAGCGGCGGCGGCGGAGGAGGAGGAGGAGGAAGAGGAGGAGGAGGAGGAGGAGGGGAGCGGCCAGGCCGGGCAGCGCCCACCCCGCCCTCTCCGCGGCGCCGCCCCCAGCAGGCGTGGAGGGGGGGGCTGCAGCCGGAGAGCGAGCCCTCCAGGCCTCCTCGCGGGAGGGTCCTCGGGGCCGCGCCCCCCCCGCCCCCTCCCTGGCACGCCCCCTCCCCTCCTTTCCCCTCCCGCCGCTGCCCCCGCCTCAAAGGCTGGGTGGGGCTGCCTCCTCCCCCCCCAATCAGCCCTCCGCTCGCCCGGCTGCGTGGTGCACCCCAACCCCCCCACCTTCCCTACCACCCGCGACCGAGGATGGGCTGGCCGTCTTATTCCGCTTCGGCCCGGTCCAGGCTGTCGTTGAGAGGGGCAGAGGCCCACCAAGGTTGCAGGGCATCAAAGGCCAGATCAACGGAGAAGGGGTTCTGCAGAGAGGCCCCTTGGGAAAAAGGAGGGCTGAGTCCTGGTCCCCGTTCCCGAACCTCCGGAAAAGTCCTGCAATCCAGACACAAACAGACACACGGCCCCCCCCCTCCCCTCCCCTCCCCCTCCCCGAGCGTGATCCGTCCCTTCAAAGCGCGACTAGCGTGCCAAGGAAATTCAGCCTGGAGTGAATCCAGTCACAAAGGGTCAAGATCATCTCTGGGGCCAGAACGGGCAAGGCCTGTCCCTGTCAATAAATTAAGGCTGGTAATGAGGGTGTGTTTCTATTTGGGGGCTGGGGGGGGGCTGCCAGGAAAGCATCCACTCGAGAGAATTCTGCAGCTTCTCCTGCAAAGGCCAGCACGGGACTGGGAGGAACAGGTCTTGTTACAAGGTAAGAAAACCCCCCACAGGGCCCTCATATCCCTGGTGGGGTGGTGGGAGTATTTTTTCTGCTCCTGCTGTCCATTTGGCATTTCTAGTATGACATTTTGCCCCCCACCCCACCCTTCTTCTGGCAAGCATCAAGCTTAGATCTGGCCAGGAAAGGCGATGCTGGATGCTCACTCTGCTACATCGGAGATTCTAGAGAGAAATGCTTTCAATTGTCTCCACATTTCTCCCTTGTTGAAGGAGAGATTTTTCTACCAAATTCACACACCCCCACTCCAAGAAGCAGAACATTAGCTGTGCATCCCAGAGCTGGGGGGAGGGGCCAGAAGAAAGTAGCCTCCAGTTTCCTAATCACCTTTAGACGTCTACCTCGGCCAAAAAAATTCGGGATCCCAAAAAATTACGGTCTGCTCCCGGCTAGTGGTCGGTTCATCACCAAGAGCCTGGAACTTAGATAAGTGATTGTGGCTGCAATTTCCATTGTGATCTTGCAATTCGGGTGTTGTGTGCAGTGACTTTTTGTTCTACGAGAGAGCTTTGCATTGTGCCGGCACAGGAGAGCTCTCGCCCCACCAGAAGGCCTGGTATTGTGATGGAATCAGGGGTGTGTCAGCTCAGGGGTGTGTCGAAGTGCTGGAGGTTTTCTGGGAGAGATCTTTACAAGGGCTGGTAGACATTCTACTAAGAACTGAGCGGGTGGGGTGGGGGATCAGAATGGTTCAAATTAAGAAAGGAAGCGCCATGCGTGTGATCCCCGTAGCTATTTCGATCGGAAGAGTGAATGGGGGATGGCACAGCCAGAAATGAGAGCAGGAATGCCAATGGGAGGTTTTGAGATATTCAGCTAGAGGCATTTGTGTTAAGGAAAAAAATATATTAAGAAAGGGGAAAAAAAGAAGGAAAGGAAAATAAAAGAAAGGAAGAATGGAAGGGAGGAAGGGAAGGAGGGAGGGATGGGAAGGAAAGGGGAAGGAAGGAAGAAAAAGAAAGAAAGAAAGAAAGAAAGAAAGAAAGAAAGAAAGAAAGAGAAAGAAAGAAAGAAAAAGAGACAACAGTTGATCTTGAAGCAAGGAAGAAAGGAAGGGAGGGAGGGAGAGAGAGGAAGGGAGGGAGGGGAAGGAAAGGGGAAGGAAGGAAGGAAGAAAAAGAAAGAAAGAAAGAAGGAAAGAAAGAAAGACAACAGTTGATCTTGAAGCAAGGAAGAGAGGAAGGAAGGAAAGGGGAAGGAAGGAAGGAAGAGAAAGAAAAAGAAAACAAAAAGAAAGAAAGAAAGAAAGAAAGAAAGAAAGAAAGAAAGAAAGACAACAGTAGATCGTGAAGCAAGGAAGAGAGGAAGGAAGGGAGAGAGAGAGAGGAAGGGAGGGAGGGGAAGGAAAGGGGAAGGAAAAAAGAAGGAAAGGAAGGTTGATCTTGAGGAAGAAAGGAAGGGGAAGAGGGGAAGGAAAAGGGATGGAAGGAAAGAAGGGAGGGAGGAGAAGGAAAAGGGGAGGAAGAAAAGAAGGAAGGTTGAACTTTGGGAAGGGAGGGAGGGAGGGAGGGGAAGGAAAGGGGAAGGAAGGAAGGAAGGAAGAAAAAGAAAGAAAGAAAGAAAGAAAGAAAGAAAGAAAGAAAGAAAGAAAGAAAGAAAGAAAAAACAACAGTTGATCTTGAAGCAAGGAAGAGAGGGAGGGAGGGAGGGAGGGAGAGGAAGGGAGGGAGGGGAAGGAAAGGGGAAGGAGGGAAGGAAGGGAAGAAGGAAAGGAAAGTTGATCTTGAGGAAGAACGGAAGGGGAGGAGGGGAAGGAAAAGGGAAGGAAGGAAAGAAGGAAGGAAGGTTGATCTTTGGGAAGGGAGGGAGGGAGGGGAAGGAGGGGAAGGAAAAGGGGAGGAGGGAAAGAAGGAAGGCTGATGTTCGGGAAGGGAGGGAGGGAAGGAGGGAGGGGTGGGGGAGGAAAGGGGAAAGAAGGTTGAATGGGTAAACAAACCAACAGACGAAGAAGTAAATAAATTTGGGGTTACTGTTAAATATTAACAGAAAAGCAATTGTCCACTAACATGATTGGTGAAGGCACAGTTGACAGTGAAGAAGTCAAGATGGTAAATGGCTTTTCTTTTGTGGGCTCCAGAGGTGATAAGGATGGAGAGGGATAGAAGCACTTAATGGCAGGCTGGATTGGGGCGCGGGGAGGGGGGGGGTGGTCAGTGACAAATGTAAGTCAGATTATGAGGGATAAAGGGAACATCTCTGGGAGCACCAAGATCAGGATAATAATTATCTTTTCCATGGCAATATATCACCCTGAAAGCTGGATCCTGGACAGAACAAGAGAAAGACACTGGGGGGTGGGGTGGGGGGGCTGAACACCAAGAAGAACCAGGGCCTGCTGGAAGAAGCCATCATTTCTGCAACCAACCAAGACTCTTGCCTCCATCTATGATCCATTAAAGTAATTCACTGACTTCCCGCCTGCGATGGGAGCAGATAAGGGACGAGAGACATTTATCACACTCTGCAAGATTGAGAGAGGGAGGCAAGGAAGATCGCCGAGCACCTGGATGGAGACAGCTGAAAGGCTGCCATTAGCAAGGCAGGGGTGACTTAGGTTGAGTCTGTATCACTTCCTGAAGTCACCTGTCGCCCAACTTGCGAAGGAAAAAAAAAACTAACTAAAAAACTGCAGAACCTTTAGCTCATTTTCAAAACTCTAATCTGTGTACAGGTAGTACCTCAACTTAAAATACACAGAGGGGCAAGGTTGTTAACTGGGTTTTGCCCCATTTTACAACCTTCCTTGGCACAGATGTTAAGTGAATCTTAATAATAATAATAGGGACGCGGTGGCTCAGTGGGTTAGGACGCTGAGCCTGTCGATCAGAAGGTCGGCAGTTTGGCGAGTCGAATCCCAAGTGCCGCGTAGCAGAGTGAGCACCTGTTACGCGTCCCAGCTTCTGCCAACCTAGCAGTTCGAAAGCACGTAAAAATGCAAGTAGAAAAACAGGGACCACTACGGTGGGAAGGTAACAGCGTTCCGTGCGCCTTTGGCGTCCAGTCATGCCGGCCACATGACCACGGAGACGTCCTCGGACAAGCGCTGGCTCTTCGGCTTTGAAACGGAGATGAGCACCGGCCCCTAGAGTCGGAAACGACTAGCACGCGTGTGCGGGGGAACCTTTACCTTTACCTAATAATAATAATAAAGTTGGAAGGGACCTTGGAGGTCATCTAGTCCCCTGCTCAGGCAGGAGACCCTATACCATTTCAGGCAAATGGCTGTCCAGTCTCTTCTTAAAAACCTCCAGTGTTGGAGCATTCACAGCTTCTGGAGGCAGGTTGTTCCACTGATTAATTGTCCTCACTGTCAGGAAGTTTCTCCTTAGTTCCAGGTTGCTTCTCTCCTTGACGAGTTTCCATCCGTTGCTTCTTGTCCTGCCTTCAGGGGCTTTGGAGAAGAGCTTGACTCCCTCTTCTTTGGGGCAGCCCCTGAGATACTGGAACACTGCTATCATGTCCCCCCTTGTCGTTCTCTTCATGCAACTAGACATACCCAATTCCAGCAACCGTTCCCTTTATGTTTTAGCCTCCAGTCCCCCGATCATCTTTGTTGCTCTTCTCTGGACTCTTTCTAGAGTCTCGACATCTTTTTTACATCGTGGTGACCAAAACTGGATGCAGGATTCCTGATGGGGAGTTAATTTGGGTTTTTAAATATTTGTATATTTTACTGTTTTATCTTGGGCATTAATTTAATTCTATTTTAACTTTTGTAGTTTTGTACTTTTATTATCTGCCCTGTTCACCGCCCTGAGTCCCTAGGGAGAAGGGCGGTATAAAAATTTAATAAAACTAAACTAAACTAAAACTAAGTGTGGCCTCACCAAGGCCTCGTATAGTGGTATTAAATTAGTCAAACGGCTCTGAAGTCAATTGCTTCCCCCACTGACTTGCCCTGTCCGAAGGTTGCAAAAGGCTTTCACGTGACCCCCCCCCGCCCCAGGGACACTACAAACGGTCATAAATACGAGTCAGTTGCCTAGTGCCTGAATTTTGATCACCTGATCCTGGGGGTGCTTCAACGGTCATTAAAAAACGGTCCTAAGTCGCTTGTTTTTGAACGCGTTGTAATTTTGAACTGTTGTAACTCCAGGATGAATGATTGAATGGTTTTTCTATTTGTTTTATAAGCTGTGACCTCCCCGCCCGCCCCCGTACAGGAAGGGTCTTCTCAGGGTACCGCTGGTAAAAGATTGCCGGTGGATAACACCCAGGGGGAGGGCCTTCTCTGTGGGTGCGCCTGCCCTGTGGAACCAGCCGCCTGTAAAGCAGACATGTCAAACACAAGGCCCGGGGGCCGGATCCGGCCCACGAAGTGGTTTCATGCGGCCCGCGAAGCCATCCTGGAAACAGGGAGGGAACGGCCCCCGCTGCCTTGGCCCTGGCCCAGAGACCCTCCTCCTGCCAGAGACCCTCCGATTTGAATGCCTTGCTCCAAAGGGTTTTATATTTATTTACAAACAAACCAATGTTTTTAAATTGTATTTGTTGAAGTTAATGGTCAATAGATTACACTTCTACAAATCCTTCTACCTTTAAGAGCTGTAAACACAGAGATTTACTTTGCTCACAAGGGGGAAATTTCAGCAACTATCTTTAAAACCAATCCTTAATAAGCACTGTAAGCTATAGGACAGACATGTCAGACACAAGGCCTGGGGGCCAGATCCGGCCCGCGAAGTGGTTTCATGCGGCCCGCGAAGCCATCCTGGAAACAGTGAGGGAACGGCCCCCGCTGCCTTGGCCCTGGCCCAGAGACCCTCCTTCTGCCAGAGACCCCCAGATCTGTCCCACTCCTGCCCAGGCCCCCATAGGCACCCTTGATGCCAACGATGTAGAGCTGGCCACGCCCACCCAGGAGGCCATATGCACTCTAGCCACGCCCATCCAGTAGGCCACGCCCACCCTGGCCACACCCACCCGGCCCCTTGAGGGCAACCGCAATGCTGATGTGGCCCTCAATGAAATTGAGTTTGACACCCCTGCTGTAGAGCTTAGGTCTGCCCCTGACCTTCGCTCATTCCGCCGGGACCTGAAGACCTGGCTCTTTGAGCTTTCTGGCCTGGACTGAGAGTATTAATTGGAGTTTTAATGGGATTCTAATTGGGATTTTTATTTATCCAAGGTTAATGTAATCATTTTAATTGTTTTTAATTTTTGTAATTGTTGTATTGCTTTTTTAAAAAAAACCTTGTGAACCGCCCTGAGTCCTACGGGAGAAGGGCAGTATATAAGTTTAATAAATAAATAAATAAATAAATAAATAAATAAATAAATAAATAAATAAATAAATAAATAATAAATATTTCATCCATGCAAGTTTTGCCTTTAAATTTTGAAGAGGTTTGTACTGTGTGGATGAAAACAGGGGGGGGGGGTGTTTCAATGAACCCAAAGGGGCTTTTTTTTCCAGGAGGCAACTGGGCGTTCTCGTTTTTCCTTTGAAGACATTTCGCTTCTCATCCCAGAAGCTTCTTCAGGTTCTGACTGGATGGTGGGGAAGGGAAGGTTTTATACTCCTTGCAGAGAGCTGGTCCTTTGCCTTCTTTCAGAGGGTTGTTGTCCTCAGTGGTACAAATGGGTGGGGAGCCTTCTTGGCTTCAGGATGATTTTCTGCCCGGGCTCCCTTCACGGTTGAAAATGGGCGCAGGTGGTTGGAGGTGCGTCTGTGTTGTCTGCATCTCCAACTGAAGCGCAAAGGCTTCCTGCGGTCTGCAACGTTTTCTGGAAATCTGTCCATACTTCCAGTATCGTAGCACTCACAACTTCTGGAGGCAAAGCGGTTCCACTGCTTAATCGTTCTCCCTGTCAGGAAATTCCTCCTTAATTCCAGGTTGCTTCTCTCCTTGATTGGTTTCCATCCCTTGTTTCTCGTCCTGCCTTCGGGGGGGGGCTTTGGAGAAGAGGTGGACCCCCCGATTCTTTGGGGCAAGCCCCTCCGATATTGGAAGGCTGCCGTCGTGTCGTCTTCCTGGCCAAACTTATTTTTCCTTCTCTCCTGGAAGCTGCGTGGTTTGGCAGCCAGGGAGGGAAGGAGAGCCGGAGGGAGCGGGTGGGGGGCAGTTCCAGTGCCCAAATCTCCCATTTTGGGAAGGTTGTTTTCCTTCTGTGCAACGGCTTCGGGAGAAATTCTGGGTTCAGATGCCGCCGGGCGGGTGGATGTCTCTGACTCACCGCGAGCGGCTTCCTTGGCCAAGGGGCAGCCCTGCCAAACGGAGGAGCCCGTGCCAAGAAGTGGGGGAGCCCGTGCCGAGGGAAGAGAAGGGCTGGCCTTGCGGTAAAAGAGGGGGAAGAAGTGAACGCAAGACACACACACACACACACACACACACACACACACACACACAGAGAGAGGTTTCCTGGCTTGCTCTGCAGCCTTAAGTCCTACAACACAAAACAGGAGAGACTCATAGAATCACAGGGCTGGAAGGGACCCTTTGCTGATTATTCTTTCTTTATTTATGTCCCTCCTTTGCTATTTTTCAAGGCGGTGAATGTATCCCACATAGCCCTCCTCCCGTTTTCCCCACAACAACCCTACAAGGTAGGTTGAGCTGAGAGACAGAGGGCGGCTGGCCCAGAGTCACCCAGCCGGCTTTCCTGCCTCAGGCAGGACTAGAACTCACCGTCTCCCGGGGATTGGCCCAAAGTCACCCAGCTGGTGAGTTATAATCCTGCCTTAGGCAAGAATGCCGGCTGGGTGACTGAGCCAAAAACCAGGTGATGGGGAGGGAGGGGGGGGAGGGAGGGAGGGAAGAGAAGAAAGAAAGAAAGAAAGAAAGAAAGAAAGAAAGAAAGAAAGAAAGAAAGAAAGAAAGAAATGCAGACAGGCAGGAGGGAGAGAGGGAGAGAGGGAGGAAGGAAGCCAGGAAGAAGAAAGAAAGAAAGAAAGAAAGAAAGAAAGAAAGAAAGAAAGAAAGAAAGAAAGAAAGAAAGAAAAGAAAGAAAGAAGAGGGATGGAGGGAGGAAGAGGAGGGGAGGGGAGGGGAGGGAAGAGAGAAAGAAAGAGAAAAAGGAAGGGAGGAGGAGAAGGGAAAGGGACAAGAAAGAAAGAAAGAAAGAAAGAAAGAAAGAAAGAAAGAAAGAAAGAAAGAAAGGGATGGAGGGAGGAAGAGGAGGGGAGTGGAGGGAAGAGAGAAAGAAAGAGAAAAAGGAAGGGAGGAAGAGAAGGGAAAGGGATGAGAAAGAAAGAAAGAAAGAAAGAAAGAAAGAAAGAAAGAAAGAAAGAAAGAAAGAAAGAGGGATGGAGGGAGGAAGAGGAGGAGAGGGGAGGGGAGGGAAGAGAGAAAGAAAGAGAAAAAGGAAGGGAGGAGGAGAAGGGAAAGGGAAAAGAAAGAAAGAAAGAAAGAAAGAAAGAAAGAAAGAAAGAAAGAAAGAAAGAAAGAAAGAAAGAAAGAAAGAGGGATGGAGGGAGGAAGAGGAGGGGAGTGGAGGGAAGAGAGAAAGAAAGAGAAAAAGGAAGGGAGGAAGAGAAGGGAAAGGGACGAGAAAGAAAGAAAGAAAGAAAGAAAGAAAGAAAGAAAGAAAGAAAGAAAGAAAGAATTACACTCCAGAGTAAATCGGGAGCAACTTTCAAGAGCCGCTGGGCCTGACGGTGTCCACAGGCAGGAGACTGTCACAGCCGCCTCTTGGAGCATTACACACACCTCTCCGGGATTACGCCATGAGCCTCCCAGCCAGACTGATTTGGGCAGCGACGTCGTCCTCGTCGCTGTGGCCGCTTGTCCCAGACCTTCCCCCGGGGACGTCTGTGGGGCGAGGGCCAGGACCTCTGGCTCCGTTGTGCAGGCCAGCCTCCTCCCTGGTGTCCTTGTGGGCAACGTCAGCAGACACGCAGGAAGGAGACGAGCTTGTGTGGTGGGGCCGCCAGGCGCCCTTTGTCATTTTCGCACCTTCAAGGTTAGAGGCCAGCCTTACGCGTCCTGATTCAGGGGACGAAGGGCCTTTGTGATTTGCTGTAGCACCCTGGACGTTGCGCTTTGCTTCTTCTTGAGGGGCCCTCAGCGATGTCCCGGGGTCCAGGGCACTTTCAGATGTTCAGCTCTCGGGAGTCCCAATTTGTGGGATGTTCTTTGGTGCAGCAGTGAGAGTCAACATTCAGCCATAAGGAGGAAGCCGATCATTCCACTGAAAGAGGAGAAGGAGGAAGAGGAGGAGGAGGAGGAAGAGGAGGGGAAGAAGAGGGGGAAGAGGAGGGAAGAGGAGGAGGAGGAAGAGGAGGAGGAAGAGGAAAAGGAGGAAGAACAGGAGGGGAGGAAGAGGAGGGGAGGAAGAACAGGAGGAAGAACAGGAGGAGGAAGACGAAAAGGAAGAACAGGAGGAGGAGGAAGAACAGGAAGAAGAGGAGGAGGAGGAAGAGGAAAAGGAGGAAGAAGAGGAGGGGAGGAAGAACAGGAGGAAGAACAGGAGGAGGAAGAAGAACAGGAAGAAGAGGAGGAGGAGGAAGAGGAAAAGGAGGAAGAAGAGGAGGAGGAGGAGAAGGAAGAACAAGAGGGGAGGAAGAGGAGAGGAAGAACAGGAGGAGGAGAAAGAAAAGGAAGAAGAGGAGGAGGAAGAAGAAAAAGAAGAGGAAGAGGAGGAGGAAGAGGAGGGGAGGAGGAGGAAGAAGAACAGGAGTAGGAGGAAGAAGAAAAGGAAGAAGAGGGGGAGGGAGAGGAGGAGGAAGAGGAGGAGGGGAGGAGGAGGAGGAAGAAGAACAGGAGGAGGAGGAAGAAGAAAAGGAAGAAGAGGGGGAGGGAGAGGAGGAGGAAGAGGAGGAGGAAGAGGAGGGGAGGAGGAGGAGGAAGAAGAAAAGGAAGAACAGGAGGAGGAGGAAGAAGAGGAAGAAGAGGGGGAGGGAGAGGAGGAGGAAGAGGAGGAGGAGGAGGAAGAGGAGGGGAAGAAGAGGGGGAAGAGGAGGGAAGAGGAGGAGGAGGAAGAGGAGGAGGAAGAGGAAAAGGAGGAAGAAGAGGAGGGGAGGAAGAGGAGGGGAGGAAGAACAGGAGGAAGAACAGGAGGAGGAAGACGAAAAGGAAGAACAGGAGGAGGAGGAAGAACAGGAAGAAGAGGAGGAGGAGGAAGAGGAAAAGGAGGAAGAAGAGGAGGGGAGGAAGAACAGGAGGAAGAACAGGAGGAGGAAGAAGAACAGGAAGAAGAGGAGGAGGAGGAAGAGGAAAAGGAGGAAGAAGAGGAGGAGGAGGAGAAGGAAGAACAAGAGGGGAGGAAGTGGAGAGGAAGAACAGGAGGAGGAGAAAGAAAAGGAAGAAGAGGAGGAGGAAGAAGAAAAAGAAGAGGAAGAGGAGGAGGAAGAGGAGGGGAGGAGGAGGAAGAAGAACAGGAGGAGGAGGAAGAAGAAAAGGAAGAAGAGGGGGAGGGAGAGGAGGAGGAAGAGGAGGAGGGGAGGAGGAGGAGGAAGAAGAAAAGGAAGAAGAGGGGGAGGGAGAGGAGGAGGAAGAGAAGAGGAGGGGAGGAGGAGGAGGAAGAAGAAAAGGAAGAAGAGGGGGAGGAGGAGGAAGAAGAGGAAGAAGAGGGGGAGGGAGAGGAGGAGGAAGAGGAGGAGGAGGAAGAGGAAAAGGAGGAAGAAGAGGAGGAGGAGGAAGAGGAGGGGAGGAGGAGGAGGAAGAAGAGGGGAGGAAGAACAGGAGGAAGAACAGGAGGAGGAAGAAGAAAAGGAAGAAGAGGAGGAAGAGGAGGAAGAAGAGGAAGAGGAGGGGAGGGAGGAGAAGGAACAGGAAGGGAGGGAGGGGAGGAGGAGGAAAGGAAGGTTTTAAACTTAGGCAGGAAAAAACCCCCAAAGGTATAAAAGTGCAGATTAGGCCAAACCTGGCTCAAAAACAGCAACCCTGCGAGGGACCTTGCAGTCCTAGTTGGACGATCCCTTCAACATGAGCCAGCCGTGTGCTGCAGCAGCCAAAAAAAGCCAGTGCAATCCTGGGTTGGAGAAACACAGGCGTAGAATCAAAATCATGTGAAGTATTAGTAGTTGTTGTTGTTAGCTGCTTGCTAATTGTGGTCATAAGTTGAGGACTGCCTGTGTTAGCTGCGTTGCCCACTTTGTTGTTGTTGTTGTTAGCTGCTAAGTCGTGTCCGGTCACCCATCGCGACCCCACGGACCACGTTCCTCCAGGCCTTCCTGTCCTCCACCATCTTCTGGAGTCCATTGAGGCTCACGCCTGCTGCTTCAGGGACTCCAAGAGAGACACACTTTTTAAAAATACAATCTTGCGTTTCTCACAGAATGCCAGGCAGTCAGGAGTCTGTCTGGGTGTCTCTTCCTGTTATTCCCACAACAACCCTTTGAGGTAGGCTGATCGGAATGACCCAAAGTAAACCTGACTGATTCTGTGTCCTCTGTCAGCTTTCCACACAGACAGTAAGAAGTCAATATTTTTCCCAAGGTGGTAGAAAGGCAGTTGTTGTTAGCTGCGAAGTCGTGTCCGACCCATCGCAACCCCACGGACAACGTTCCTCCAGGCCTTCCTGTCCTCCGCCATCTTCTGGAGTCCATCTAAGCTCACGCCTCCTGCTTCAGGGACTCCATCCAGCCACCTCATTCTCTGTCGTCCCCTTCTTCTATTGCCCTCCACCTTTCCCAGCATTAGGCTCTTCTCCAGTGAGTCCTTCCTTCTTCTCATTAGGTGGCCAAAGGATTTGAGTTTCAGCTTCAGGATCTGGTATTAGTACCACTATATAAAGCCTTAGTAAGGCCACATCTGGAATACACACCAGTTTTATTCACCACCTTACAAAAAAGATGTTGACACTTTGGGAAAAAATGCAAAGAGCAACTAAGATGATTAAAGGCCTGGAGACTAAAACATATGAAGAACGGTTGAGGGATTTGGGTTTGGCTAGTCTAGAGAAAAGAAAGACGGGGTGGGGTGGGGGGGGGAAGACATGATAGCAGTATTCCAGTATTTGAGGGGCTGCCACAAAGAAGAGGAGGGGGTCAACTTATCTGGAGAGAAGCAACCTAGAACTACTAAGGAGAAATTTCCCGACAGTTAGAACAACGAATCAGTGGAACTGCTTGCCTCCAGAAGTTGTGGGTCCTCCAACCCTGGAAGTTTGTAAAAAGAGACTGGACAGCCATTTGACTGAAATGGTATTTGGTTTCCTGACTGAGCAGGGGGTTGGACTAGATGACCTCAAAGGTCCCTTCCGACTTGGTTGTTCTGTTATTTTCCTAAGTACCAGGAGGCAGAATGAGAAACAACGCAGGCAAACTTATCAAAGAGAGAAGCAACCTGGAATTAAGGAGAAACTTCCTGACAGCGAGCACAGTCAACCAGTGGAAGAGCTTTGTCTTCAGAAGTTGTGGGGTTTTTTTAAGAAGAGACTGGACAGCCACTTGTCTCAAACTGTATAGGGTCTCTTGCTTGAGCAGGGGGTTGGACTAGATGACCTCCAAGGTCCCTTCCAGCTCTATTCTAAATTGAACTGAAAGGACAAGTCCTCATGCTTGCAACCGTTGCAGCATCTCTCTGCGCACATGGCCGCAATTTGGGTGCTTGCAACTGGCATTTATTGATGAATCAGTTGCAGTGTCCCAGGATCCCTGATCACCACCTCTGACCTTCACAGACCACCTGTGACAAACAAAGCTGGTAGCACAGGGGCCTTCAAACATGGCCCTTTTATGACTTGTGGACTTCAACTCCCAGAATTCCTCAGCCAGGCATACGTGCCTGGCTGAGGAATTCTGGGAGTTGAAGTCCACAAGTCATAAAAGAGCCACGTTTGAAGGCCCCTGGTCTGGATCCAAGTCCGCAGGTTCATCAAAATGGCCGACTGAGGAATTCTGGGAGTTGAAGTCCACAAGTCATAAAAGAGCCACGTTTGAAGGCCCCTGGTCTGGATCCAAGTCTGCAGGTTCATCAAAATGGCCGACTGAGGAATTCTGGGAGTTGAAGTCCACAAGTCATAAAAGGGCCACGTTTGAAGGCCCCTGGTCTGGATCCAAGTCTGCAGGTTCATCAAAATGGCCGACTGAGGAATTCTGGGAGTTGAAGTCCACAAGTCATAAAAGGGCCACGTTTGAAGGCCCCTGGTCTGGACCCAAGTCCGCAGGTTCATCAAAATGGCCGACTGAGGAATTCTGGGAGTTGAAGTCCACAAGTCATAAAAGGGCCACGTTTGAAGGCCCCTGGTCTGGATCCAAGTCCGCAGGTTCATCAAAATGGCCGACTGAGGAATTCTGGGAGTTGAAGTCCACAAGTCATAAAAGGGCCACGTTTGAAGGCCCCTGGTCTGGATCCAAGTCCGCAGGTTCATCAAAATGGCCGACTGAGGAATTCTGGGAGTTGAAGTCCACAAGTCATAAAAGGGCCACGTTTGAAGGCCCCTGGTCTGGATCCAAGTCCGCAGGTTCATCAAAATGGCCAACTGAGGAATTCTGGGAGTTGAAGTCCACAAGTCATAAAAGGGCCACGTTTGAAGGCCCCTGGTCTGGATCCAAGTCCGCAGGTTCATCAAAATGGCTGACTGAGGAATTCTGGGAGTTGAAGTCCACAAGTCATAAAAGAGCCACGTTTGAAGGCCCCTGGTCTGGATCCAAGTCCGCAGGTTCATCAAAATGGCCGACTGAGGAATTCTGGGAGTTGAAGTCCACAAGTCATAAAAGGGCCACGTTTGAAGGCCCCTGGTCTGGATCCAAGTCTGCAGGTTCATCAAAATGGCCGACTGAGGAATTCTGGGAGTTGAAGTCCACAAGTCATAAAAGGGCCACGTTTGAAGGCCCCTGGTCTGGACCCAAGTCCGCAGGTTCATCAAAATGGCCGACTGAGGAATTCTGGGAGTTGAAGTCCACAAGTCATAAAAGGGCCACGTTTGAAGGCCCCTGGTCTGGATCCAAGTCCGCAGGTTCATCAAAATGGCCGACTGAGGAATTCTGGGAGTTGAAGTCCACAAGTCATAAAAGGGCCACGTTTGAAGGCCCCTTGTCTGGATCCAAGTCCGCAGGTTCATCAAAATGGCCGACTGAGGAATTCTGGGAGTTGAAGTCCACAAGTCATAAAAGGGCCACGTTTGAAGGCCCCTGGTCTGGATCCAAGTCCGCAGGTTCATCAAAATGGCCGACTGAGGAATTCTGGGAGTTGAAGTCCACAAGTCATAAAAGGGCCACGTTTGAAGGCCCCTGGTCTGGATCCAAGTCCGCAGGTTCATCAAAATGGCCGACTGAGGAATTCTGGGAGTTGAAGTCCACAAGTCATAAAAGGGCCACGTTTGAAGGCCCCTGGTCTGGATCCAAGTCCGCAGGTTCATCAAAATGGCCAACTGAGGAATTCTGGGAGTTGAAGTCCACAAGTCATAAAAGGGCCACGTTTGAAGGCCCCTGGTCTGTATCCAAGTCCGCAGGTTCATCAAAATGGCCGACTGAGGAATTCTGGGAGTTGAAGTCCACAAGTCATAAAAGGGCCACGTTTGAAGGCCCCTGGTCTGAATCCAAGTCCGCAGGTTCATCAAAATGGCCAACTGAGGAATTCTGGGAGTTGAAGTCCACAAGTCATAAAAGGGCCACGTTTGAAGGCCCCTGGTCTGGATCCAAGTCCGCAGGTTCATCAAAATGGCCGACTGAGGAATTCTGGGAGTTGAAGTCCACAAGTCATAAAAGGGCCACGTTTGAAGACCGCTGTGTAGCGGAAGCCAGATTTGCTGTGAATAGCTGATTGATTGTGGCAAGAAAGGGTAGGCCTTGCTTAACGTCCAAATCGCTTTGCAATGGAAAATCCCATCCCAGTTTTGGTCATAAGCGATGGCTATTTGCCACCTTCCACAAAACTTCCGATGAGCAGTCAATGGAGGGAAGCTGGATCTGCTTAATGGCTGCAGGAAAGCCAGTTGTAAAAACTGGGTACGATTCATTTAACGACCACATCACTTAGCAATGGAAAACCCCATCCCAATTCTGGTCGTAAATCGAGAACTATCTGATTTTCGTTCGTTCCGCCAGGACCTGAAGACCTGGCTCTTTGAGCTTTCTGGCCAGGACTGAGGATTTTTTTAATTTTTTAACTTATTATAATTGGGTTTTTAATCAGAGTTATAGGGGTTTTAGATTTTAATTAAGGAAAATTTAATCTATTTTAATTGCTATTAATTTTTGTATTGTAATGTTGTTTTAATTGCCTTGTGAACCGCCCTGGGTCCTACGGGAGAAGGGCGGTATATAAGTTTAATAAATATAAATATAATATATAAATATAAATATGTTGCATGCTTGGCACACAAGAAAAAGGAATGGGGGATCTCTTGATTTGGGGTAGATTAGGAAGCTGATCCAATACTCTTGGGTAAGAATAACCTCTAAAAAGCTTTTTCTCCCATCCCCAAATTAAATTGCTGAATTATATTTTATATAACCATATTTTATTAATTTTTTATAATCACCAATCCTTAATATTTTATCAGCAACATGTTGTCTGGGTTCCAATGTTTAGCTTACTATTACATGTTAAACTCTTTTCTCTCTACCTTGTTTTTTTCCTAGCCATTGATAAAGTCTATCCCATGTTCTAAAGTATTCTGAATCTTCTTTCTCTTTCATTTTTAGTGCCAATCTGTCCATTTCTGCACAGTCCAAAATTTTCTTAATTATCTCTTCCTCCGGTGGTAATTCTTCATCCTTCCAAAGTTGAGCAAATACAAATCTTGCTGCCGTTAATACATGTAACATTAAATATACACATTCTTTCTCACAATTTCCTGAAATTATACCTAACAGAAATAATTCTGGCTTAAAATCTACGTGTTTTTTTATCATTTTCTCTAACCATATATGTATTTTTGTTCAAAATCTTTTAGCCTTAGGGCAAGTCCATCAAAGATGATAATATGTGCCTGGTTTTTGTCTACATTTCCAACAATTGCTAGACATATTTTAAAACGTTTTTGTTAACCTCACAGTTGGTAGGTGCCATCTATAAAACATTTTATATACGTTTTCTTTGTAAGCCACCGCCTGTGTTATTTTAGACCAGGGGTCTTCAAACTTGGCCCTTCGATGACTTGTGGACTTCAACTCCCAGAGTTCCTCAGCCAGAGTGCCTGGCTGAGGAATTCTGGGAGTTGAAGTCCACAAGTCATCAAAGGGCCAAGTTTGAAGACCCCTGCAAGTTTTCCAAGGCTTTGCCAGTTTTCTAGCTCTATGTTATGCCCAAAGTTTTTTGCCCACGGTATCATTGTTTCTTTAACTTGTTCCTCTTCCATCTTTAAACTTACCGTGTACTTATACAGTTTCTTAATCGATCTTTCATCTGATGCCAATAGTATGTGGTCAAATTCTGTCTGCTTTTTATAGAATCCAGATGTTTCAGCATCTTTTTCATCTCTCGTTTGAATTTGCAGGTGTGGCCACCATGATAGATCAATGCCCTGTTCTTCTCGCTCTTGTCTAGTTTTTAGTTTTCCTTCAATATTCAAAACGCCTTTACAAGCCACAATTTGCCCATAGTTTTAATTAGGTTAGGGTGAACCAAACGCTTCCACTGTTGAAAGCCATCCAGGTATTTTCATGTAAATTTCCGCTTTCACCATTTCCCATTCTAGAAGAAGTGCGTTTCTTATATAGTGGTTTTGAAAGTATCTATGTATTTTATTCTTCCCATACCATAGGAAGGCATGCCAACCAAGTTACAGGTTATGCCCTTCTAGATATAGTAATCTTTTATGTCTAAGGGTTATCCATTCTTTCATCCATGTTAGTGCAGATGCTTGATAGCATAGGGCCCAATCTGGCAGCCCAAATCCCCCTTTTATTTGCCTTCTTGTAGCGTTTTCAAGGGACGCGGTGGCTCAGTGGGTTAGGACGCTGAGCTTGTCGATCAGAAGGTCGGCAGTTTGGCGGGTCGAATCCCGAGTGCCGCGTAACAGAGTGAGCGCCTGTTACTCGTCCCAGCTCCTGCCAACCTAGCAGTTCGAAAGCACGTAAAAATGCAAGTAGAAAAATAGGGACCACTACGGTGGGAAGGTAACAGCGTTCCGTGCGTCTTTGGAGTCTAGTCATGCCGGCCACATGACCACGGAGACATCCTCGGACAAGCGCTGGCTCTTCGGCTTTGAAACGGAGATGAGCACCGGCCCCTAGAGTCGGAAACGACTAGCAGGCATGTGCGGGGGAACCTTTACCTTTACCTTTAGCGTTTTCAATCTAATTCTGGCTTTTTTTTTACCTTGCCAAATAAATTTCAAGATCAGTGTATTTTTTAGTTCATCCATTGCTGAATTTAATGTTGGAAGAAAAACCCGGAGTGGAGTCTTCCGTGGAAGGAACTGGCCAGGCTGTCTCTGGCTGAGCTAACAAGGAATGGGAGAGTTTTTCGACTAACTCTTCATTTCCTGTTGACAATTTACCCCCAATGCATCTGCTGAAATATTTAAATCCCCATTAACAGAGCAATTTTTCCTGGAGAGCTGACTCATCCTCATCCTGCAAATATCCACCTTAAAAAGAAGGTGACATTGAAGACGATTAGATAAAACTGGAAGCAGATACAGAATAAATTCAGAATAAAAGAGTTAGGAGGGACCTTGGAGGTCTTCTAGTCCAACCCTCTGCTCAAGCAGGAGACCCTAGACCAGGGCTGTCCAACACTGGTCTCTTTAAGGCTTTAGACTTCTTGACTATGAGCCAGCAGTGTGCAGCCAAAAAAGCTCACACAATCCTGGGTTGTATAAACAGAGGCATAGAATCAAGATCACGTGAGGTATTAGTACCGCTTTACAAAGCCCTAGTGAGGCCACACCTGGAACACTGCATCCAATTTTGGTCACCATATCACAAAAAAGATGTTGAGAGTCTGGGAAAAAATCAGAGAAGAGCAACTAAGATGATCAAAGGCCTGGAGACTAAAACATACGAAGAACGGCTGCGGGACTTGGGTTTGGCTAGTCTAAAGAAAAGAAGAAATAGGGGAGACATGATAGCAGTCTTCCAGTATCTGAAGTTCTGCCCCAAAGAAGAGGGGGTCAAGCTATTCTCCAAAGCACCTGAAGGCAGGACAAGAATCAACGGATGGAAACTAGTCAAGGAGAGAAGCAACCTGGAACTAAGGAGGAATTTCCTAACAGTGAAGACAATTAACCAGTGGAACAACCTGCCTCCAGAAGTGGTGAATGCTCCAACACTGGAAGTTTTTAAGAAGAGATTGGACAGCCATTTGTCTGAAATGGTATAGGGTTTCCTGCCTGAGAAGGGGGTTGGACTGGAAGACCTCCAAGGTACGTTCCAACTCCATTATTCTATTCTATTCTATTCTATTCTATTCTATTCTATTCTATTCTATTCTATTCTATTCTATTCTATTCTATTCTATTCTATTCTATTCTATTCTATTCTATTCTATTCTATTCTATCCTATCCTATCCTATCCTATCCTATCCTATCTTACTCTACTCTACTCTACTCTATTCTATTAATTCTATTCTATTCTATTCTATTCTATTCTATTCTATTCTATTCTATTCTATTCTATTCTATTCTATTCTATTCTATTCTATTCTATTCTATTCTATTCTATTCTATTCGGGTTCTATTCTACTCTACTCTACTCTACTCTACTCTACTCTACTCTACTCTACTCTACTCTACTCTACTCTAGTCTAGACTTCCAAGGTCCCTTGGACTTCCAAGGTCCCTTCCAACTTTATTACTATTATTATTGATCATCGCAGTCAGCCAGATGTTCAGAGTGGATTTGGCATTTTTGTCTACCTATCGAGTCCTTACCAAGGACCCGGGATAGGCAGATGTGGATGTTGGATGGCATTACAGATCTCGTCGCAGGATGGAAGCAGTTCCTAGTAAGGCCGCCTTTTGCAATTGACTAATGGCGAATTCGTCAATGCCGATGATGGTGTTCCAGTGGTGCTCCAGTTGTTTTGGGATTGCACCCAAGGCGCCTATTACTATTGGTGCCACCTTTGCTTGCCTTTGCCACAGTCTTTCTATTTCGATTTGTAGGTCTTTGTATTTTGTGATCTTCTCCAGTTCTTTCTCGTCTATTCTGCTGTCTCCAGGCACTGCCACGTCCACTATCCAGACTTTTTTGTCTTCCTTATCGACAATTGTTAAGTCCGGGGTGTTATGTTGCAGGTGCTTGTGTGTTTGAAATTCTGAAGTCCCAGAGCAGTTTAACTTTATCATTTTCGGTGACTTTCTCTGTTTTATGATCCCACCAGTCCTTGCTTACAGGCAAATGATATTTCTTGCAGATCTTCCAGTGCACCATTGTTGCTACTTTGACGTGCCGCTGCTTGTAGTCAGTCCGTGCAATCTTCTTGCAGCAGCTTACCAGGTGATCCACTGTTTCTTCCGCTTCTTTGCATAGGCGGCACTTACTGTTTTGCTGTCTTCTCAATTTTGACTTTGTATGCATTTGTCCTTAAGGCTTGGTCTTGTGCAGCCAGAATTAGTCCCTCAGTCTCTTTCTTCAACTTTCCTGCTCTTAGCCATTGCCAGGTCTTGTTATTATCTGCTTTCCCAGCTATTTTTATAAATGTACTGGCCATGGAGTGCTTTGTCTTCCCACGCCTCTATTCTGTTCTTCATTTGGTCTTTCTCGTAGGCCAGTTTGGTCTCTCCAGTGGTCAGTAAGCCTTCCTGATATACTAATTTCAGTGCATCTTCATCGTTGTCCTTCAGATATTCTTCCAAAGCCATTTTTTCTTCTTCAACCATCTGATGTAATTGCAGCATTCCACGTCCACCTATTTGCCTTGGTAGATAGAGTCTGTCAATGTCACTGCGTGGATGATATTATTGTTCATCACACAGTCAGCCAGATGTTCAGACCAGATCTGGCATTTTTGTCTACCTGTCGAGTCCTTCCCAAGGACCTGGGATAGGCAGATGTGGATGTTGGATGGTATCACAGATCTCGTCACAGGATGGAAGCAGTTCCTAGCAAGGCTGCCTTTTGCAATTGACTGATGGCGAATTTGTCAATGCCGATGATGGTGTTCAAGTGGTGCTCCAGCTGTTTTGGGATTGCACCCAAGGCACCTATTACTATTGGTACCACCCTTGCTTGCCTTTGCCACAGTCTATTTCTATTTCTATTTGTAGGTCTTTGTATTTTGTTATCTTCTCCAGTTCTTTCTCATCTATTCTGCTGTCTCCAGGTACTGCCACGTTCATTATCCAGACTTTTTTGTCTTTCTTATCGACAATTGTTAAGTCCCGGGTGCTGCTGCTGCTGCTTCTGCTGCTGCTGTTATTATTTATTTATTTATTTATTTATTTATTTATTTATTTATTTATTTATTTATTTAATTTGTATACCGCCCTTCTCCCGAAGGACTGAGGGCGGTGAACAGGGCAATACATAAAAAACAAGATACAAAAATTAAAAATTATTAAAAAATAATTAAACAATGCCCATAATAAATTAATACAGATTAAAAATTGAAGTCCATTTATAAAATCCCACCCTATCCCATCAGGCCAGGCCAGCTTGTTTAAAGAGATGGGTTTTAAGATCGCGCCGGAAGGAGCGGAGATCGGGCGCCATCCGGAGCTCGACCGGAAGATGGTTCCATAAATCCGGTGCACCCACAGAGAACGCCCTCCCCCTGGGGGCCACCAGTTGGCATTCTTTGACCGGTGGCACCCTGAGGAGACCCTCTCTGTGGGAGCGTACTGGGCGGAGGGAAGTTGACGCCGGCCGTTGGTGCTCTCCAAGGTATTCTGGACCCATGCCATGTAGAGCTTTGTAGGTCATTACTAACACCTTGAACCTCACTTGGAAGACAACTGGAAGCCAATGCAGCTCGCGGAGCAAAGGTGTGACATGGGAGTGTCGGGAAGCTCCC
Source organism: Vipera ursinii (assembly GCF_947247035.1). Lineage (NCBI taxonomy): Eukaryota > Metazoa > Chordata > Lepidosauria > Squamata > Viperidae > Vipera > Vipera ursinii. The sequence goes on from NC_139516.1 coordinate 2,278,178, forward strand.
AATACAACTCTCGCGGCTGCATTCTATACCAGTTGGAGCCTCCGAGTGGTCCTCAAGGGCAGCCCCATTATATAAAGAACGGTTGCAGGAATTGGTTATCCCTAGTTTAATGAAGAGAAGGACTAAGGGTGACATGATAGTAATATTCCAGTATTTGAGGGGCTGCCAGAAAGAAGAAGGGGGGGAACCTATTCTGCAAAGCACCTGAAGGCTTTGAAAGTAATCAGAGACAGAAGCAACCAAGAAACTAAAGACAAATTTCTTGACTGTGAGAAAAATTAACCAAATTGGGAAAATGTGACCATCCTACACCAGGCCAAATCGAAAAATGCCAGGGAATTTCCAGAAGCCTGGCACTCTGACAAATCAGCCATCAATAGAGACCTAGACATCAACAACATCTATGGACTATGCAAAAGAGACAGTCAACCAGCCCAAAAGGGATCAAAAAGACCCCAGCCCTTCTCCACCTAGGATCGGCACCCGGATCGGCATAGATTAACTCCAAGGTCACCTTCAGACCAGCAATCAAGTAAACAACACCCCCATCAAGAAAGTGCCAAAGAGCCATTAATAAACAGCCCAACCAAAGGATCCCTAAGACCCCCACCCACCCACCCAGACAGGCAAGACCCCAGAATATAAACCTACAGCAAACCGCGCTCCTTAGTAGCACTGATGATGTTACTTAGTTGGGTCATGAAACGCCTGCAAGAAAACAAGCAAGCTCAGAGGGCACCAAGGATCCCACCATCCTCCTCCTCCTCCTCCTCCTCCTCCTCCTCCTCCTCCTCCTCCTCCTCCTCCTCCTCCTCTGCACAAACTGCACTCCCTTCTAGCACTGATGATGTTCCCTAGTTGAGTCATGCAATGCCTGCAAGAAAACAATGAAGCTCAGAGGGCACCAAGGATCCTACAGTCCTCCTCCTCCTCCTCCTCCTCCTCCTCCTCCTCCTCTCCACAAACCCCACCCTCTTCTATCTCTGATGATGTTTCCTAGGTGGGTAATGAAAGGTCTGCAAGAAAACAAGCAAGCTCAGGAAGGGACCTTGGAGGTCTTCTAGTCCAACCCCCTGCTCAGGCAGGAGACCCTATACCATTCCGGACAAATGGCTGTCCAGTCTCTTCTTGAAAACCTCCCGGGATGGAGCACCTACAACTTCTGGAGGCAGGTAGTTCCACTGGCTAATTGAGGGCTCTTTGCTGCTCTCTGAGCTTGCTTGTTTTTTTTGAAGGCGTTTCGTTACCCAACTAGGTAGCATCATCAGTGTTCGAAGGGAGGGGGGTTTGTGTAGAGGAGGAGGAGGAGGAGGAGGAGGAGGAGGAGGAGGATGACTGTGGGGTCCTTGGTGTTGGGCATAATTTTGTTTAATCGTTTTTAATTTTTGTATCTTGTTTTTTAATATGTATTGCCCTGTTCACCGCCCTGAGTCCTTTGGGAGAAGGGCGGTATACAAATAAAATTAATAAAATAAAATAAATAAATAAATAATATGTTGTGTGAATGCAGCATTCCGGCTTCGGTGTTCAGTCTGGCTACTTGAATAAACGGCAGGATCCTGAGAGGCCCAAAGCACGTTTCCTGATCTGTTTTCCAACCCATTCAACATCCTTATTTTTTTACGGGAAGCATATGTGTATTCCCCCCCCCAATAACGGTGTGCTAATACTGTTCGCTCTGCTTGTCATTCTGTTCCTATGTCTATGTGCATTTATTATTTATACTGTGTGTTTGCAGTACTCCTGAAGGACCAATTCAGTTGCAAATGTGTGGGGCTATAGAAATAGGGACATTTTTTCCAATAGCTAATGGATTCTCCCCCTCCCTACCCCCCCCCCCCGTCCCTTGGGTCTGCAATGTACATTTAACCGTGGTTTTACACCATTATCCCAATTGCCTGAGTTGTCCTGACCCACCAACCACATGGGCGAATTCAACGTACAGGTATGAAAACAGTTCAATGTCACGGTTCCGACAGACGAGACCAAGGAAAAGAGAGAAATTTTTCTTCAAGAACATTTTTTAAAAATTTGTCTACAAACACACCGGCATGAACAAAGGGGGACCCAAGACTAATTTCCCCTCCCCCTGGTTACTACGTTGCAAAGTTGCTATCCCCACCCTAGTTAGTTGTCGTAAATCACATTCACCAATGATTGCAAAACGCAGGCTCTCCTCCTCCCCGACCTCTTAGCCCGGCCCAAATGTAATCAGTTAGTGACCTTGGTTCCCACAGCTAAGAACTGTTTTGGGCTAACTTCAAGCCACACTCCCCTCCCCCGCTCCCTTCCCTTTCTAAATATGTGGCAACCACAAACGAAGTGAAAATGGCTTCTGTTCGATTTGTTGCAGAGTTGACATTCGTTCTGCGACCAAAGTCGCAACAGCGCTGAAAGAAGTGACTTGCGTCCGTTTTCTCACCCTTGTGACCATCGCGGCATTCGCCATGCTCAGCTGATCCAAATTTGAACGCTTGGCAACGGGTTCCTAGTTAATGACCCGTTGCAGTGGTTCCAGCGGTCACGTGATTTCCCCCCGCCTTTTTTTTTTTTACCAAAAAAGTTTATTAATTTTCTATTATTACATTTGATCAGTGCTTAACAAACATCGTGTTGTCTGGGTTTTAATTTGTTTGCTTCGTAATACAAGTTACGTTCTTAGTCTCTACCCCTTTTTTCCCAACCATTGATAAAATAAATTCCATGTTTGAAAATATTCTGTATCTTCTTTCTCTTTAATCCTCAATGCAAATCTGTCCATTTCAGCACAGTCCTATATCAATAATAATAATAATAATAATAATAATAATAATAATAATAATGATGATGATGATGATGATGATGATGATTTTGGAAGGGACCTTGGAGGCCATCCATTCCAACCCCCTACTCAGGTAGGAAAACCTATACCAGGGGTGTCAAGCTGCCGGCCCACGGGCCGGACATATCACACGGAAGCTGTGCCCACCCCATTGCCGGCAATGGCAAAACTGTCCCGATACGTTGCGTGATGTCATGTGACGTCACGAGTTTGACATGTCTGCCCTATACCATTTCAGACAAATGGCTGTCCAGTCTCTTCTTAAAAACTTCCAGTGTTGGAGCATTCACAGCTTCTGGAGGCAGGTTGTTCCACTGCTTAATTGTTCTCATTGTCAGGAAGTTTCTCCTTAGTTCCAGGTTGCTTCTCTCCTTGACTAGTTTCCATCCGTTGCTTCTTGTCCAGCCTTTGGGCGCTTTGGAGAATAATCTGACCCTCCCATCTTTGTAGGAGCTCCTCAAATATTGGAACACTACTATATAGATACGTAACAGAAGTAAATTTAATCAGCAACAGCTTCCATCTGGATTATATGTCACACAGTAAGGCAAAGATAAACATTCAGGGTACAGTTTGTAAAGTTTATACTTGCATGGCAAAAGGATTGGAGAGTGAAGAACGGGCAAGTCAGAGGTGAAATATTTAACAGAATAACAGAGGGACCTTGGAGGTCATCTAGTCCAACCCCCTGCTCAGGCAGGAAACCCTATACCATTTCAGACAAATGGCTGTCCAGTCTCTTCTTAAAAACTTCCAGTGTTGGAGCATTCACAGCTTCTGGAGGCAGGTTGCTCCACTGGTTAATTGTCCTGTCAGGAAATATCTTCTTAATTTCAGATTGGATCTCTCCTTGATTATTTATTTAGTTATTTATTTAGTTACATTTATATACCACCCTTTCCCTGAGGATTAGTTTCCATCCGTTGCAATATTAGAATATTAGAATAGAAGAGAGGTGGAAGGGACCTTGGAGGCATATACCATTTCAGATAAGTGACTGTCTTGTCCTGCCCTCAGGCGCTTTGGAGAATAGCTTGACTCCCTCTACTTTGGGGCAGCCCCTGAGATATTGGAAGACTGCTATCCTGTCCCCTCTCGACCTTCTCTTCATTAAACTAGATAAACCCAATTCCAGCAACCGTTCCTTGTATGTTTTAGCCTCCAGTCCCCTGATCATCTTTGTGGCTCTTCTCTGCACTTTTTCCAGTGCACCTACAGGAGATGAGCTATTCCATTGATTAATTATGCTGTCAGGAAGTTTCTCCTTAGTTCCAGGTTGCTTCTCTCCTTGGTTAGTTTCCATCCGTTGCTTCTTATCCTGCCTTCAGGTGCTTTGGAGAATAGCTTGACTCCCTCTTCTTTGGGGCAGCCCCTGAGAGATTGGAACACTGCTATCCTGTCCCCTCTCGTCCTTCTCTTCATTAAACTACACATACCCAATTCCAGCAACCGTTCCCTGTATGTTTTAGCCTCCAGCCCCCTAATCATCTTTGTGGCTCTTTTCTGCACTCTGCACTAAATTATGGTGAAGTCTTTTTTTTTTTGTACACTGCCCAGTGTCACAAAACCTGAACTGAGAAGGAGGAGGAGGAGGAGGAGGAGGAGGAAGAAGAAAGAATTTAAAAAGAGAGAGAAAAAGAGAGAATAAAATATAAAGAAAAAGACAACTCCTCCGCCAGAACTGCAATTCCAATCACGGCAATGACCTCAGCTCGGCTTTCCAGGTGCAGCTCTGGGTCTCCAGGGATGGCCTCTCATCTGAACGAGAACACACCGTCTCTGATTATGATCCGTCGCCGGTTTCCAAATTTAGGAAGCCGTCTTTCATAAGGCACTATTACGTCAGGCAGAACGAAGATCTTTATTTCTCCTGATGCTTCTGGTCGCTGATCTTAAGCTGTGTGGAGAGGTGGCTGTCTCGGGCTTGTCACATAGGAGGCGCTTGCAAGAAACGGAGCTGAGCTGGATGCCGAACGGGAACCGAAAAAGAATCATAGAATCCAAGGGCTGGAAGGGACCTCGGAGGTCATCTAGTCCAACCCCCTGCCCTTATACCTTATACAATTCAGGACAAATGATTGTCCAATCGTTCCTTGAAAACCTCCACTGTTGGAGCACCCACAACTTCTGGAGGCAAGTCGGTTCCACTGATTGATTTTTTTTTGTCAGGAAATTCCTCCTTATTTTGATAAGATTAGAAGAATGGAATGGAACAGAATAGAATAGAATAGAATAGAATAGAAAATATGGAATGGAATAGAACAGTACAGAACAGAACAGAACAGAACAGAGTGTGCGACACTCAATGTTCACCTTTCCCCAGAATCTCAGCTTCTGTTCACACTGTGGTAGCCCAGGGGTCTCCAGAGTTGGCCATTTTAAGACCTGTGGATTTCAACTCCCAGAATTCCTCAGCCAGCATAAAAGAATTCTGGAAGTCCACAAGTCTTAAAGTTGCCGAATTGGGAGATCTCTGAAGTAGCACATTTTTTCCTTGATCACTCCAAAACACATTAGCAGAAAGTCCAATAGAACTTATATGTAAGGGTGTAGGTCTATACATATGCTGTAAATGATGATGATGATGATGATGATGATGATGTTGGAAGGGACCTTGGAGGTCATCTAGCCCAACCCCCAGCTCAGGCAGGAAACCCTATACCATTTTGGACAAATGGCTGTCCAGTCTCTTCTTAAAAGCCTCCAGTGTTGGAGCATTCACAGCTTCTGAAGGCAGGTTGTTCCACTGGTTAATTGTTCTCACCGTCAGGAAATTTCTCCTTAGTTCCAGGTTGCTTCTCTCCTTGATTAGTTTCCATCCGTCGCGTCTTCTCCTGCCCTCAGGTACTTTGGAGAATAGCTTGACTCCCTCTTCTTTGGGGCTGCCCCTGAGATATTGGAAGAGTGCTATCCTGTCCCCCCTCATCCCTCTCTTCATTAAACTAGATGTTAAGTATTCGGTTCTTTCAGGCATTGAGCGAGAGGAGGTGTTCAAACAGCAACAAGTTTATTCAGAGTCAGAACATAACAGAAGCAAGCTAATAGCTGCTGTGCAGCTATTTATACGGTTGGCCTCTAGGCGGCGACCAATAGATTTAAAGTAGCAGTTTCCTGCCCAAAACTACTTAACAGACTGGAGACAGCAAGTCTAGCTCAGCCCAGCAACCATTACATAACATACAAAAGTAAGTCAGCCATTAAACAGACACAAAGCAAGTGATTTAGGCCAATACTTTACACTAGACATACGCAATTCCAACAGCCGTTCCTTATATGTTTTAGCCTCCAGTCCCCTAATCATCTTTGTTGCTCTTCTCTGTACTCTTTCCAGAGTCTCAACATCTTTTTTACATCGTGGTGACCAAAACTGGATGCAGTATTCCACGTGTGGCCTTACCAAGGCATTGTAAAGTGGTATTAACACTTCATGTGATCCTGATTCTATCCCTCTGTTAATGCTGCCTAGCACTGTGTTGGCTTTTTCAGCAGCTGCCGCACACGGCTGGCTCATGTTTAAGTGAATGTCCACTAGGACTCCGAGATCCCTCTTACAGTTCCTACTATTGAGCAAGGTACCCCCTATACTATACCTGTACATTTGGTTTTTCTGTAGTATGTTTTAAATGTGTGTTATGTAAATTTTTTGGCTTGCTAACAAAGAATAAAGGGAGACTGATATGATCATTTCAAACTTATTTGTTCTCATCAGTCAGCCATACCCTTCTGAGATTCGAACCTGGGCCGACTGAGTCTTAAGCAGTTGTTTTAACCCCTAGGGTACAGTCTCTCTCTCTCTCTCTCTCTCTCTCTCTCTCTCTCTCTCTCTCTCTCTCTCTCATCTCATCTCATCTCATCTCAGAAGGGTACGGCTGACTGATGAGAACAAATAAGTTTGAAATGATCATATCGGTCTCCCTTTATTCTTTGTTAGCAAGCCAAAAAAAAATTTACACAAATATGAGCTGCCATTGTTGTGGCTACTGCCTGTAGATGGCCTTGAGCTAGGCTGAAACAGGAAATAAGATTTGTCCCGTGTCTGGGACCAAGCAAGTGTATTCTGAATGCTTAACAAACATTTAACACACACACACACACACACACACACACACACACACACACACACACACACACATATATATATATATATATATATATATAGAGAGAGAGAGAGAGAGAATTGCAACCATTAATTGCTATACTGATATACCTTGATTTTTTTTCCTGTCTTATTCTTTTCACTTTTTGAAAGCACATTTTAGGCGGCGTTTCGGCATCCACTGGCATTATAATGATCTTTGCCTTTCGTTTCCTTCTTCTCTTTTTCTTTTTGAGCAATACACAAATTAAAAAGAAACAATTGATCAATAAACCTAGTTGCAGGCCCTGGAAAGCTTCCCGAGAGCAGATCTTTCACCGTTGCCCCCACATCAGACGATGCGCGTGTGACCGAAACGCCCCCTTTGCTTGCAACCGTCTCTGCCACCCGCCACAGATTGCCACCATCTGTTCGCCTGGCCTGTTGCTGGTGTCCTGGGATCCATCAAAAACCACTTCTGCGTCCTCCCCAGCGACAAAGCTACACCTCCCTTCCTTGGGAAGGGCTGTCAAAGCGAAGGCTACGCCGCGGTCGATGAAGTGAAAGCTTTCAGAAGAGATCAGACAAGTGCGAAGCCATCGCGCTCCTTGCGCAGAATCAGCAAAAAAACCCCAAAGAAATGAAAAGAAGCCACATTTCTCATTAGTATTAAACAAACCAGCAAACCAACCGGACAACAGAGTTGGAAGGGACCCTGGAGGTCTTCTAGTCCAACCCCTGCCCCCCTTCTGTTAAGAGAGCTTAACAGAACAACAAAATAACAGAGTTAGAAGGGACCTAGGAGGTCATCTAGTCCGGCCCCCTGCCCAAGCAGGAGACCTTACTGCATCCCAGACTGGCTGTCCAGTTTCTTCTTAAAAGCCTCCAGTGATGGAGCACCCACAACTTCTGGAGGCAAGGAGTTCCACTGGTTAATTGTTCTCACTGTCAGGAAGTTTCTCCTTAGTTCCAGGTTGCTTCTCTCCTTGATGAGTTTCCACCTGTTGCTTCTTGTCCTGCCTTCAGATGCTTTGGAGGATAGATTGATCTCCCCTCAAATATTGGAAGACTGCTATCATGTCACCCCTGGTCCTTCTTTTCATTGAACTAGGCCAGGGGTCTTCAAACTTGGCCCTTTGATGACTTGTGGACTTCGACTCCCAGAATTCTGGTAGTCAAAGTCCACAAGTCATCAAAGGGCCAAGTTTGAAGACCCCTGAACTAGACCTACCCAATTCCTGCAACATCCCAGAATTCTGGGAGTCGAAGTCCACAAGTCATCAAAGGGCCAAGTTTGAAGACCCCTGAACTAGACCTACCCAATTCCTGCAACATCCCAGAATTCTGGGAGTCGAAGTCCACAAGTCATCAAAGGGCCATGTTTGAAGACCCCTGAACTAGACCTACCCAATTCCTGCAACATCCCAGAATTCTGGGAGTCGAAGTCCACAAGTCATCAAAGGGTCAAGTTTGAAGACCCCTGAACTAGACCTACCCAATTCCTGCAACATCCCAGAATTCTGGGAGTCGAAGTCCACAAGTCATCAAAGGCCCAAGTTTGAAGACCCCTGAACTAGACCTACCCAATTCCTGCAACATCCCAGAATTCTGGGAGTCGAAGTCCACAAGTCATCAAAGGGCCATGTTTGAAGACCCCTGAACTAGACCTACCCAATTCCTGCAACATCCCAGAATTCTGGGAGTCGAAGTCCACAAGTCATCAAAGGGCCAAGTTTGAAGACCCCTGAACTAGACCTACCCAATTCCTGCAACATCCCAGAATTCTGGGAGTCGAAGTCCACAAGTCATCAAAGGCCCAAGTTTGAAGACCCCTGAACTAGACCTACCCAATTCCTGCAACATCCCAGAATTCTGGGAGTCGAAGTCCACAAGTCATCAAAGGCCCAAGTTTGAAGACCCCTGAACTAGACCTACCCAGTTCCTGCAACATCCTTGGTTTGTTTTAATCCTCCAGTCCCCTAATCATCTTTGTGGCTCTTCTCTGCACCCTTTGTGGAGTCTCAACATCATAGTAAGTAAGAAAGGGCAGCACACCAAAAGCTATTGATTTTTACTTTATTAAGGAAATGTATATGGTTGCCCAATTCACTTTCGGTGACTCTCGGTAGGTTACGGAAATAAAACTGGGAGTTGAAGTTCACCCCATGCTGGTTGGGGGATTCTGGACATTGGTATCCACCCATGATGGATGGGGCATTCTGGGAGCTGAAGTCCATCCCATGCTGGACAGGGGATTCTGGGAGTTGCATCCTATGCTAGATGGGGGATTCTGGGAGCTGAAGTCCATCCCATGCTGAACAGGGGATTCTGGGAGTTGCATCCCATGCTAAATGGGGGATTCTGGGAGCTGAAGTCCATCCTATGTTGGACAGGGGATTCTGGGAGTTGATGTTTATCCATCCTAGAATTGCCAAGCTTAAGCAAATCCTCAACTAAACTCTTCCTCCTCCTCCTCCTCTTCCTCCTCTACACCCTTTAGCACTGATGTAAAACTTAGTTGTGTTTCCTAAGGCTTTGCCCCTCTGTCCCTTGCTAGAACACATGCCCAGTGGGCACTGCCAACTCCTTGTCTGCAAATACCATCTTGATTCTCGGACACCAAGGTTGCAAATTGAAGGTAGGCACGCAGAAAGGAAGGCTGGCAGGCACGTCGCTGGCGCAGGTGTGATTGTGCAGTCAGGCAAGATGAGGTCTCTCCAGCGGACGGTTCTCCAGCTGCTCTGGACCTGAAGGGGCCATTGGTGGAATTATCGCTGCTGGCACACGAGCAGCCATTAAATCTGATGTCCGAAACAGAATGCCAGCAATATTAGAAGAATATTGAATATTAGGCAGTTTGGCCACTGGCTGGATTGCAGGTGATAGAGCCCAGCCCAGTGTTTCTTGACCTTGTCAACTTGAAGATCCGTGGACTTCATCTCCCAGAATGCAGGCGTGGCTGGCTAGGGAATTCTGGGAGTTGAAGTCCACAGAGGTTCAACTTGACAAGGTGGAGAAACACTGCGGTAGCCTAAAAAGTGGTTGGATATTCTGAGGTTAGAATACAGGAAGAATCCAGCTAACGACAACCCCCTTAATGTGGCTGTTGCATTATTTATTTTTAAAAATTAGATTCCATCCCACCTTTATTATTCTATAAGTAATTCATCCTGTTAAATTCCTCCTATTTTCCCCACAACAAGGTGAGGTGAGGTGGGTAAGGCTGAGACCAGGATTGGCCCAAAGTCACCCAGCCAGCTTTCGTGCCTAACGCGGGACTAGAACTCACCGACTCCTGGTTTCTAGGCCAGCACCTTAACCACTACCCTAAACTATTATCTCATTAATGTTAACTCACCTACTGGATTGAAGCAAGCGACTGAATCATAATATTACTAGAGTAGAGTAGAGTAGAGTAGAGTAGAGTAGAGTAGAGTAGAATAGAATAGAATAGAATAGAATAGAATAGAATAGAATAGAATAGAATAGAATAGAATAGAATAGAATAGAATAGAATAGAATAGAATAGAATAACGGAGTTGGAAGGGACCTTGGAGGTCATCTAGCCCAACCCCTTCTCAGGCAGGAAACCCTATACCATTCCAGACAAATGGCTGTCCAGTCTCTTCTTAAAAACCTCCAGTGTTGGAGCATTCACAGCTTCTGGACGCAGGTTGTTCCACTGGTTAATTGTTGTCACTGTCAGGAAATTTCTCCTTAGTTCCAGGTTGCTTCTCTCCTTGGTTAGTTTCCATCTGTTGCTTCTTGCCCTGCCCTCAGGCGCTTTGGAGAATAGCTTGACTCCCTCTTCTTTGGGGCAGCCCCTGAGATAATGGAAGGCTGCTATCATGTCCCCCCTCGTCCTTCTCTTCATTAAACAATTCCAGCATATGTTTTAGCCTCCAGTCCCCTGATCATCTTTGTTGCTCTTCTCTGTACCCTTTCTAGAGTCTCGACATCTTTTTTACATCGTGGTGACCAAAACTGGATGCAGTATTCCAGGTGTGGCCTTACCAAGGCATTGTAAAATGGTATTAGTACTTCACGTGATCTTGATTCTATCCCTCTGTTGATGCAGCCTAGCACTGTGTTGGCTTTTTTGACAGCTGCCGCACAACGGCTGGCTCATATTGAAGTGAATGTCCACTAGGACTCCGAGATCCCTCTTGCAGTTACTACTATTGAGCAAGGTACCACCTGTACTATACCTGTGCACTTGGTTTTTCTTGCCTAAATGTAGAACCTTACTTTTTTCACCATTGAATTTCATCTTGTTAGATAGCGCCCAGTGTTCAAGTCAAGTCAGATCCTCCTGTATCTTAAGCCTGTCGTCTGGAGCATTGGCTATTCCTGCCAGCTTGGTGTCCTCTACTAAATAGGCTGAGTTGCACAGCACAGTATGTTACAAGAATAACACAGATTAACACTAACCCAAGTTTAACGCATTGGGCAAATACAGCTTCTGTTCCTTATTTGACGTGTGTGAGTTTATGGAGGAAAACACTCTCTTTGCAAATTGATTAAGCCCCACCTTTGCACTGAGCCCTAAGTTATTTATTTGCCTGGGTTAACAGAAGCTACTGAATTTTGTGGCTTGGATTTAGGGATGAACGTCATGTTATTTATGAACCAGCTTTTTCTAAAAAAAAAAGGCTATGCAGCAAGAGAGGATAAAATCAGGCGCCACCAGGCGCAGACGGTGTTCTCTCCTCGGGGTCAAAGCCAGACCTCAACAAATCTGTCCCTACGTGGCAGCGATGAGCTCATGTCTCTGATGGCCTGGTTGTGCGAGAGCAAACGAGTTTCACTGGGGAGCTGGTGGCAAACTGGGGCAAACTGCATGTCACAAACAGACCCTCCATTCCAGGGGCCGAGATGACCTTCAGATGTTGGAAGCTTTGTGCCGTGAGTGTGCAAAGAACCCTTAAACTCAACCCTCTGAAATTAGAATTCCACGAGGGCAATTCGGAAATAAAACTTCCATTTGGTTATCAACGACAGACACTGGCGGACACAGAACTGTGTTTATGCACATTTGAAAACGACAACATTACATGACTTTCCGACATCACCGCCATTCAAATTGAGGCCCTTGTCACAACATCTTACAAGGTTTGAAGTTTCTTAGTACTAGTCGCTCGGCGCCAGATCTGGGCTCCGTGTGTGTGTGTGTGTGTGTGTGTGTGTGTGTGTGTGATCAAAAACATCCCGACGGAACCTCTTCGAAAGTCCTTGGGTGCGTCTAGCAGTGTGCGGGCGAGCGTTATCGCGGACCAACAACCACCACACCGGAAGTCAGCAGGCACCAATGCTTGTTATGGCGGCTCGCCTGAGTTTTCGTAATGTTTCACCGCAGACGTCTGAATTGATGGTCAAACCACGCTCTGTGAACCTCACTAGCCGTACTCCTTTGGCATCTTCACATTTGGCAGGATTTTCTACAGTAGCGCTTCCGGTGGTCCTCAATTTATGTCTAGAATGAGCCCAAAATTTCCATTGCTAAGCAAGACAGTCGTTAGGTGAATTTTACTTGATTTTACAACCTTTCTCGTCGTTGCTAACCGAGTCTCTACTCCAAGATCTTGGAGGGCCGCTATCATGTCACTCCTAGTCCTTCTGTTCATTAAACTAGACATACCCAGTTCCAGCAACCGTTTTTTTAATGTCTGGACTTCAATTCCCAGAATTCCCCAACCAGCATTTTAATGCAAAATGCCGACGGGAACTTTGGGACAGAATGCTTGGGTTTTGGGAAGGAGTTTTCATGCTTTACTCCCACCCCCGGTGCTTTATGCAGGGTTTACGGTCTCTGGCAAAGCTTTTGTACCATCTCTGGGTCCAAGGGAAAAGATGTCTGATTCTTTGCACCCAAATGGAAGGCAGTTCTTCCATGAGCTAATAATCAGAGGCATCCATGGAGAGGGGATCGTAGAAATCAAAGCTACAGAGGCAGCCATGCAATTCAAAGCTCACCCCTCTTTCAGTGTGTTGCAATGCATGCCTTCAATGGTTGCTCTCCAGCTGTGGCCTCCAGCTGTTGCTTCAGAGCCCCCCCCCCAAGGGACCCTGCTGCTGAAGTAGAACTTCTGGAGGGTCACCAGTTCCCCAACTCAGCTGTATGTTAAGAGTTAGTTCCAGCATCTTAGCAGTTTTCTCTCTGTCTCTTGAGTAGCTGCTTCCAGTGGCTGGACTCTTTGTTTTTTGCATCCATCTTTAAAAAGGTAAAGGTTCCCCCGCACGTGCGTGCTAGTCGTTTCCAACTCTAGGGGCCGGTGCTCATCTCCGTTTCAAAGCCGAAGAGCCAGCGTTTGTCCGAGGATGTCTCTGTGGTCATGTGGCCGGCATGACTAGACGCCAAAGGCGCACGGAACGCTGTTACCTTCCCACCGTAGCGGTCCCTATTTTCCTACTTGCGTTTTTTTTACGCGCTTTCGAACGGCTAGGTTGGCAGTTCGAAAGCACGTCTTTACACAAAGGGGAAAAAACAGTCCAGCCTATCAAACACAGTGCCGTAAAAAAACAGATTAGAAACCCAAGTTAAGACAGGCAAGAAAACGGTAAGTGAGCACCTGTCCAGCCTAGACGAGTTCAAATCACCAGGACCAGATGGATTACACCCCAAGGTTCAGCTGCGACTCCTCTGAGTCTGAACTCTCCTCCTCACACAGCTGAGCCTCATAACAGACACAACTGGAGGGGCCAGGCTCCTCCTCCGACTGAGAGTCCTGCAATCCATCAGAGCCTCCCTCTGACCCCAAAGGCTCTCCAAACCTCTCCTCCTCCTCCTCCTCAGATGCCTTGGACTCAGCCTGCTGGGAGCACAGGCTGACACGGAATCACAACATACTCTCAGAACCACTGAGCTATATTTTCCAAAGATCCTGGAGCACTGGAGAACTACCAGAGGACTGGAAGAGAGCTGATGTAGTTCCCATCTTCAAAAAAGGGGGAAAAATGGATCCAGGAAACTACAGACCTATCAGCCTGACCTCAATACCTGGGAAGATTCTGGAAAAGATCATCAAACAACAAATCAGCGAGCACCTAGAGGCAAACAAAGTCATCACTAAAAGTCAACATGGGTTTGTCAAAAACAGATCATGCCAGACAAATCTTATTGCATTCTTTGACCAAGTGACAAATTTAGTGGACCAGAGGAATGCTGCAGTTATAATTTACTTGGACTTCAGTAAGGCATTTGATAAAGTAGATCACAACCTATTACTTGACAAGATAGAAAAATGTGGGTTAGATAGCATCACCACCAGATGGATTCATAGCTGGCTGACAGGCCGTACTCAGCGTGGGGTCCTCAATGGAACTGCATCTACATGGAAGGAAGTGTGTAGTGGGGTGCCCCAGGGCTCTGTTCTGGGCCCAGTGCTCTTCAACATCTTCCTCAACGATTTGGACGAGGGGATGGATGGGGAACTCATCAAATTTGCAGACGACACCAAGCTGGCAGGAATAGCCAACACTCCAGAAGATAGGCTTAAAATACAGAAGGATCTGGACAGACTCGAACACTGGACGCTATCTAACAAGATGAAATTCAATGGTGAAAAAAGCAAGATTCTACATTTAGGCAAGAAAAACCAAATGTACAGGTATAGCAGATAGATAGATAGATAGATAGATAGATAGATAGAGAGATAGAGAGATAGATAGAGAGATAGATAGTAGATACGAGAGAGAGAGAGAGAGAGAGAGAGAGAGAGAGAGAGAAAGAGAGAGAGGGAGAGGGAGAGAGAGAGAGATGATCAGTGGTGGGCCTGGGCAAAAAAAAATTAGCTACCGGTTCTGCCGAAGTGGTGCGAACTGGCTGTATCCCACCACTGAGAAGAAGGAAGCTTGAGAGTTCACAAGGTTAATACCATATGGAACAAAACTGGGGCTGAATTTGGATGTTCTGCTTCGGGTACCACGGAGCCCCCTCCTCCCAGAAGGGAACAAGGAAAACAGGTCGTGGAGAGGGTGTGTCGTGTCCCAGACAATCTTGCCGATAATCTGCTAAATCAGGGTTACTCAACCTTGCCAACTTCAAGACACACGGATTTCAAACTCCCAGAATTCCAGAAGTGGGTAGACCACACGTCTTAAAAGTTGCCCAGGTTGAGAAACTCTGTCCCAAATTGCATCCGGCTTTTTGGCAGGCGTGAGTTTCCTAGAAGCCACAATTTCTCACTTTTATTGCTTCTGCGCTTTTAACAGATGCCTCTGGTGAACCGAGTGCTCCAGTTTAATTACATTAAGGTAATTTAGGACTCCGTGCAGCAGAGTTGCCAGTTGATCAAAAGTCCAGCCGTTTCTCCCCAACAGCTACCATCCACCCATCCCCACTTGGGGCTGCCAACTCTTCGAAGGCCGCTTCTGCCGCAAATCATCCATCACAGGAGTTTTGGCCAGAGAAAGTTGCCAAGGCGAGGCATGGAGGGATGGGAAAAAACACATCTGAATACAAATTTGTTCTGCAATATATTCTCTTTTTCTCTGCAAGAACTGAAGGAAAGATATACTGGGGAAGGAAAATGGAAGATTTAACATTTTATCTTGTTACACAAATAGAAATACTCTTGAGTTCTGCTCCTGCTTTGGGCATGAAAGCCACCTGGGCGACTTTGGGCCAATCACCAGGAGACGGTGAGTTCTAGTCCTGCCTTAGGGACGAAAACGGCCTGGGCGACTTTGGGCCAATCTCCAAGAGACGGTGAGTTCTAGTCCTGCCTTAGGGATGAAAACGGCCTGGGCAACTTTAAGCCAATCACCAGGAGACGGTGAGTTATAGTCCCACTTAGCCATGAAAGCCACAACTGAGTGACTTTCTCCCAGCCCAACCCACCTTGCAGGGTTGTTGTTGTGGAAAAGAGAAAGTGGAAGGAGTATTATGTATGTTCACTTTGAATTATTTAAAGGAAGGAAGGAAGGAAGGAAGGAAGGAAGGAAGGAAGGAAGGAAGGAAGGAAGAAAGAAAGAAAGAAAGAAAGAAAGAAAGAAAGAAAGAAAGAAAGAAAGAAAGAAAGAAAGAAAGAAAGAAAGAAAGAAAGAAAGAAAGAAAGAAAGAAATTTCATCCCTTGGCCCAAACCAGGGTTGGTGAATTCACCCATTTTGGTATTCACACAATGCTGGCACAACTGGCTGAGTTGGCCCCACATTTCAAAGGAAGCTTTTGGTGTCCTGTGAATGCCACCAGCAGGTCTTTCCTTCCCAAAGCAGGTCAAGCTGACCCACGTGACTGGGTTCAGACAACACATCCACCCAGCAAGGAGTTTCTCTCTGGAAAGTCAGGCAATGGTCTTCCTTGCCGCTGTCTCTGGCGCTTTTCAATGCATCACTCAGTTCTCCATCATGCGCAGCCCCGCGGTCCCGCAAGAGGGCGGATGATGGGATTTGTAATCCATCCTTATAGAACTGCCAGGTTAAGAGCCGCTCGATGTCAGGAAGGAGGGCAGAGCCCATCCGAGCCCATCCTGATCCTGGACGGCCGAGGAGAAGGAGAAACGGAGTCCAAGGCCTCGAAGGGCCCCCGGGGAAGTCCTGCCTGTCCTCCCCGGCTGCCGCCCGAGGAGAAGCGGGTTAGTTGCCCGCCTCCTTCCCAGCTTGGTGAGATAGGCCGGCGAAGGCCTGGAGTAGGCCTCAAGGCCTGGCGGTGGCCATGGCAACCGCCCGGCTCAGGCGCCTGCGCCGACTAGGCCGCGCCACGTCAAGTCGCGCAGTTTCCCGGCGTCGCTCTTCCTTCGAGACCCGGCGCGATGGCCGGTGGCGATCCGGACTTCGTGCTCCGCTATTTGGCCGAGGTGGAGGCGCTGGCCGAGGAGGTGATGGCCACCAGGCAGCAGGTAGGCCGGGGAGCGCCGTTGGGGGGGGGGAATTGGCGCCGCGAGGCATGATGGGAGTTGTAGTCCCCGGGCCTAGAACAAGGCAGGCCTAGGGATTTCCGTCTACCACCACCCCCGTAACATATAAAATACTTACAACAAGGTTAAATATCGCAAACACTCTTGTGTAGAACTGTCCATTTGGAAGGGAACCTAGAGATCCACTAGTCGAGGGGTAGGCAACCTCGGCTCTTTTATGACTCATGGACTTCAACTCCCAGAATTCCTGAGTCAGCACAGCTGACTCAGGAATTCTGGGAGTTGAAGTCCATGAGTCATAAAAGAGCCGAGGTTGCCTACCCCTGCACTAGTCCAACAAACCCCCTCCCCCAGCTCAGACCACGCTCCAGAGGATCCTAGGGTTGTCTTGTTGGAAGGGGTACCCCAAGGTCGTCTAGTCCAGCCCTAAGCTGGACCCAGATTGTTGGGGGCAATTAAGCTGACTTTGTAATAATGCCGCTTGGGGGTGTGTGTGAAAGCCCTAATAAGCAGGCATAATACATAATACAGATGGAGACTGACTCTCCCAGTAGTGTTACTATTTATTCTATTATTATGTTTTAATGTTCTTCCTTCCTTTCTTTTTCTTTCTTTCTCTCTCCCTTTCTTTCTTTCTTTCTTTCTTTCTTTCTTTCTTTCTTTCTTTCTTTCTTTCTTTCTTTCTTTCTTTCTTTCTTTCTTTCTTTCTTTCTTCCTTCCTTCCTTCCTTCCTTCCTTCCTTCCTCTCTCCTTCTTTCACTTTATCCTTCTCTCCCTCTCTCCTTCCTTCCTTCCTATACATAAAATGGAGTAGGGGCTCAGCAGCCTTGGACTACTCAGCAATCTGCATTACAGACCCCAGAGGAGAGGAGGGCAGGGCCCCCTTATGGCTGCAAGGTAGCAACTGGCTCGTTTTGTTAGAAAATTCCTTCCAATTCCTGGATTATTTATTTTATTTATTTATTTTATTAAATTTATATACCGCCCTATTCCTGTAGGACTCAGGGTGGTTTACAGGGAAAATTGAAAGCATAACATACAAAAATTAAAATCAGTTAAAACAATTAATTAATTCAAGTCCCCGAAATTTAAAACTAAAACCCAATTAAAATTAAAACCCCTCAGTCTGGGCCAGACAGCTCGAAGAGCCAAGTTTTCAGGTCCCGGCGAAATGAACGAAGGTCGGGGGCAGTCCTAAGTTCCGTGGGAAGTTGGTTCCATAGGGCCGGCGCGCCCACAGAGAACGCTCTTCCCCTGGGAATAACCCACCGGCATTCCTTAACCGGCGGTACCCTGAGAAGGCCCTCCCTGTGGGAGCGCACAGGACGATGGGAAGTTGATCCCAGCAGCAGGTGTTCCCTCAGATAATCCGGATCCAAGCCATTTAGGGGTTTATAGGTCATTACCAGCACCTTGAATCTCACCCGGAGGGCAACTGGAAGCCAATGCAGCTCGCGGAGAAGAGGTGTTACACTGGAGTATTGGGAAACTCCCATCACAACTCGCGTGGCCGCATTCTGCACCAGTTGAAGCCTCCGAGTGGTCCTCAAGGGCAGCCCCATGTAGAGAGCGTTGCAGTAGTCTAGCCGGGAGGTCACGAGTGCATGGGTGACTGTGCGTAGGGCATCTCGGTCCAGATTAGGGGTACAAAGTGCCAAGCCACCAGTGAGCAGCCAAAATAATGCTGGTTTTTTTCCCCCCCAGTGGCATTTTTGCAGCCCCAGCCTCCAGCCAGCTATTGAGACAGACAGAACAACAGACTTGGAAGGGACCGTGGAGGTCTTCTAGTCCAACCCCTTGCTCAAGCAGGCGTCCTTATACCATTCCCGACAAACGGTTGTCCAGCCTCTTCTTAAAAACTTCCATTGCTGGAGCACCCACAACTTCTGGAAGCAATCTATTCCACTGAATAAACGAAGGGACCATGGAGGTCTTTTCTTCAACCCCCCCCCCCCATGCCATTTCAAATAGTTATCCAGTCTCTTCTTAAAAACCTCCAGGGATGGACCACTTGCAACTTCTGGTGGCAGATTGTTCCCCTGGTTAATTGTCCTCACTGTCAGGAAATTCCTTCTCAGTTCCAGGTTGGTTCTCTCCTCGGTTAGTCTCCATCCCTTGCTTCTTGTCCTGCCTTCAGCTGCAGTAATACAAGATGGTTTGTCCAATCTGCAGAGGGGAAGAAGCGAGACCAGGAGATGCTCGCGATGAAGGAGCTTTTTGGTAAAGCTTGAAGGTTTTATCCATTTCTCTTGTAGATTTTCGATCTGAATCAGAAACGGAATCAGAATCGGGAAGCCTTAAGAGCCCTGAGTAAGGACATAGATTCTGCTGGTGAGTTGTTGTTGTTTTTTCCCCCTCCTGTAATTGTGTGAAAAAGTTCATCTGATGTTGTAATGGCTTAGCTCAGGGTTTTAGCCCAGGGTTTTTTCATACGTGATGAATTTTAAGATGAGTGGACTTCAACTCCCAGAATTCCCCAGTCAGCCAAGCGTCTTAAAAGTCGTCGAGGTTGACCAGTACTGGTTTGGCCGGTCAAATAGCAAGAGCACTTAGGCTATATACCACACCCTTTCAATGCTTTACAGAGTCAGAATATTGTCCCCAACAATCTGGGTCCTCATTTTACCGACCTCAGAAGGATGGAAAGCTGAATCAGCCTTAAGCCAGTCAGGATCGAACTCACAGCTGTGGGCAGAGTCAGCCTGCAATCCTGCATTCTAAGCACTGCAGCACCAGATATAGAATAGGTGATGACAGACAGACAGACAGACAGACAGACAGACAGATAGATAGATAGAGAATAGGTGATGACAGATAGATAGATAGATAGATAGATAGATAGATAGATAGATAGATAGACATAGATAGATAGATAGATAGATAGATAGAGAATATGTGATGACAGATAGATAGATAGACATAGATAGATAGATAGATAGATAGATAGATAGATAGATAGATAGAGAATATGTGATGACAGATAGATAGATAGATAGATAGATAGATAGAGAATATGTGATGACAGATAGATAGATAGACATAGATAGATAGATAGATAGATAGATAGATAGATAGATAGAGAATATGTGATGACAGATAGATAGATAGATAGATAGATAGATAGATAGATAGATAGATAGATAGATAGATGATAGATTGATTGATAGAGAATAGGTGATGACAGATAGATAGATAGACATAGATAGATAGATAGATAGATAGATAGATAGAGAATATGTGATGACAGATAGATAGATAGACATAGATAGATAGATAGATAGATAGATAGATAGATAGATAGATAGAGAATATGTGATGACAGATAGATAGATAGATAGATAGATAGATAGATAGAGAATATGTGATGACAGATAGATAGATAGACATAGATAGATAGATAGATAGATAGATAGATAGATAGATAGAGAATATGTGATGACAGATGATAGATAGATAGATAGATAGATAGATAGATAGATAGATAGATAGATAGATAGATGATAGATTGATTGATAGAGAATAGGTGATGATAGATAGATAGATAGATAGATAGATAGATAGATAGATAGATAGATAGATAGATCACAAATATGAGTAGCATGGCATCCGCATCGAAGCCAACATCTGAATTCCCCTCCCCTAAGCACATAGTATCAAAGCACAATTCCTTCCTCTAATTAACAGTCATAAATCACATCTCCATGTATTTGTTATCAAAGCAAGAACATCCGATGTTAGCAGCGTTGATGTAAGAGACCCAGATCGGGCTGCCAATCAGCAACGCAGAAATAGCCGTCCACTCGTGGCTGTAATTGAGCTCGCAGTTATTGCCTTAAGCCACGACGGTTGTAAAGCGAGCCAAAGAGAGAAGCAACCTAGAACTAAGGAGAAACTTCCTGACAGTGAGGACAATTCACCAGTGGAACAGCCTGCCTCTAGAACAGGCATGTCAAACCCGCGATGTCGCGTGACGTATCGCGACTTTTTCCCCATTGCCAGCAATGGGGAGGGCGTGGTTTGGTCGTGATGCATCCGGCCCGCGGGCCGGCAGTTTGACATGTCTGCTCTGGAAGCGGTGAATGCTCCAACACGGGAGGTTTTTAAGAAGAGACTGGACAGCCATTTGTCTGAAATGGTATAGGGTTTCCTGCCTGAGTAGGGGGTTGGACTAGATGACCTCCAATGCCCCTTCCAACTATTACTACTACTGCTGCTGCTGTTGTTGTTGTTGTTATTATTATTATTATTATTATTATTATTATTATTATTATTATTATTATTAAAACCCTCCTGACCTGCGTGCCCTCTATGACGACGCCAGGATAACCAACCCCAGGAGTAAAGAGCCATTTCCCGGCCAGCTGCTGCCGAGGCTGCTGGGTCTTGTAGTTCAGGCACATCTGGAAGGTTTCAGGTTCCTGCTCCAAGAGGCTGAGATTTCAAAGCAGGACCCGTTTCGTTTTTGTTTTTTTTTTAAGTAAACAAACCGAGGCTTCCTATTAAAGCAAGCTTTCTTTTCCTGCTTTCAGACAAAGCCACGGTTTGCTTCGGGAGCATGTTCATACAGCTTTCGAAAACGAAGACCCGGGAGATGCTACAGAGAGGTGAGCTCCCGTTTGCAGAATTAAAAAGGTTCAAGGGCTGAGCCAGGGCGTGTGTGTGTGTGTGTGTGTGTGTGTGTGTGTGTGTGTCTGTGTCTGTGTGTGTGTGTGTTGGTCAGGCATGGAATGGCGCCAGCCCAATTCACAGTTTGGAACTTCTCTCTGTCTCCCGCAGAAAAAGAGGTTGACGTGCTTTTCCACTGTTGTCTCTCAGCGGTTGAGGTTTATGGTTGCTGGTAGGAGAGTAATTGATAACAATCATTCTCAGCCTTCCGTGACTTTTATGACGCAGTGATATCAACTCTCAGGATGGACTGCATATAAAGAGAGAGCAACCCCATTGCCTTCTAGCAGTGGTGGTGATCCCTAGTTGGGTCATGTAATGTCTGCAAGAAAACAATGAAGCTCCAAGAGCACCAAGGACCCCACAGTCTCCTCCTCCTCCTCCTCCTCCTCCTCTTCTTCTTTCTCCTCCTCCTCCTCCTCTTCCTCCTCCTCTACACAAGCCCCCTCCTTTCTAGCCCTGATGACGTTCCCTAGTTGGGTCATGTAATGTCTGCAAGAAAACAATGAAGCTCCGAGAGCACCAAGGACCCCACAGTCTCCTCCTCCTCCTCCTCCTCTTCTTCTTCTTCTTTCTCCTCCTCCTCCTCCTCCTCCTCCTCCTCCTCTTCCTCCTCCTCTACACAAGCCCCCTCCTTTCTAGCCCTGATGACGTTCCCTAGTTGGGTCATGTAATGTCTGCAAGAAAACAATGAAGCTCCGAGAGCACCAAGGACCCCACAGTTCTCCTCCTCCTCCTCCTCCTCTTCCCCCTCCTCCTCCTCCTCCCTTCTAGTACTGATGATGTTCCCTAGTTGGGTGGTGAAACCTCTGCAAGAAAACCTGTCAGGACCCACCTCAATCCACATCTTAGGAAATAAGAACTCTTGGATGCAAGTTTAGTCCAAAAGGAAAATGTTTACTAGGATGGAATCGATTGTGGCAATACAAGACGGAATCTGACAAAAGTTACATTTCAATCCTATATTAAAGCATTCCCATTTGAGCCCCTCCCCTCATCCATTTGGTCAGGCTCCCATCATTTGCTTATGTGTCAGGCCCTTCCGTGGGAAAGGGAACTCTCCTTGGTTTTATGGTTATTGCTTCTTCCTTTTCAGTTGTAAATGAAGATGTGATCCAGATCCGTCCCTCCTCCCCCCTCCCCTTCCGTGTTGTTTGAAGATCGCCTATTTCAATCTAAGTAACCATCCTCTCCCCCCCCCTCCTTCGGAGAGATGGCAGGATCCCCAGAATAAGCATAATGTTCTACCTATACATTTATGAAATGGGATATAAATGGATTCTGACAAAACCACCATGCTCGGAGAGCACCAAAGACCCCACAGTCCTCCTCCTCCTCCTCCTCCTCCTCCTCCTCCTCCTCCTCCAGCACTGATGATGTTCCCAAGTTGGGTCATGAAACGTCTGGCCAGAAAAACCAGCAAAGCAGCCACGGTTCTGTGAAATTCCTCCTCTGATTAGCCAAGCAGTCGGCCATCCCTAGCCCTCTATATGAAATGAAAAGGGAGATTGTCATGGAGCCTGTACAGCACACAGCTCCCCTTTGGGGGTGGGTGGGGATGGGGGGGTTCATCGTCCTCTTTCGTCCCGTCTCCCTGCGTTGTTTTTTTTTCCCCCTGTGGGAGGATCAGCATATTCCGGCAGCAGATTGGGCCGTCCCCCTCATTCTTTCCCGTGGGAATGGCATAAGGGCTTGCCAGGCTGTTGGAAAGCGGTGCCAGTCTCTGCACATGTTTCTCAGGGGCCATCTGCAGCTTGGCGTGATCGGAGATGATCAGGGGACTGGAGGCTCAAACGTACAAAGAACGGTTGCTGGAATTGGCTACGTCTCTAGCTGAATGAAGAGAAGGACCAGGGGGGACATAATAGCAGGGATCCAATCTCTGAGGGGCTGCCCCAAAGAAGAGGGAGTCAAGCTATCCTCCAAAGCGCCCGAAGGCAGGACAAGAAGCAACGAATGGAAACTCACCAAGGAGAGAAGCAACCTGGAATTAAGGAGAAACTTCCTGACAGTGAGGACAATTACCCGGTGGAACAACCTGCCTCCAGAAGCAGTGAATGCTCCAACACTGGAAGTTTTAAAGAAGAGACTAGACAGCCATTTGTCTGAAATGGAATAGGGTTTCCTGCCTGAGCAGGGGGTTGGACTAGAAGACCTCCAGGGTCCCTTCCAACTCTGTTATTCTATTCTATTCTATTCTATTCTATTCTATTCTATTCTATTCAGTGGAACATCAAGATTCAGACAGTTTTGTTCCATACAATATTAACCTTGTGAACTCTCAAGCTTCCTCATTCCGGTATATATTCAAGATGGACAGTGTTTAATATTCATATGTTATGTATACGTAGGGGTGTGGGTCTATACATATGTTGTATATAGTATGTTTAGGTGTGTGTCACGTACGTGTTCACTTTGAGAGCGGGCCACTAAATTTCATTTTTGATGAGTGCCGTAGTAAAAAAAAACTGACAGTAAAGCCTATCCTATTCTATCCTATCCGTGGTAACCCTCACCCGTGTCCCGTTCTTCCGCCCGTCTTTCCGCAGATCAAGAGCTGCTGGAGGAAGAAATTGCGAAGTTGCAGGAGGAGCTCAAAGGGAAAGTCAGCAACCTCATGGAGGCCCAAGGTCGGTGCCCGTCGGGGTCCCTAACCTGATTCCAAAGGAAAGCTGAGCGTGCCAAGCTTTCCTTTCCAATTTGGTTAATTGTGCGAATGGCGCCTTACCTTTGGTACTGTTGCATTCTAAGCTGAGCTGTGAGTGGCACAATTGAGGTTTCCTTCCCTCCAGTCTTAAGGCTGTAAGAGCCGTGGGGAGCGATGGGGAAGGGGCTGGGCTGGACTAGGAGCTGGGAAGCCCAGCGTCAGTCCCCCGCCTCCCCCCTTCCTTCACAAGGATTCCCTGGACACCTTTGGGCCATTCCCTCCTCCTTGATCCCAGGGGCGATGGGGTAGATTAGGAGGGATCTTAAGATTCTTTTTTAAATTTAGTTTTACTTCTTAATTTTCATTTTTTACCTTTACTATACCGCACCTCTATTATTTTTATGTATACCTAATATTCCTTCCGGCTCCTCTTTTCCTAACAACTCTTGTGAGGTGGGCTGGGCTGAGGGAGAGGAACTGCCGGCTTTCGTGCCTAAGGCGGGACTAGAACTCACCGTCTCCTGGTGATCGGCCCAAATTCACCTACCTGGCTTTTGTGCCGAAGGTGGGACTAGAATTCACCGTCTCCTGGTGATCGGCCCAAATTCACCTAGCTGGCTTTCGTGCCTAAGGCGGGACTAGAACTCACCGTCTCCTGGTGATCGGCCCAAATTCACCTAGCTGGCTTTTGTGCCGAAGGTGGGACTAGAACTCACCGTCTCCTGGTGATTGGCCCAAATTCACCTAGCTGGCTTTTTTGCTGAAGGCGGGACTAGAATTCACCATCTCCTGGTGATTGGCTCAAAGTCATTCAGCCAGCTTTCAAGCCTAAGGTGCAACTAGAACTCACAATCTCCTGGTGATTGACCCAAAACAGTTACACCCATCTGGCTTTCCTGCCTAAGGCAGGACTGGAACTCACCGTCTCCTGATGATTGGCCCAAAACAGTTACACCCATCTGGCTTTCCTGCCTAAGGCAGGACTGGAACTCACCGTCTCCTGATGATTGGCCCAAAACAGTTACACCCATCTGGCTTTCCTGCCTAAGGCAGGACTGGAACTCACCGTCTCCTGGTGATTGGCCCAAAGTCACCCAGCTGGCTTTTATTGCTAAGGCAGGACTAGAACTCACCGTCACCTGGTGATTGGCCCAAAGTCACCCAGATGGCTTTCGTGCCTAAGGCGGGACTAGAACTCTCTGCCTCCCAAGTTTCCAGCCCGTTCGTTGCCTTAGCCAGTGAGCCGAACTGGCTCCTAATGGTTTTAATGTCTCCTTCCTCATCCTGAAGGTAAACCAGAGCTGAAAGGCTACGACTTGAAACCCTTGACCGCCGAGGAAATGTGGTTCATGAAGAAAGTGGTGGACAACTGAAGCCGTTCCCCCTGGCCTGGGTTTTGGCGCGGGCACCGCGCTTTCCGTGCTCCTGGCAAGAGAAAACCGGCTGCTTGCCGAGCGCCTGAGCCTTTCACGGGCGTCCCTTATGCCACCCTCTCTTAAAGCCAGCGAGCTGCCTGGAAATTTGAGAAAAGTCACGGTTGACGCTGTGTGGACAGGAGTTTGAGGAGAGCGTTGCTGGAGGTCGGAATTTTGCCCTTCTGAGCTTTGATGTGGAACGCCGATGGTGGACAGCGAGGCTGGAGGACTTCCCGTTCATCTAGTTTTCCCTGCCCGAGACCCCGGGGGACTCCCACATCCGTCGGGAGAAGGGTGGAAAATAAATCTCTGCTTCGCTTGCTTTGGTTGTGCGGTTGTGTTTGTCTAGCCACAGGCGTTGTCTGAATAAAAATTCTTGGAAGGACCGCCCCTCTCCCCCATTTCCTCCATGGGGTTAGGGTCTCTTTTTAGACACTGCGCTTTGCCCTGTCGTCTTGGTGGGTTTGTTTCCTTCCTCTGGGTGATTCTTCGACTGGGCTGCTCTTTAATGTGCTCACTGCATCTAATCGGAGAGCAGACCCCATCCCCTCGTAGCCCTGATGGTGTTCCCTAGTTGGGTCACAAAACGTCTGCAAGGAGACAACCAAGCTTAGAGAGCACCAAGGACCCCACAGTCGTCATCGTCTTCCTCCTCCTCTCCACAAACCCCATTCCCTTCTAGCGCTGATGGTGTTCCCTAGTTGGGTCACACAACGTCTAAGGAAACAACCAAGCTTTGAGGAGCACCAAGGACGCCTCAATCCTCTTCCTCCTTTCCACAGACCCCATTCCCTTCCAGCGCTGATGGTGTTCCCTAGTTGGGTCACACAACGTCTAAGGAAAAAACCAAGCTTTGAGGAGCACCAAGGACGCCTCAATCCTCCTCTTCCTCCTCCTCCTCCTCACAAACCCCATTCCCTTCTAGCGCTGATGGTGTTACCTAGTTGGGTCACACAACGTCTCTAAGGAAACAACCAAGTTTAGAGAGCACCAAGGACCCCACAGTCGTCATCGTCCTCCTCCTCTCCACAAACCCCATTCCCTTCTAGCGCTGATGGTGTTACCTAGTTGGGTCACACAACGTCTCCAAGGAAACAACGAAGCTTAAGAGAGCACCAAGGACGCCTCAATCCTCCTCCTCCTCCTCTCCACAGACCCCATTCCCTTCCAGCGCTGATGGTGTTACCTAGCTGGATCATGGAAACATCCAAGCTCAGAGAGCACCAAAGACCCCACCGTCCTCCACAGCCCACCCACCCTCCTACCACTGATGACGTCACCTAGCTTGGTAGTGAGACATCTGCAAGAAAGCAAACCCAGCTCATAGAGCACCAGGGACACCACCACCCCCTTGTATCCTAAGTACTGTTTGCCAGTAAGATCCCAAAAAAAATAAGGTTTTTAAAAGGTTTTGGAGTACAAAGGCATTCATTTACCATTCACGCTCATTCCAGAAGGTTTGGATCGGAATCAGGGTTGGCAGAAGAGGCGCTGGCTAAGATGCCACTTTCTGCCCAGCGGCGGTGCCACACAGGGTGGCA
The DNA here is from genome assembly GCF_947247035.1 of Vipera ursinii. Lineage (NCBI taxonomy): Eukaryota > Metazoa > Chordata > Lepidosauria > Squamata > Viperidae > Vipera > Vipera ursinii. The sequence continues at coordinate 2,305,197 of NC_139516.1, forward strand.
ATTTTGCCACTTCAACAGCTGAAAAACATTTTACAGACTTTTTCTCCCCCCCCCCCCACGTTTTGCAGCCAGCCAGCCTGCCTGCCTCCGCAAGACATCTCTGCAGTGGAGACAGCTTGCCGTTTGTCCATCTTCACAGCCATTCGGCGCCCTTGGTCAGCCTCTCCGTCAAGAAAACTTCAAGCTTGATTGACAGGACCTTCCAAAGCAAAAGGGGCATCCAGCTGACATGGGCGAAGGGACCGGAAAACCCTGGAATCTTTTTTTTTTCTTAAAAAATAAAATAAAATCCAGCCACTTTCTGGCCGAGCCTTAATTTTTTAAGGGCGGCTGAAACGACTTGAAAAGTTGCTTCAGCTGTTTCTTCCTGTCGTTGTTGTAACCTGCAGCGGAGGGGAGAGAAGACAAGGTCAGATTGTGGGGGGGGAAAAAAGGGTACAGGCCGTCCTTGACTTACGACCACGATCGGGACCGGAGTTTTCGTTGCTTAAGCAAGGCGGTTGCGTCCGATTTTGCAATTATTATTTTTTTTTAAAAAAAAAAACTTGGTCGTTAAGCAGATCGCTGCAGTTGTTAAGCGAGGCAAGTTAAGTTAAAGCAACTCTCGCTTCGGCTACAGGTGGTCCTCGACTTAAGGGCCACAACGTTTCCGCTGGGAAGCCAGAGGTTGCTCGAGTGGGTCTGGCCCCGTTTTACGACCTCTCTGGCCTCCGTTGTTAAGTGAATCGCCGCGGTTGATAAATTTTATTTTATTTATTTATTTATTAATTTTATTTGTATACCGCCCTTCTCCCGAAGGACTCAGGGCGGTGAACAGGGCAGTACATGTTAAAAGACAAAATACAAAATACAAAAATTAAAAGAAATTAAAATTAGCGACAACGGTTCTCCCGTTGACTTGTCAGAAGGTCGTAAAAGGGGATCACGTGACACACACACCCCGGGGACACTGCAACCGTCACAAACGCGAGCCAGGGTCTGAATTTTGATCACATGACCCTAGCTGTATGTGTGAAAAGGGGCCTAAGTCCCTTTTTTTCAGGGCCACTGTAACTTTGAACGGTCACTAAGCAGACCGCCGTAAGCCGAGGACTGCCTGCCTTGAGTTTGTCGGGTCACCAAACCACTGTGGTCATGTGACCCGACAACTGTCCTAAGTAAAACGCCAGTTGCCGAGCGTCTGAATTTGGATCACATGATCACGGGGACGCTGCAAGGGCCGTAGGCGTGAATACCGGTCAGAAGTCAGGTTGGTTGGTTGGTTTTTGAAAATTTTACTGGTTTTCTAATGTTACATGAAGGGACGCGGTGGCTCAGTGGGTTAGGACGCTGAGCTTGTCGATCAGAAGGTCGGCAGTTTGGCGGGTCGAATCCCGAGTGCCGCGTAGCAGAGTGAGCGCCTGTTACTCGTCCCAGCTTCTGCCAACCTAGCAGTTCTAAAGCACGTAAAAATGCAAGTAGAAAAATAGGGACCACTCCGGTGGGAAGGTAACAGCGTTCCGTGCGCCTTTGGCGTCTAGTCATGCCAGCCACGTGACCACGGAGACGTCCTCGGACAAGCGCTGGCTCTTCGGCTTTGAAACGGAGATGAGCACCGGCCCCTAGAGTTGGAAACGACTAGCACGTGTGTGCGGGGGAACCTTTACCTTTAATGTTACATATTTGAAAAGCAACGTGACGGCTGAGTTCCAATAATTCAATTACATGCAAATATCATTAATGCAAATCTCAAACTATTACAGTAAATATTTCCTCTCTTTTTTCCCCCTTAATACGCACTGTCTCGTACTTAACACAATTTTTATTCTAACAATCAAAGGCAACTTTCTTACATTTATCAATAGCTTTTAGTTTATATGTACCTTAACTGTTTCAACCATCAATCTTTTAGACAATCAGTAACCTAGTGACTTATTCCCAGTTTTAATTTCCCATTAGTATTTAAACTGAACGTTTAATATTTTATCATTTCCAAATTTTACATTACCCCCAATTCCCTTTATCACAATTCCTCACATAATCTGGTGTCAGGGTACACGTCTTATCTATTTACGTTCTCGCCATCTGCCTCAACAAATTGATACCACAATATAATATTCTTAAGGTAAAGGTAAAGGTTCCCCCGCACATGCGTGCTAGTCGTTTCCGACTCTAGGGGGCGGTGCTCATCTCCGTTTCAAAGCCGAAGAGCCAGCGCTTGTCCGAGGACGTCTCCGTGGTCATGTGGCCGGCATGACTAGACGCCAAAGGCGCACGGAACGCTGTTCCCTTCCCACCGGAGTGGTCCCTGTTTTTCTACTTGCATTTTTATGTGCTTTCGAACTGCTAGGTTGGCCGAAGCTGGGATGAGTAACAGGCGCTCACTCTGCTACGCGGCACTCGGGATTCGACCCGCCAAACTGCCGACCTTCCGATCGACATGTTCAGTGTCCTAACCCACTGAGCCACCGCATCCCTTATTAATAATATTCTTATTTTCTAATAATTTCCAAATAGGTCACTTTTTCCAGTGCTGTTGCAACTTCGAACAGCTACTAAACGAATGGCTGTAAGTGTGTGTGTGTGTGTGTGTGTGTGTGTGTGTGTGTGTGTGTGTGAGAGGGCGCGGCTATCTGAATTAATTTGAATTAATTAATTGAACTAATTCCAGCGGACCTCGACGTGGGCTTTAATGCCCGCCAGTGGCCCGTTCTTCCCCTCATCTTTCCGCAGATCAGGAGCTTTTGGAGAAAGAAATTGCATGTGTCTCCGTTTGTAAATTGATCCCTAGTTTTGATCCTGTGACCACGGGGTCCTCACATGGGCACCAATCGTAAGTCACCTTTGACAGCGCCCTGGTAACTTTGAGTGGTTGTTAAAATGAAGAGTCGTGAGGCACAACCAGCCCCCAGGGCAGGGGTCTCCAACCGTGGCAACTTTTAAGACTTGTGGACTTCAAGTCCCAGAATTCCCCACCCAGGCTACGAACTCTGGGAGTTGAAGTCCACGCACCTGAAAGTTGCCGAGGTTGAGAGAAACTAGTGTAGGACAGGGGTCTCCAACCCTGGCAACTTTTAAGACTTGTGGACTTCAACTCCCAGAGTTCCTCAGCCAGCGTGGCTGGCTGAGGAATTCTGGGAGTTGAAGTCCACAAGCAGGGTTCTTCAAACGTGGCCCTTTTATGACTTGTGGACTTCAAGTCCCAGAATTCCTCGTGCCTGGCTGAGGAATTCTGGGACTTGAAGTCCACAAGTCTTAAAGTTGCCAAGTTTGAAGACCCCTGCTCCAAAGCGTAAGCCTCCCACCTTATCAACTCTTCTCACAGCCATCTGATGCCTTACCTAGGTGTGTGTTTGCCACAAAGCCGTTCATTGGCGTATCCAGATTTGCCTCTTCCCTGCTAACCGGGCCATCGTTCCACATGAGATCAAAGCCTCCGACGCGCTTTTCCTTCCCTGTCAAACTGTAAGGACAAAGAATGAAAGAAAGAGGGACTGGGGGTGGGGTTGGGGGGGGACCGACCCGATAGCCGTGTTCCAGTATTGGAGGGGCTGCCCCAAAGAAGAGGATATCAACCTATTCTCCAAAGCACCAGAAGACAAGGACAAGAAGCAACGGATGGAAACTCATCAAGGAGAGAAGCAACCTGGAACTAAGGAGAAACTTCCTGACAGTGAGAACAATCAACCAGTGGAACTCCCTGCCACCAAAAGTTGTGAATGCTCCAACAGTGGAAGTTTTCAAGAAGAGATTGTACAGCCATTTGTCTGAAGTGGTATAAGGCAGAGGTCCCCAACCTTTTGGGCACCAGGGACCGGTTACGTGGAGAGAGGTTTTTCCGCGCACTGGAGGGTGTGTGGTTTTGTGTGCAGCCTGCATTCCACGGATGGGGCTTTGCTTGTTTATGCGGATCGGTTGCTGGCATGCCATGGACCGGGGGTTCGGGACCCCTTATAGGGTTCCCTGCCTGAGTAGGGTGTTGGACTAGAAGACCTCCAAGGTCCCTCCCAACTCTGTTAGTCTGCCTTTCATTCTGGAGCAAGGGAGTCTGTGCAGCGATCCATCTTCCATGTTTCGAATAGAATATAGAGTGATATAAAAAAGATGTTGAGACTCTGTAAATAGTGCAGAGAAGAGTCACAAAGATGATGAGGGGACTGGAGGCTGAAACATATGAAGAACGGTTGCAGGAAATGAGTATGTCTAGTCTAATGAAAAGAAGGACTATGGGTGACCGGGTAGCAGAATTCCAATATTGGAGGGGCTGCCACAAAGAAGAGGTAGGTAGGTAGGTAGGTAGGTAGGTAGGTAGGTAGGTAGGTAGGTAGATAGATAGATAGATAGATAGATAGATAGATAGATAGATAGATAGATAGACAGACAGACAGACAGACAGACAGACAGACAGACAGACAGACAGGGATGGATGGATGGATGGATGGATGGATGGATGGATGGATGGATGGAAAGGTGGAGATAAATAGATAAGATGGATGGATAGAGATAGATAAGATGGATGGGTGGATGGATGGATGAATATAGATAGATGATAGGGATGGATGGATGGAAAGGTGGAGATAGATAGGTAGGTAGGTAGATAGATAGATAGATAGATAGATAGATAGATAGATAGATAGATAGATAGATAGATAGATAGATATAAGATGGATGGATGGATATAGATAGATGATAGGGATGGATGGATGGAAAGGTGGAGATAGATAGATAGATAGATAGATAGATAGATAGATAGATAGATAGATAGATAGATGATAGATAGATAGATAGATAGATAGATAGATAGATAGATAGATAGATAGATAGATAGAGATAGATAGATATAACATGGATGGATGGATATAGATAGATGATAGGGATGGATGGATGGAAAGGTAGAGCTAGATAAGATAATTATCTCTCTAGATAGATGATAGACAGATGATAGAGACAGACAGACAGATGGAAGATAGTAGAGGGAGGGAGGGAGGGAATGAGGGAGAGAGAGAACGATCTAGTCTTAAGAGAAGAACGGCTGCAGGATTTGGGTTTGTCTAGTGCTAGTCTAAAGAAAAGAAGGACCAGTGGTGACATGATAGCCGTGCTGCAATATTTGAAGGGCAGCCACAAAGAAGTGTGTGTAGGGGGGTGTCAACGTATTCTCCAAAGCGCCTGAAGGCAGGAGAAGAAGCAACAGATGGAAACTAGTCAAGGAGAGAAGCAACCTGGAACTAAGGAGAAACTTCCTGACTGTTAGAACAATTAACCAGTGGGACAACCTGCCTCCAGAAGTGGTGAATGCTCCAACACTGGAGGTTTTTAAGAAGAGACTGGACCAGCCATTTGTCTGAAATGGTACAGGGACTCCTGCCTCAAGGAAGGGGTTGGACTAGAAGACCTCCAAGGTCCCTTCCAACTTTTGTTATTCTGTTATTCAGTCGAGCAACCTGCTTCCAGAAATAATGGGTGCTCCCATCACTGGAGGTTTTTAAGAAAAGCGTGTACAGCCGTTTTTTTCTGGAATCTCCTGCTCCAGCAGAGGGCTGGACTAGAAGGCCTCTCGGATCCATTCCCGCTCTGTTATTCTGTTAAATGGAGCATATAGGATGCAGCTGACGACCCAGTTAGTTTGATTTAATTTCTCCTGTTTCTGGCTTTCTTAAACTTCAGCAGCATTGGCGCCAAGGGGTTTTCCTATTCCAGACTGAATCCCACGTTTTTGGGATTTGCACACCCAACAACAACAACAAAAACCCATAATGTCCTGAACATCCTGGCTTATCTGAATAACAACCCATCATATAGTAGACTAATGTCTTCCTTTAATGGAGCGGGTCCTTTGGTGGGAGTAGCTTTAGAGCAGAAGCAGATTTAACATCAAGGCTAGAGCAAAAAAACAAAAACAAAATGGTGTGTGTGTGTGTGTGTGTGTGTCTGTGCGAACCCCCTGGGAATCCGTTAAAAAAAATTCTAAATGAAGACATTCCTTGTGCTAAATGTTCAAAGGATCACATTCTTCCCTTCTCTCAAATTCAACCTCCATCAGTATGTTGGGTTGGCCAACGTCATCATCCCCAGATAGCATGACCATGGGTTTAGAATAGAATAAAGCTGAAAGGGACCTTGGAGGTCTTCTAGTCCAGCCCCCTGCTCAAGCAGGAGAACCTATACCGTCTCTGACAGGTGAATGTCCAGTCTCTTCTTAAAAATCTCCAGTGATGGAGCACCCACGATTTTTTAAATATAACATTTTATTGATTTTTCTCATTTTACAGCTGAATATTTAAAAAGCAGTGTGTTGATTGGGTTAATCCATAGTTCAGTAGTGTACATAAATCTTTAGTATAAATCTCAAGGTTGACTCAGCCTTCCATCCTTCCGAGGTAGGTAAAATGAGGATCCAGATTGTTGGGGGCAATAAGCTGACTTTGTAAAAATGCCGCTTGGGGGTGTGTGTGAAAGCCCTAATAAGCAGGCATATACATCGAATGAAGGCTACTGCTAAGCACATTGGTTTGTGCTTCTTAGATTGTAAGCTGCCCTGAGTCTTCGGAGAAGGGCGGGATATAAATGGGATTAAAAATAAAATAAAATAAAATAAAAATCTCATGTTACAACATCAAATATTTCCTCTCCTTTTCCATTAATATCTGTTATCTCACATTGGGCTAGTACAATTCTTATTTTTTTAAAAAATTCCATTTATATCCCGCCCTTCTCCGAAGACTCAGGGCGGCTTACAAGCTTAGCAGTATCTTAGCAGTAACTTATTGTTATCAACTAAATAAAAAGGCCCACAATTTCTGGTGACAAGCTGTTCCACTGGTTGATTGTCCTCATTCTCAGGATGTTTCTCCTTAATTCCAGGTTGCTTCTCTCTTTGGTCAGTTTCCAACCCTTGTTTCTCGTCCTGCCCTCTGGTGCCCTTTGGTGAACAACCTGGCCCCCTTTGCCCACCAGGAAAGGACCAGGTTGAAGATGGCCAGCCTGACTGATCATGTATGGTCAGATCTTGGTTTAATGCAAGGAACAACAGGGCAGCCACGAAGTTGGTCCTGTCATCTGAAAGCTTTCTTGGTGTCTCCTGATGTCAGGCGTGGAAAAACTGGGTTGAAACGCTGCCACGCTGCCTTCGTGCTCTACTCACCGGCCTTCCATGTCCACAATGTTCAGGGTGTCTTCCAAGAGGTGTGTCTTGAGGTCGTGGTCTTCCTGGCTGCTAGCGGTCAGAGAAGGTGAGGCATTGACCTCTAAGAGCCACCTGGGCAGGAAAGCACAAAGAAGGTCAGAGGCAGAGGAGGATTCATCGCAGGCGAAGCTTGGACGGGAAGTTGGAGGATTGTTCTAGTGTCCAATTGTTTGGAATTGTGGGGTCCTTTTGTGTCTGATGTTTTGTGACCCAACTACGGAGCATCATCAGTGCTAGAAGGGAGAAGGAGGAGGACAACAACGACAACTGTGGGGTCCCTGGTGCTCTCTGAGCTTGGTTGTTTTTTTGCAGACATTTCATGACCCAACTAGGGAACATCATCAGTGCTAGAAGGGAGGGGGGGTTGAAGATAGGAGAAGAGGAGGAGGAGGAGGAGGAGGAGGAGGAGGAGGAGGAGGAAGAAGAAGAAGAAGAAGAAGAAGAAGAAGAAGAAGAAGAAGAAGAAGAAGAAGAAGAAGAAGAAGAAGAAGAAGAAGAAGAGAAGGAGGACTGTGGGGTCCTTGGTGCTCTCTGAGCTTGGTGGTATTCGTGCAGACATTTCATGACCCAACTAGGTGACATCATCAGGTCTAGAAGGGAGTCAGGTTTGGGAGGAGGAGGAGGAGGAGGAGGAGGAAGACTATGGGGTCCTTGGGAACTCTCTGAGCTTGGTGCTTTTCTTGCAGACGTTTCATGGCCAAACTAGGGAACATAATCAGTGCTGGAGAGGAGGAGGAGGAGGAGGAGGAGGAGGAGGAGGAGGAGGAGGAGGAGGAGGAGGAGGAGGAGGAGGAAAAAGACTGCGGGGTCCTTGGTGCTCTGTGAGCTTGGTGGTTTTCTTGCAGATGTTTCATGGCCCAACTAGGGAACATCATCAGTGCTAGAAGACATTGTGGAAAGGAGGAGGAGGAGGAGGAGGAGGAGAAGGACTGCGGGGTCCTTGGTGCTCTCTGAGCTTGGATGTTTTCTTGCAGATGTTTTATGACCCAACTAGGTAACATCATCAGGGCTAGAAGGGAGGAGGGTTTGCAGAGTGGAAGAGGAGGAGGAGCAGGAAGGTCTCTGGGGTCCTTGGACGTCTCTGAGCTTGGATGTTTTCTCGTAGACGTTTCATGATCCAAGTAGGGATCATCATCAGTGCTAGAAGGGAGATGGAGGAGGGGGAGGACTGAGGGGTCCTTGGAGGTCTCTAAACTTGTTTTCTTGCAGGCATTTTATGACCCAACTAGCGAATATCATCAGTGCTAGAAGGGAGGAGGAGGAGGAGGAGGAGGAGGAGGAGGAGGAGGAGGAGGAGGAGGACGACGACGACGACGACAACGACGACTATGGGATCCTTGGTGCTCTCTCAGCTTGATTGTTTTCTTGTAGACATTTTATGACCCAACTAGGGAACATCAGCAGGGCTAAAATTGAAGGGGAGGAAGAGGAGGAACGGGACTGTGGGGTCCTTGGTGCTCTCAGGGCTTGGTGGTCTTCTTCCAGACATTCTAGGGAACTTCATCATCCGTGCTTGAAGCTGCCCTCTCTTCTAGCCCTGATGACGTTCGCTAGCTGGGTGACGAAACGTCCGCGAGAAAAGCCGCGAAGATCAGAGAGCACCAAGCACCCCTCCCCCCTCAGCCACGTTGAGCCAAATTAGAAATAGTCCTCGGCTTACGACGCCAATGGGGATCAGACTTTCCCTCGCTAAGCAAGTCAGTTCTCACATTGCTGCCTGGCTGGGGCACTCTGGGAGTTGAAGTCCACCTGCCCCCCCCCAAAGGCCAAAGGTCGGGAGAGGCTATCTGAAGTCCACCCCTCCTGCTCCCCTCCTCCTTACGGCTTGAGGTTCTGGTCGATCAGGATGTCGTAACCGTAGAGCTCAAAGCAGTGCTTGTCGCTGATGATGACTTTCTGGACGCTCTGGAGGCTCTTGATGAAGATGTTGTCCATCTCGGAGAAGAGCATCTCCACGGCTTCGGCCCCGTGCTTGGCCGTCAGGTAGACGCGGAATTGCTGGATCATCCATTTGCAGCCCTGCCAGGAAAGAACATGAAAGAACAGACATGGAGGACGGCCTTCACCTCGGGCCAAGAAGCACCGGAGGGAAGACCAGGCCTGAGGTTCATCTCCAGAAACGGGACACCCACCCACACACCCACACCCAAGTTGCTTCTCTTTCTTTGGCGTCGTAACATTGCTGCTGTGTCTGCCAATCACCCCGTCCACCGAGTTGGGGATTTATTTCACACTTTACCGGTCAATTCGTGGGCTCCTCGGTGCTCTCTGAGCTTGGTGGTTTTCTTGCAGACATCTTATGACCCAACAAGGGGACGTCATCAGGGCTAGAAGGGAGGGGGGTTTGCAGGGGGGAGGAGGAGGAGGAGGAGGAGGAGGGAGAGGAGGAGGGCTGTATGGTTCTTGGTGATCTCTGATGGTTTTGTTGCAGACACGTCATGACCAAACTAGGGATCATCATCAGTGCAGGAAGGAAGGAAGGAAGGAAGGAAGGAAGGAAGGAAGGAAGGAAGGAAGGAAGGAAGGAAGGAAGGAAGGAAGGAAGGAAGGAAGGAAGGAAGGGGAGGAGGAGGACTGTGGATTCCTAGGTGGTTCTCTGAGCTGGGCGGTTTTCTTGCAGACATTTCATGACCCAACTAGGGAACATCATCAGTGCTGGAAGGAAGGAAGGAAGGAAGGGAAGGAAGGAAGGAAGGAAGGAAGGAAGGAAGGAGGAGGAAGAAGAAGAAGAAGAAGAGGAGGAGGAGGAGGAGGAGGAGGAGGAGGAGGAGGAGGAGGAGGAGAAAAAAGACTGTGGGGTCCTTGGTGCTCTGTGAGCTGGGTGATTTTCTTGCAGATGTTTCATGACCCAACTAAGGAACATCATCAGTGCTAGAAGGGAGGAGGGGGGTTTGCAAGGGAGAGGAAAGGGGAAGTACTGGGGGGGGGGTGTTGGTGGATCAAAATAACAAATAGCTGCCTTGGAGCTCTGCTCTTATTTTCTGCTTAATTTTAAAAACAGGATTCTTGCCAACTGGTCACAGAACTAATCTATGGCCTTATAAGGTGAGGAATCAAAAGGTATTGTGGGAAGTCAGCCCCCCACCCCAGAGAAGGAAATATTAAAAAGGCAGAATATTATATTTCCTCAAAGGATCTTAAAGAGGCAGAAAAGCATCCCCAGTTTTTTTCTTAATAGCCCCAAGTCTCCCTCCCCCAAGCAGAAACCAGCTCTGTAGAAATGCAGATGTGATAATCCATTCAGGAAGGTTGGAGGCCCCAGCTAGAAGATTAAGAAGACAAAGACACCTAAAATCTACATTCCCCACCCAAACTCTAAGACAGGACATAATAGGATTAACCCACAGATGCCAAAGGGACACAGGTCGAAATACATAACACAGGAAATGCAAAGCCTCAAACAGGAACAGGAAACAACTCCAAACAAAAGGCTCCAGAGGGTATAAAAACCCACTCCCTACATGTGCTCGACCCTTTTTTTTCTTTTTCTTCCAGAGCCGTCTTCCTGTCTGGCTCTCCTCTTCAATAAACTGCAACCTTCTTTCTAAAGCAGTCGCCAGGTTGTTTATTCCCAGCTTGGACTCAACCACGATGAAGACTTTTCTTTCGACAGTATAAAGGAAACTTTAAAAAAAAAGGCTTACTTTCTCGGGATCGTAGTCAGGGGCCGTCTTCTGCACAGCTACGTTGGTCAGGTGAATATCTGGCATCGGGGTTGGAGCTAAGGATCGTGCAAATTGGACAGAAAACTGCAAGTGCTCCTCGACTTTCCATCGCTCAGAGTTACAGTGGCACTGAAAAAGCGATTCCCACCATAGCAGCCTGCTTCACTATCGTCGGCTTCCTTCCTGCCTCCTTCAGCATCCCTGCGGATCTGTCTCTTTGCATTGACAGCGGACTGAAGGAGACATACAGTCACACACCACCTCAAGGAGTTGTACGCCTCTTTTAACAAAGGGGAAGGTTCCTCCTCCGAGCTCGTGGGTCGGTTTCCGAAGCGTTTCGTTACCCGTTACTAGGTAGCATCTCCAGCGGAGTTTAAGGGGCCGTCGGTGTTCTGTTCGTCAGGGCTTCAGGTGTGGGCGGGTGGAGGGTCTGCTGATGGGTCAGGTGTGAGTCCTCAGCGAGAGGCTTGCGATGGGTCTTGCGATGAGGAGGTTACATCAGCTCAAGGTCCTTGGGAGGTGAACTAATGAGAGGTGGGGGATTGTCCGGGATGGTTGAGGATTCTGAGAGGTTGTAGGTCAGCGTGTCTGTTGATGGAACTGCCAGACCCATCTCAAGACCCTCATTAAACACACCCACCCCTGAAGCCCTTGATTCCGACATCCCCTAAACCATGGGTCCCCAACCCCCGGTCCGTGGACCGGTACTGGGCCACGGCATGCCAGCAACCGGTCTGCACAAACAAGCAAAGCCCTATTCGTAGGATGCAGGCAGCACACAAAACCACGCACCCTCCGGTCCGTGGGAAAACCTCTCTCCACGTAACGGTCTCTGGGGTCCAAAAGGTTGAGGACCCCTGCCCTAAACGCCACTGAAGATGTTACCTAGCCTGGTAACGAAATGCTCTGAAACCAACCCAGAAGCTCGGAGAACGAAACTTTCCTCTCATCCTACACCGGAGCTAGAGATATTCGCCCCTCTTGCAAATCTCTTTTGATCTCTAAGGCAGGGGTGGGGGAACCGTAGGACTGGTGGACTGGCTGGCTCAGGCATTCTGGGAGTTGAAGTCCACCAGTCATGAAAGGGCCATGGTTCCCCACCCCTGCCTAAGCTATTATTTCTCAAGGTTGTCTACTGTGGTTGGTTAGAGAACTATGGGATGTTTTTCTATTATTGTTCTTTTTTTTTAAAATCCTTCCTAGCAAATGTCCCTGCTGTGTATTAAATCAGTGGTTCCCAACTTTGGCCTCTTTAAAATGTGTGGACTTCAACTCCCAGAATTCCCCAGTCAGCATGCTTGCGGTTGAATGGGCTTCAACTTAAAGCCAACACAGTGCTAGGCTGCATTAACAGAGGGATAGAATCAAGATCACGTGAAGTGTTAATACCACTTTACAATGCCTTGGTGAGGCCACATTTGGAATCCTGCATCCAGTTTTGGTCACCACAATGTAAAAAAGATGTTGAGATTCTAGAAAGAGTGCAAAGAAGAGCAACAAAGATGATTAGGGGACTGGAGGATAAAAACATACAAGGAACAGTTGCTGGAATTGGGGATGTGTAGTTTAACGAAGAGAAGGGTGAAGGGGGACAGGATAGCAGTCTTCCAATATCTCAGGGGCTGCCCCAAAGAAGAGGGAGTCAAGCTATCCTCCAAATCCCTTGAAGGCAGGACAAGAAGCAACGGATGGAAACTCATCAAGGAGAGAAGCAACCTGGAACTAAGGAGAAATTTTCTGACATTGAGAACAATTAACCAGTGGAACAACCTGCCTCCAGAAGCAGTGAATGCTCCAACCCTGGAAGTTTTTAAGAAGAGACTGGACAGCCATTTGTCTGAAAGGGTATAGGGTTTCCTGCCTGAGCAGGGGGTTGGACTAGATGACCTCCAAGGTTCCTTTTCAACTTTATTATTATTAAAACTCCCAGAATTTCCCAGCCAAATAATAATCCAGGGTACAGGAAGCGTGGTATCTACCTGTCTGCTTATGACTTCCTTGGCAACACTGCTTCTTAAGAGGGAAGACCCCCTTCGCCCACCCAGGGCCCTCGAACATGGGTGGGCTAGCCTCTCCCAGCAGGCCTTGGGGCAATTGCCGGAGAGAGGCAATTGCCAGGCCTTCTCTGTGTTTGAACCCAAAGCCATAAGGGAGGGAGGTTTAATTCAGCTTTCGGGGCCAGCTTTATAGGCTTACGACCACAATTGGACCCCAAACGTCCGTGGCTAAGCGAGACAGCGGTTAAGCGAGTTTGGCTTCGTTGTGCGACCTTTCTTGCCACCGTCGTTAAGCGAATCACTGCATTTTGTTAAATGGATTCTGCTGGGTTTTCCAGCCAGCAAAAGGGACTTCCTGCAATTCAGTTGGGACCCCACCCACCCCGTATATCGTCCCTGCCTCCCCCACCCCAGTAGCCCCCCCCTCCCCGGTCTCTCTGGAAGCGGGCCTCAGGATACACTGATCGTCCAGGGTGTTCAGGGTGAAGCGCGTGTTGGAGAAGCGAGCAAAACCGTCTCGGTACAGCCACGCTTTGAGAGGGAGATACTGCGGAAAGAGAAGTTGGTGATGAGAGGCAGGATCGTCCCAGAACTCGAGCCCAGGTTTTTCAACCTGGGCCATTTTAAGATAGGTGGACTTCAACTCCCAGAATTCCCTGGCCAGCATGCTTTAGGATGAATGGACTTCAACTTCCAGAATTCCCAGACAGCATGCTTTAGGATGAATGGACTTCAACTCCCAGAATTCCCCAGCCAGCATGCATTAGGATGAATGGACTTCAACTCCCAGAATTCCTCGGCCAGCATGCTTTAGGATGGGTGGACTTCAACTCCCAGAATTCCTCGGCCAGCATGCTTTAGGATGAATGGACTTCAACTCCCAGAATTCCCAGACAGCATGCTTGAGGATGAATGGACTTCAACTCCCAGAATTCCCTGGCCAGCATGCATTAGAATGAATGGACTTCAACTCCCAGAATTCCCAGACAGCATGCTTTAGGATGGGTGGACTTCAACTCCCAGAATTCCTCGGCCAGCATGCTTTAGGATGAATGGACTTCAACTCCCAGAATTCCCAGACAGCATGCTTGAGGATGAATGGACTTCAACTCCCAGAATTCCCTGGCCAGCATGCATTAGGATGAATGGACTTCAACTCCCAGAATTCCCCGGCCAGCATGCTTTAGGATGAATGGACTTCAACTCCCAGAATTCCCTGGCCAGCATGCATTAGGATGAATGGACTTCAACTCCCAGAATTCCCAGCCAGCACGCTTTAAGATGGGTGGACTTCAACTCCCAAAATTCCCCAGCCAGCAATGATTTGAGATGGCTGGACTTCAACTCCCAGAATTCCCTGGGCAGCGTGAAGGTAGTCCTCAACTTACAACAGTAATGGAGCCTCTTAAGGTCATAAGTCGTCGTGATGGCTTTAAAGCGGGTCACGAGACCAGCCTGATTTGACGACCATTGGTTTGCAGCAAACCACTAACTGAATGTGATGGTCATAAAGCAAGCACCATAGTCTTTAGGTGAAGGCTGCGGTCATTAAGCGAAGCCATTACTCGCTGTGAGGCTTTTTTAACGAAAACCAGAAGTAAACATCAATTTGGGGCAAAAATGTCACATACCGCTAACATGTGATGCAAGACCCTGGAAACAGCAGCCTAGTTGCTAAGCATCCCAAACTCGGTCACGTGACCCCTCCCCCCAAGGGTGGGTGGGGGCAGCCATCAGAACTGCAGAGTTCACTTTATGACGGGCTGTCTTTGCTTAACGACGGCCATGAAGAAAGTCGTAGAATTGGATCGGTGGTGACATAGGTCCATAACGGGCATTCTCCCTTAATGGTCGGATGCCGAGGACTCTCTGTATAGGCCGTCCTCAATTTACAACGGTTCATTTAGTTCAAAATTACAATGGCAGTGAGGGAAGGGACCAGGCCATTTTTTTTATAGCTACCACCTTTGTGGTCACTATGGTTGTGTGATCAAATTTCAGACGCCTGGCAACTGGTTCATGCTTACGACGGTCGCTGGGTTCCAAGGTCACGCGATCCCCTCTTGCGACCGTCCAAGAAGCAAAGTCAATGGGGGAAGCTGGATTCCCTTAGCGACCACAGTGATTCACTGAACTATGGCGGGAGAAAGGTCGCCAAACGGGGCAAAAGCCACTTAGCAAATGTCTCGCTTAATGGCAGAAATTTTGGGCGCGATTCTGGCCGTAAGCCGAGGACCACCTGGGTTCCCAGAATTCCTTTCCCTTGTGTTTGGTTGAAAAGCCTTTTTCCACTGGGCTGGGAAGAGAACGGAAGGGGGAACTCACCGATGTTACCAAAACGTAGACCCGTAAGTCGAATTTCCGACCTGCCAACCGGAGAGAAATAAATTCATGAAACGCTGCGTTGTGATATGACAAGTCTTCACTCCAGGGGTCTCAAACCCCCGGTGTAGGGTCTCTTGCTTGGGCAGGGGGTTGGACTAGATGACCTTCAAGGCCCCTTCCAACTCGGTTATTCTGATTCTAACCCTAACCAGGGGTAGGCAACCTTGGCTCTTTTATAACTCGTGGACTTCAACTCCCAGAATTCCTGAGCCAGCCATGCTGAGGGGAAAGGGAGAGGTTTCCAAGCTTAGCCATGCTGGCTCAGGAATTCTGGGAGTTGAAGTCCACGAGTCACAAAGGGGCCATAGTTCCCCCATGCTGGCTCAGGAATTCTGGGAGTTGAAGTGGATGGAAAGGTGGGTCCCAATTTTGTTCACAAGTCGAGGACTCCCAGCCTCTGGGTCGTGGGAACAGGCAACTTACCACCTATTAAGTACGGGTTCTCAATATAACGCTGAGCCACGTAATTCTCCACCGGAATGTCATCTTTCTGATCATCGGGGCGCACGGCATCCTGGGGAAGAAAGCAGGGGTCCTGGTGGGTTTAGGAAGAAGAACAAAAGCAAGAAGTGCAGGGACATATCGGGGGATGGGGGGTGGGGGGGGAGAAAGGGGTCAAAAGCCAAGATGGTGCAATCGAAGACCTGACCTTTGTCCACGTGTGCGGGATCCCACGGTTGCAGCCTCCATTTTGACTTTGTGACCACTTGCGGATGGCCCTCTTATCTGGCCAGGATGTAGAACAGGGGTCTTCAAACCTGGCCCTTTTATGACCTCTGGACTTCAACTCCCAGAATTCCTCAGCCACCCCCTACGTCATAAAAGGGCCACGTTTGAAGACCCCTGATCTAGAAGGAGCAGCAAAGCTGTCTCCTCCTAGATCAGGGGTGGGAAACTATGGCCCTTTTATGACCTGCGGACTTCAACTCCCAGAATTCCTGAGCCGGCCCCACGTCATAAAAGGGCCATAGCTCCCCACCCTGATCGAGTTGATCCAAGGAGCAGCAGCAGAGGAGCCTTCTAAATCACAAAAGGAGCAGCTCCTTCTAGATCAGGAGCCTGATCCTTGGATCGTCTAGATCAGGGGTGGGGAACTGTGGCCCTTTTTAATGACTTGTGGACTTCAACTCCCAGAATTCCTCAGCCGGCCCCACATCATCAAAAGGACCATAGTTCCACACCCTGATCTAGATGGATCAAAGAAGGAGCAGCCAAGCAGCCTCCTAGATCATGACAGGAGGAGCAGCTCCTCCTAGATCAGGGATCTGCTCCTCCTTTGATCATCTAGATCAGGGTGGGGAACCGTGGCCCTTATATGACTTGTGGCTGGCTCAGGAATTCTGGGAGTTCAAGTCCACGGATCACAAAAGGGCCATAGTTCCACACCCCTGTTCTAGACGACCAGAGGAGCCTTCTAGATCATGAAAGGAGCAGCAAAGTACCCTTCTAGATCATCAAAGAAGGAGCAGCTCCTTCTAGGTCAGGGGTCCCCAACCTTGGCAACTTTCCAACCAGGGCTACTTGTAAGACTTGTGGACTTCAACTCCCAGAATTCTTCAGCCAAGCATGGGGTTGAAGTCCACAAGTCTTAAAAGTTACCCAGGTTGAAGCCGCCTGTTCTAGATCATCAAAGCTCCTGAGAAGCCCAGAAATGGCTGTGAGGAACCCAGGCAACCGCCGTTGCAAGATGCGGGGTTGCCAGGAGATCTTTGGCGAGGCAGGAGCCCCAGCTGATGCGGAACCACCCATCCCGCTGTCCCCAAGGGGTCATGTGAAACGGACACCCACTAGGCTGATCTTTACCTGGTTTGGTTTCAGGGGAACATGGGGAACGGAGCCCACCACCAACCCTTGGGGATAGGCTAGGTCATGGGTAGGCAACCTCGGCTCTTTTATGACTCATGGACTTCAACTCCCAGGATTCCTGAGCCAGCTATGCTGGCTCAGGAATTCTGGGAGTTGAAGTCCATGAGTCATAAAAGAGCCGAGGTTGCCTACCCCTGGGCTAGGTGAAGAACCAGGAATGGCGTGGATGGTGCTCATGCTTTGCATCGGGAAAGACAGAAGAACAGAAGAATGGTGAAAGTTGTCTTCTTCCACCCTAACAAAACCGAGGTGGTGGGCTTCTTCCTCGCACCTTCCTCTTTCCTGGGACCCCGTTGACTTTTCTCCTTTTTGGACCGAGAGGCCCTATGCACGGTCACCCACGCCCTCGTCACTTCTCGCCTGGATTACTGCAATGCTCTTTACACGGGGCTGCCCTTGAAGAGCACCCGGAGGCTTCGACTGGTGCAAAATGCGGCCGCGCGGGTGCTTATGGGAGTATCTCGGTACTCCCATGTTACACCACTCCTGCGCGAGCTGCATTGGCTTCCGGTTGCCCTCCGGGTGCGATTCAAGGTGCTGGTAATAACCTTTAAAGCCCTGCATGGCTTAGGCCCGGGGTACTTGCGAGACCACCTGCTGCCAATGTCAATCTCCCATCGCCCGGTTCGCTCCCACAGAGTCGGCCTCCTCAGGGTGCCGTCGGCCAGGCAATGCCCGCCGGCGACCCCCAGGGGGAGAGCCTTCTCTGTGGGCGCGCCGACCCTCTGGAATAAGTTGCCTCCGGAGCTGCGGACGGCCCCTGACCTTCGGTCCTTCCACCGTGACCTGAAGACCTGGTTGTTCCAACAAGCGGGCCTGGACTGACTACGGTTTTTAATTAGGCTTTTTACTGGGTTAAATTGTCTTGTATTTATTGTATCTACTGTTTAATTCTTTTTTTTATTTTTTTATTTTTATTTTAATTCCATTTATATCCTGCCCTTCTCCGAAGACTCAGGGCGGCTTACAAGCTTAGCAGTAGCCTTCACTCTATGTATATGCCTGCTTATTAGGGTTTTCACACACACACCCAAGCGGCATTATTACAAAGTCAGCTTAATTGCCCCCAACAATCTGGGTCCTCATTTTACCTACCTCGGAAGGATAATTTTTTTACTTTATGTTTTTTAATTTTTATGGTTGTGAGCTGCCCTGAGTCCTCAGGGAGAAGGGCGGCATATAAATTTAATCAAATCAAATCAAATCAAATCCTCCCTTCATGGTCCCATCCCTTCTCCCCTTCCCAAAGTCCAGTCTACGTTCCTTCCCAACCACGGAGAGGAAGTCCGGTCAACCCGGGAACCTTTTGGAGAGGTGGTCTCAGCAAGATGGATCCACCTGACCTCCTCCTCTGGCCTCTCCCCTTAGGAGCCTTCTGGAGAGACTGGAGGAGACGATGGAAGTTCCTCCATTCAGCACCTCAAGAGCTTCGGTCTCGGATAAAGCAGAATGGGAAGCCACCTGAGACGCCACCCAAGTGGAGAAAGGAGAAGCATCCTTGCCAGGCCGGAAGCCACAGAACTTCAGGAGGACAGCCCCACTTCCATGGTGGACCAGCCCTGGATCTAAGGAGCTTTTAAAAGGAAAATGGAGGCACCATCCTTGAGCAGCTGAAGCCCACAGGGCTGCTCGCCGAGCTGAGCTTTCAAGGTGGGCTCTTCCCAACTCATCCCTTCCTCAGAGGTGGGAAGGAGGAGGAGGAGGAGGCATCTCACCTTCCTCCAGTCAATCACATCCTTGAGTTTCCGGAAGAGGAAAATGCCCCTCCCTTGAGATCGGGCAACCTGGGGGAGACAAAAGAAGAGAGTCTTCTATTATTATTATTATTATTATTATTATTATTATTATTATTATTATTATTATTATTATTATTAACAACAACAACAACAACAACATTATCATTTTATTGTTGTTATTATTATTATTAATAATAATAATAATAATAATAATAATAATAATAATAATAATAATAAGAAGAAGAAGAAGAAGAAGAAGAAGAAGAAGAAGAAGAAGAAGAAGAAGAAGAAGAGTGGGAAGGGACCTTGGAGGTCATCTAGTCCAACCCCCTGTTCAGTCCAGTATAATAATAAGAAGAAGAAGAAGAAGAAGGAGAAGGAGAAGGAGAAGAAGGAGAAGGAGAAGGAGAAGAAGAAGAAGAAGAAGAAGAAGAAGAAGAAGAAGAAGAAGAAGAAGAAGAAGAAGAAGAAGAAGAAGAAGAAGGAAGGGACCTTGGAGGTCATCTAGTCCAACCCCCTGTTCAGTCCAGTATAATAATAATAAGAAGAAGAAGGAGAAGGAGAAGGAGAAGGAGAAGGAGGAGAAGGAGAAGGAGAAGGAGAAGGAGAAGGAGAAGAAGAAGAAGAAGAAGAAGAAGAAGAAGAAGAAGAAGAAGAAGAAGAAGAAGAAGAAGAAGAAGAAGAAGAAGAAGAAGAAGAAGAAGAAGTAGTGGGAAGGGACCTTACAGGTCATCTAGTCCAACCCCCTGCTCAAGTAGGAAACCCTATACCCTTTCAGACAAACACATGGCTGATTCAGACGTACAGATAGCCCTCAACTTAGCCACCGTTGGAAGTTGCAACGGCACTGAAAAGAGTAACTTAGGACCACCTAACGACCGTTGCAGCATCCTTCATCATCAGGTGATCAAAATTCAGACGCTTGGCAACTGGCATGTCCTTACAACAGTGGCAATGTCCCGGTGGGTCACGTGAACCCCGTTTTGCGACCTTCTGACGAGCAAAGTCAATGGGGGGGGGGAAGCCGGATTCACTTAACGACCGTGTTACTAACGTAAGAACTGCGCGTGGCAAGGAAGGGTGGTACAACGGGTCAAAACTCCCTCCTCTCTCCCAACTGCTTTTCTTCCTACGTCCACCTCCCTTCCTCCTCCTCCTCCTCCTCCTCCCCCCCCCCACTCTCTTACCGGTTTCATGATCCAGGTGATGCCGGGATTCTTCCGAAACTCCTCCACAAACAGGTGATACTCAGAGGGCATCTCGAAGGTCTTGGGGAAGAAGTCACACTTGGTGGCCTCCAGTTTCCCGCACTCCCTCTCCAGCTGTTTCCGCAGGCGCTTCAGGTTTTTCACCGTGTAGTTTTTCCGAGTCAGCTGCGGGGGGAGGGGGGGAGGGGGACGAGATGGAGGGGAGAGCCACTTCAGCCAAGGCTGCCATGGGTCGGTCCCGTCTGGGTCAGAACCGGCTCTCTGCAGAAGCTCCTTCAACACTTTTTATTCATGTGGGAAAGAAGCTGAACTCCGTTCTAGGAATCTCCCCCCCCCCACAAAGCCATAATCCTGCACCTGGAGGGG
This sequence comes from Vipera ursinii, assembly GCF_947247035.1. Taxonomy (NCBI): domain Eukaryota; kingdom Metazoa; phylum Chordata; class Lepidosauria; order Squamata; family Viperidae; genus Vipera; species Vipera ursinii. The sequence goes on from NC_139516.1 coordinate 2,325,585, forward strand.
AGAGGTCAAGGGGTCAAGGTCCCGGATATAGTCCTGCACCTGGAGGGGAGAGGTCAAGGGGTCAAGGTCCCGGATATAGTCCTGCACCTGGAGGGGAGAGGTCAAGGGGTCAAGGTCCCGGATATAGTCCTGCACCTGGAGGGGAGAGGTCAAGGGGTCAAGGTCCCGGATATAGTCCTGCACCTGGAGGGGAGAGGTCAAGGGGTCAAGGTCCCGGATATAGTCCTGCACCCGGAGGGGAGAGGTCAAGGGGTCAAGGTCCCGGATATAGTCCTGCACCCGGAGGGGAGAGGTCAAGGGGTCAAGGTCCCGGATATAGTCCTGCACCCGGAGGGGAGAGGTCAAGGGGTCAAGGTCCAGGATATAGTCCTGCACCCGGAGGGGAGAGGTCAAGGGGTCAAGGTCCTGGATATAGTCCTGCACCCGGAGGGGAGAGGTCAAGGGGTCAAGGTCCCGGATATAGTCCTGCACCTGGAGGGGAGAGGTCAAGGGGTCAAGGTCCCGGATATAGTTCTGCACCCGGAGGGGAGAGGTCAAGGGGTCAAGGTCCCGGATATAGTCCTGCACCCGGAGGGGAGAGGTCAAGGGGTCAAGGTCCCGGATATAGTCCTGCACCTGGAGGGGAGAGGTCAAGGGGTCAAGGTCCCGGATATAGTCCTGCACCTGGAGGGGAGAGGTCAAGGGGTCAAGGTCCCGGATATAGTCCTGCACCCGGAGGGGAGAGGTCAAGGGGTCAAGGTCCCGGATATAGTCCTGCACCCGGAGGGGAGAGGTCAAGGGGTCAAGGTCCCGGATATAGTCCTGCACCCGGAGGGGAGAGGTCAAGGGGTCAAGGTCCCGGATATAGTCCTGCACCCGGAGGGGAGAGGTCAAGGGGTCAAGGTCCCGGATATAGTCCTGCACCTGGAGGGGAGAGGTCAAGGGGTCAAGGTCCCGGATATAGTCCTGCACCTGGAGGGGAGAGGTCAAGGGGTCAAGGTGCCGGATATAGTCCTGCACCCGGAGGGGAGAGGTCAAGGGGTCAAGGTCCCGGATATAGTCCTGCACCCGGAGGGGAGAGGTCAAGGGGTCAAGGTCCCGGATATAGTCCTGCACCTGGAGGGGAGAGGTCAAGGGGTCAAGGTCCCGGATATAGTCCTGCACCCGGAGGGGAGATGTCAAGGGGTCAAGGTCCCGGATATAGTCCTGCACCCGGAGGGGAGAGGTCAAGGGGTCAAGGTCCCGGATATAGTCCTGCACCCGGAGGGGAGAGGTCAAGGGGTCAAGGTCCCGGATATAGTCCTGCACCCGGAGGGGAGAGGTCAAGGGGTCAAGGTCCCGGATATAGTCCTGCACCCAGAGGGGAGAGGTCAAGGGGTCAAGGTCCCGGATATAGTCCTGCACCCGGAGGGGAGAGGTCAAGGGGTCAAGGTCCCGGATATAGTCCTGCACCCGGAGGGGAGAGGTCAAGGGGTCAAGGTCCCGGATATAGTCCTGCACCCAGAGGGGAGAGGTCAAGGGGTCAAGGCCCCGGATATAGTCCTGCACCCGGAGGGGAGAGGTCAAGGGGTCAAGGTCCCGGATATAGTCCTGCACCCGGAGGGGAGAGGTCAAGGGGTCAAGGTCCCGGATATAGTCCTGCACCCGGAGGGGAGAGGTCAAGGGGTCAAGGTCCCGGATATAGTCCTGCACCCGGAGGGGAGAGGTCAAGGGGTCAAGGTCCCGGATATAGTCCTGCACCCAGAGGGGAGAGGTCAAGGGGTCAAGGTCCCGGATATAGTCCTGCACCCGGAGGGGAGAGGTCAAGGGGTCAAGGTCCCGGATATAGTCCTGCACCCGGAGGGGAGAGGTCAAGGGGTCAAGGTCCCGGATATAGTCCTGCACCCGGAGGGGAGAGGTCAAGGGGTCAAGGTCCCGGATATAGTCCTGCACCCGGAGGGGAGAGGTCAAGGGGTCAAGGTCCCGGATACAGTCCTGCACCCGGAGGGGAGAGGTCAAGGGGTCAAGGTCCCGGATATAGTCCTGCACCTGGAGGGGAGAGGTCAAGGGGTCAAGGTCCCAGATATAGTCCTGCACCTGGAGGGGAGAGGTCAAGGGGTCAAGGTCCCGGATATAGTCCTGCACCTGGAGGGGAGAGGTCAAGGGGTCAAGGTCCTGGATATAGTCCTGCACCCGGAGGGGAGAGGTCAAGGGGTCAAGATCCCAGATATAGTCCTGCACCTGGAGGGGAGAGGTCAAGGGGTCAAGGCCCCGGATATAGTCCTGCACCTGGAGGGGAGAGGTCAAGGGGTCAAGGTCCCGGATATAGTCCTGCACCTGGAGGGGAGAGGTCAAGGGGTCAAGGCCCCGGATATAGTCCTGCACCTGGAGGGGAGAGGTCAAGGGGTCAAGGCCCCGGATATAGTCCTGCACCTGGAGGGGAGAGGTCAAGGGGTCAAGGCCCCGGATATAGTCCTGCACCCAGAGGGGAGAGGTCAAGGGGTCAAGATCCTGGATATAGTCCTGCACCCGGAGGGGAGAGGTCAAGGGGTCAAGGTCCCGGATATAGTCCTGCACCTGGAGGGGAGAGGTCAAGGGGTCAAGATCCCAGATATAGTCCTGCACCTGGAGGGGAGAGGTCAAGGGGTCAAGGTCCTGGATATAGTCCTGCACCCGGAGGGGAGAGGTCAAGGGGTCAAGATCCCAGATATAGTCCTGCACCTGGAGGGGAGAGGTCAAGGGGTCAAGGCCCCGGATATAGTCCTGCACCTGGAGGGGAGAGGTCAAGGGGTCAAGGCCCCGGATATAGTCCTGCACCCGGAGGGGAGAGGTCAAGGGGTCAAGATCCTGGATATAGTCCTGCACCCGGAGGGGAGAGGTCAAGGGGTCAAGGTCCCGGATATAGTCCTGCACCTGGAGGGGAGAGGTCAAGGGGTCAAGATCCCAGATATAGTCCTGCACCTGGAGGGGAGAGGTCAAGGGGTCAAGGTCCTGGATATAGTCCTGCACCCGGAGGGGAGAGGTCAAGGGGTCAAGATCCCAGATATAGTCCTGCACCTGGAGGGGAGAGGTCAAGGGGTCAAGATCCCAGATATAGTCCTGCACCTGGAGGGGAGAAGTCAAGGGGTCAAGGCCCCGGATATAGTCCTGCACCTGGAGGGGAGAGGTCAAGGGGTCAGTGTCCCAGATATAATCCTGCACCTAGAGGGGAGAGGTCAAGGGGTCAAGGTCCCGGATATAATCCTGCACCTGGAGGGGAGAGGTCAAGGGGTCAGTGTCCCAGATATAATCCTGCACCTAGAGGGGAGAGGTCAAGGGGTCAAGGTCCCGGATATAATCCTGCACCTGGAGGGGAGAGGTCAAGGGGTCAAGAGAGGACCCTCCACCCACATCCTGGTTCAGCCATGATTTCCTAGGCTAGCAGGTCTCAGGTTAATACCCTGATTGGGTACGTCTAGTTTAAAGAAGGGGGGAAAAAGACTAGAGGTGACATGATAACAGTCTTCCAATATTTGAGGGGCTTCCAACAAAGAAGAGAGGGGGGGGTATCCACCTATTCTGCAAAGCACCTGAAGGCAGGACAAGAAGCAACAGATGGAAACTAATCAACCTGACAGTGAGAACAATTGACCAGTGGAACAGCCTGCCTCCAGACGTTGTGGGCGCTCCATCACTGGAGGCTTTCAAGAAGAGATTGGACAACGATTTGTTTGGAATGATATAAGGACTTTGCTCTGAGCAGGGGTTGGACTAGAAGACCTCCAAGGTCCCTTCCAACTCTGTCATTCTCTTCTGTTAGTTTAATGAAGAGAAGGACCAGGGGGGACAGGATAGCAGCCTTCCAATCTCTCAGGGGCTGCCCCAAAGAAGAGGGAGTCAAGCTATTCTCCAAAGCCGCTGAAGGCAGGAGAAGCAGCAACGGATGGAAACTCATCCAGGAGAGAGGCAACCTAGAACTAAGGAGGAATTTTCTGACAGTCGGAACAATTAACCAGTGGAACAGATGGGTGCTCCATCATTGGAGGTTTTCAAGAAAAGATTGGGCTGCCACCTGTCTGGAACGGCCTAGGGTCTGCTGTTTGAGCAGGGTGGGTGGACTAGATGGCCTCCGAGGTCCCTTCCAACTCTGTTCTTCTGTTACGTACAGCATAACCACAGCACCAGTGGCACAACGAGGCCACAATGGACAGTGGCTTCCAAGACGACCCCTTAGGAACCGTCTCTTGGACCCCTGCCCAACCTGCTCACCTGTCTTGGCTGACCCCGCACACACCCCCCCCCCAGCACACACACCCCTCTCCCTGCCCAGTTTTGCCCACCTCGTAATGGTTGCGGAAGTGGCTGATGCGGACGTGCTCATCCATGTAGGTGTGATCAAAGTTCTCCTGCAGCCAACGGACGTCACACCAGTAAAAGTCCCACTCGCCCTCGCTGGGAAAGAAGGCCAAATGGCGATGGGTCAGCCAGCAACTCTTTTGAGCTTTTTCGAGGCGGTTGCGACACCCCAGACTACCCAACCTTTGGGTCTAAAAGGCTCCGGTCAACACCAGAGGTTTCTGAATCTCCCAGTGTGCATTGATGGGCGAAAGCAACAGCCCAGAAGCATCGTTACAAAGGAACAGGCTTTCCAAAACGGCAAGCGGAGCCCGGGGGATTCTGGGAGTTGACGTCCACCCATCTTCAAAGTGCTAAGAAAACCCCAGGCTAAAGGTTTACACCACTTAGCGGTTGACGGGCAGAGACGCTTGTGTCCACTGCGCGTTCTAAAACGTCGGCGTTGATAAGCCTCAGAGTGTTTACATTTTACACCCTGAAAGCAAAATAGGGTAAATCGCTCAGATTCGGACCGGTTTAGACTCTGACTGGGCAGAGTCTGATGGGGAGCAATCGAGCGGTCTTGAGAGTATTATCTGGACTGAGTTTGATCCTGTGACTCCCGAGGAGGTGGACAGGATTATGGGGAGGCTAAGCTCTACCACCTGTTTATTGGACCCGTGCCCTTCCTGGCTGGTTTATTCAGCTCGGGAGGAGACACGAGGCTGGTTCCAGGCAGTGATATCTGCTTCTTTCAGTGAGGGTAGCTTCCCTGCCGCCTTGAAGGAAGCGGTGGTGAGACCCCTTCTCAAGAAGCCTGCCCTGGATCCAGCTATTCTGATTAACTATCGTCCGGTCTCCAACCTTCGCTTTCTGTCGAAGGTTGTTGAGAGTGTGGTGGCGCATCAGCTCCCTCTGTTCCTGGAGGAAACTGATTATCTGGACCTGTACCAATCGGGTTTCAGGCCCGGGTACGGCACGGAGACGGCATTGGTCGCGCTAGTGAATGATCTCTGGTGGGCTCGGGACAGGAGTTGCTCCTCTGTCCTAGTCCTATTAGATCTCTCAGCAGCTTTTGATACCATCGACCATGGTATCCTGCTGCGACGTCTCAGGGGATTGTGAGTGGGGGGCACTGTTCTACGGTGGTTCTCCTCCTACCTCTTGGGCCGTTCGCAGTCGGTGTTGACGGGAGGGCAGAGGTCTCTCATTTGTGGAGTTCCTCAGGGGTCAGTCCTCTCTCCCCTCCTGTTCTATATCTATATGAAGCCGCTGGGTGAGATCATTCATGGTTTTGGGGTGGGGTATCACCCAACTTTTTCTTTCCACCCCAAACCAACTCAGTGATGCCCTCGACGTGATGTCCCGTTGCCTGGAGGCGTTTCGGGTTTGGATGGGGAGAAACAGGCTCCGACTCAATCCTGCCAAGACTGAGTGGCTGTGCGTACCGGCATCTCAAGTGAATCATTCTATTCCATCTTTAATGATGGGGGGGTGAGGTGTTACCCCACCCCCACCCCCGTTGATAGGGCTCGCAACTTGGGTGTCCTCCTAGATTCACAGCTCTCCTTGGAAGACCATATCGGAGCCGTGACCAGGGGGGCTTTTGCCCAGGTTCGCCTGGTGCGCCAGTTGCCGCCCTATCTGGACCGAGATGCCTTGCGCACAGTCACTCATGCACTCGTGACCTCCCAGTTAGACTACTGTAACGCTCTCTACATGGGGCTGCCCCTGAGGACCACTCGGAGGCTTCAACTGGTGCAGAATGCAGCCGTGCGAGTTGTGATGGGGGTCTCCCGATACTCCCATGTAACACCTCTACTCCGCGAGCTGCATTGGCTTCCGGTTGCCCTCCGGGTGAAATTCAAGGTGCTGGTGATGACCTATAAAGCTCTAAATGGCATGGGCCCGGATTATCTTAGGGAGTACCTGCTGCCAGCGTCAACTTCCCATCGTCCTGTGCGCGCCCACAGGGACGGCCTCCTCAGGGTGCGCCTGCCCTTTGGAATCAGTTGCCTGTAGAGATTAGGACTGCCCCAGATTTTCATTCGTTCCCCCAGGACCTGAAGACCTGGCTCTTTGAGCTTTCTGGCCAGGACTGAGAATTTTTAATTTTAATTTATTGTAATTGGGTTTTTTAAATCAGAGTTATAGGGGTTTTAGTTTTTTAATCAAGGATAATTTAATCTATTTTAATTGTTATTAACTTTTGTATTGTAATATTGTTTTAATTGCCTTGTGAACTGCCCTGGGTCCTACGGGAGAAGGGCGGTATATAAGTTCAATAAATAAATAAATAATAAATAAATAAATATTAATAAACGAGCGCAAAACACACACCCTTTGATTAGTAGGTGATTGGGCTCAATCCGCAGCCCGAGAAATGACAGAGTCCCTGGGTTTTTGTTGCCGGCGTTTCACGACCCAACTAGGTAATATCATCAATGATGGAAGGGAGGGGGTTTGCAGGCAGGAGGAGGAGGAGGAGGAGGAGGAGGAGGAGGACTGTGGGGCCCTTGATGCTCTCGGAGCCTGGTGTGGTTTTTTTTGCACAAGTTTCATGACCCAACTAGGTAACATCATCAGTGCTAGAAGGGACTGTGGGTTGTGAGGAGGAGGAGGAGGAGGAGGAGGAGGAGGAGGAGGAGGAGGAGGAGGAGGAGGAGGAGGAGGAGGAGGACTGTGGGGCCCTTGATGCTCTCTGAGCCTGGTGTGGTTTTTTTTTGCACAAGTTTCATGACCCAACTAAGTAACATCATCAGTGCTAGAAGGGAGTGAGGTTTGTGGGGGGGAGGCAAGGAGGAGGAGGAGGAAGACTGTGGGGTCCTTGGACTCTCTGAGCTTGATTGTCTTCTTGCAGATGTTTCATGACCCAACTAGGTGACGTCATTAGTGCTAGAAAGGAGTGGATATCTGAGAGGGCAAGGCTCTTGTGCATAGGCAAAGAGCAAGCCCGCTTCTACCTTGCACTAATGATGTTCCCTAGTTGGGTCATGAAACGTCTGCAAGAAAACAGCTAAGCTCAGAGAGCACCCAGGATGCCACAATCATCATTGTCCTCCTCCTCCTCCCCCCTCCTCCCCCCCTTCCTCCTCCCCTTTCTCTTCCTCTTCCTCACACCCCACTCCCTTCTCGTCCTGATGATGTTACCTAGCTGGGTCATGAAACGTCTGCAAGAGAACCACCAAGCTCAGAAAGCACTATGGACGCCCTCCTCCTCCTCCTCCTCCTCCTCCTCCTCCTCCTCCTCCTCCTCACACCCCACTCCCTTCTCGTCCTGATTATGTTATTTAGTTGGGTCATGAAACTTGTGCAAAAAACCAACCAAGCTCAGAGAGCACCAAGGACCTCACAGTCCTCCTCCTCCTCCTCCTCCTCCTCCTCCTCCTCCTCCTCCTCCTCCTCCTCCTCCCCTTTCTCCTCCTCTTCCTCACACCCCACTCCCTTCTGGTCCTGATGATGTTACCTAGCTGGGTCATGAAACGTCTGCAAGAAAACCACGCGGCTCAGAGAGCATCAAGGATTCCTCGTTTCAACCCTACAGTACAAACACTCCCCTTTATCGAAGGAATCTGCTAAACCATGATTCAAAGGAGCAGCTCTAATCCTCAGATAACCCCATTCAGAGGAATTTCCAGATTTTTGAATCAGAAATTCTGCTTCTTCCCTAAGCTTAGTGGAGGAGAGAAATGTCTTCTGGCTTCGATCATCCCCGTCATAAAATATATATCTATAAATCTCACTCTTTGACTTCTACCCATCCAGGTCGCTGTTGAAGAACATCTAAGATGGTGTTGGTGAGGGCACACTTGAATCGGATGGAAGCCCGGGATTCCCTGTTGAATCATAAGATGAAAAAGAGGGTGAAGAAGGACAAAGATTGCACAATTCTTGGGTTTATGTCTGCTTTGGCCTGTTTTAACATGTCTCTAGACCTCATGAAGCATAAACGGGATAACATACAGGTTGTCCTTGATCTACGACCAGTCGCTTAGTGATGATTCAAAGTTATGCCAGACACCACCCCCCAAAAAAAGATACTTGTGACCTGGATTCTTGGGGTCACCCGACCCCATTTTGGACACTCTGCAACTGGCCTGGCATGCAACAAAGACGATCAGGGGACTGGAGGCTAAAACATACAAGGAACGTTTGCTGGAATTGGGTATGTCTAGTTTAATGAAGAGAAGGACGAGGGGTGACCTGACAGCAGCCTTTCAATATCTCAGGGGCTGCCCCAAAGAAGAGGGAGTCAAGCTATTCTCCAAAGCGCCCGAAGGCAGGACAAGAAGCAACAGATGGAAACTAACCAAGGAGAGAAGCAACCTGGAGTTAAGGAGAAACTTCCTGACAGTGAGAACAATTAACCAGTGGAACAACCCGCCTCTAGAAGATGTGAATGCTCCAACCCTGGAAGTTTTTAAGAAGAGACTGGACAGCCATTTGCCCGAAATGGTATAGGGTTTCCTGCCTGAGCAGGGTGTTGGACTAGATGATCTCCAAGGTCCCTTCCTATTATTATTATTATTATTATTATTATTATTATTATTATTATTATTATTATTATTATTATTATTATTATTCACAAACATGCACACAGGTATTCTCTCACCACTCACCGTTCTTTCAGCTTTTGGCAACCGTACGGCCCTTTGTGGTTTGCGTTCTGCAAGGAGATCAAATTTACAACTTCTGAACAGTTTCGAAATAACTTGGTGCCTCTTCGGAATGATATTCTAAGAAGACCTTTTAAGAGGGGATCAACTGCAACTCTCTCTATTGGCTGGAAGCGCCTTAATTAAGGTGAACGTTTGTACGAAGTCTGTTCTCCAAATGCTCCAGAGGGCAGGACGAGAAACAATGGTTGGAAACTGATTAAAGAGAGAAGCAACCTGGAATTGAGGAGAAACTTCCTGACGGTGAGGACAATTAACCAGTGGAACAGCTTGCCTCCAGAAGTTGTGTGTGCTCCAACACTAGAGGTTATTTAAGAAGAGACCAGACAGTCACTTGTCTAAGATGGTACATAGGTTCTCCTGCTTGAACAAGGGGGCTGGACTAGAAGACCTCCAAGGTCCCTTCCAGCTTCTATTCTACTCTGTTCTGTTCTGTTCTGTTCTATTCTATTTACTATTTTCTATTCTATTTACTATTTACTATTTACTATTTACTATTCTATTCTATTCTATTCTATTCTATTCTATTCTATTCTATTCTATTCTATTCTATTCACTATTTTCTATTCTATTTACTATTTACTATTCTATTCTATTCTATTCTATTCTATTCTATTCTATTCTATTCTATTTACTATTTTCTATTTTCTATTTTCTATTCTATTTACCGTACTATTTACTATTCTATTCTATTCTATTCTATTCTATTCTATTCTATTCTATTCTATTCTATTCTACTTTAATTAGTCTATTCTATTCTATTCTATTCTATTCTATTCTATTCTATTTACTATTTTCTATTCTATTTACTATTTACTATTTACTATTCTATTCTATTCTATTCTATTCTATTTACTATTTTATATTCTATTTACTATTTACTATTCTATTCTATTCTATTTACTATTTTCTATTCTATTTACTATTTACTATTTACTATTCTATTCTATTCTATTCTATTCTATTCTATTCTATTTACTATTTTATATTCTATTTACTATTTACTATTCTATTCTATTCTATTCTATTCTATTCTATTCTATTCTATTCTACTTTAATTATTCTATTCTATTCTATTCTATTCTATTCTATTCTACTTTAATTATTCTATTCTATTCTATTCTATTCTATTCTATTCTATTCTACTTTAATTATTCTATTCTATTCTATTCTATTCTATTCTATTCTATTCTATTCTATTCTATTCTATTCTATTCTATTCTATTCTATTCTATTTACTATTTTCTATTTTCTATTTTCTATTCTATTTACTATTTACTATTCTATTCTATTCTATTCTATTCTATTCTATTCTGTTCTGTTCTGTTCTGTTCTGTTCTGTTCTGTTCTGTTCTGTTCTGTTCTGTTCTGTTCTATTCTATTCTATTCTATTTTATTCTCTAAATCCGGCATGATTCCATGAATCGCCACCTTGCTTAGATCCCAATTGCGGACGTAAGTCAACATTGACATGTTTATTTCTTTGCTGCAATCCAACTACAATCCTCAACTTAACTACAGTTCATTTAGTGACCATTTGGAGTTACAACGGCACTAAGAGAAGTGACTTAAGACTGGTTTCACATTTATGACCATTGCAGCCTCCATGTGGTCAAAATCCAGCTGCTTGCCAACTGACTCATATTTATGATGGTTGCAGTGTCCCGGGGATGTGTGTGTGTGTGTGTGTGTGTGTGTGTGTGTGTGTCACGCAATCCCCTTTTTGCGACTTTCTGACAAGCAAAGTCAATGGGGGAAACCAGATTCGCTTAACGACCGTGTGACTGACTTAACAACTGCAGCGATTGGCTTAGTGGCACGGCAGGTCGTAAAATGGGGTAAAATTAACAACCGTCTCACTTAGCGACAGAAATGTTGGGCTCAGCTGAGGTCGCATGTTGCCGACTACCTGGATATATTGTCTGGGAAATTCCGGGAGCTGAAGTCCAGACCTCTTAAAAGTGCCCAAGTTGGGGAAACACGGATCTAATCCAACCGTTTGATCTGGAAAGTTTCAAACAAACAATCCAGGTTCCGAAGAAGCCACGATTCCTTTGAATTTTGCTGGCCGCAATCGGTTGGCATCGCTCAACACACGTGGGGCCTCCCGATTTGCCCATCTGCCCCCACCAGGCGCCCTGGGAGGGATGTTCGAGCGCAGGATTACAAAGTCCATTATCCCCTCCTGGAGCATGGTCAACATTTGGCTCAGTGACCGCAAGACTGGGCAAGACTGGGCTCTCCATCATCCCCAGCAGCTGGATTCCGCCCCAGACCTCTCCCCACCCGCTCAGCTCGCCCGGCTGGGGATGATGGGCTTTGGAAAGGGCTGGAGAAAGCGACGACCCCTCCCCGGTGGGGGGGGATGACCGGCAGTTGGGCAAGACTGGACTCTCCATCGTCCCCAGCGGCTGTATTCCACCCCAGACCTCTCCCCACCCGCTCAGCTCGCCCGGCTGGGGATGATGGGCTTTGGAAAGGGCTGGAGAAAGCGACGACCCCTCCCCGGTGGGGGGGGGGAATGACCGGCAGTTGGGCAAGACGGGACTCTCCATCGTCCCCAGCGGCTGTATTGCACCCCAGACCTCTCCCCACCCGCTCAGCTCGCCCGGCTGGGGATGATGGGCTTTGGAAAGGGCTGGAGAAAGCGACGACCCCTCCCCGGTGTGGGGGGGGAATGACCGGCAGTTGGGCAAGACTGGACTCTCCATCGTCCCCAGCGGCTGTATTGCACCCCAGACCTCTCCCCACCCGCTCAGCTCGCCCGGCTGGGGATGATGGGCTTTGGAAAGGGCTGGAGAAAGCGACGACCCCTCCCCGGTGTGGGGGGGGAATGACCGGCAGTTGGGCAAGACTGGACTCTCCATCGTCCCCAGCGGCTGTATTGCACCCCAGACCTCTCCCCACCCGCTCAGCTCGCCCGGCTGGGGATGATGGGCTTTGGAAAGGGCTGGAGAAAGCGACGACCCCTCCCCGGTGTGGGGGGGGAATGACCGGCAGTTGGGCAAGACTGGACTCTCCATCGTCCCCAGCGGCTGTATTCCGCCCCAGACCTCTCCCCACCCGCTCAGCTCGCCCGGCTGGGGATGATGGGCTTTGGAAAGGGCTGGAGAAAGCGACGACCCCTCCACGGTGGGGGGGTGGATGACCGGCAGTTGGGCAAGACTGGACTCTCCATCGTCCCCAGCGGCTGAATTCCACCCCAGACCTCTCCCCACCCGCTCAGCTCGCCCGGCTGGGGAGGATGGGCTTTGGAAAGTGCTGGAGAAAGCGACGACCCCTCCCCGGTGTGGGGGTGGAATGACCGGCAGTTGGGCAAGACTGGACTCTCCATCGTCCCCAGCGGCTGTATCCCACCCCAGACCTCTCCCCACCTGCTCAGCTCGCCCGGCTGGGGATGATGGGGTTGGAGAAGGCAACGTCTCCTCCCCGGTGGGTGGGGGATTCCCGCCCCTCCCGCCTCCTCCCCACCTTGTTCTTGGCCATGCTGCTCCTTCCCCCGTTGCGCGTCCCGTTGCCGGGGCAACCAGGACATCCATGGGCGGGGCTTAGCGGGGGGGGCGGAGGAAAGATTTCCCCCTACCCCAGGGGTCGGCAACCTCGGCTCTTTTATGACTCGTGGACTTCAACTCCCAGAATTCCTGAGCCAGCTATGCTGAGGGAAAAGGGAGAGGTTTCTAAGCTGAGCTATGCTGGCTCAGGAATTCTGGGAGTTGAAGTCCACGAGTCATAAAAGAGCCGAGGTTGCCGACCCCTGCCCTACCCCCCCCGCCCCATTATTGCATGCAGGCCGGTGGTCCCGCCACGCTTCGGCTCTTCTGCACAGGGCAGCGCGATGCTAAAAAAAAAAAAGGGGGGGGGGTCGCAAGTTGGGATGGGGAGAGGCGTCTCTGCCTTTGGAAGCCCCGGCCGGCCTCCTCGGGAGTAACGTTCCGCACTGGCCGGGCATCTAAGCTGCGACACACACACACACACACACACCCGGTCGCCCCCGGGGATCTTGCAATCTTGCAACCGTGTTGCTACCTTAACAACCGTAGGGGTTCGCCTTAAGAAGTGTGGCAAGGAGGGTCTCAAAATGGGGCAAAATTTACTTAACAGATATCTCACTTAGCAACATAAATGTTGGGCTTGCGATTGTGGTCGAGGTCTAAATAATAATAATAATAATAATAATGATAATAATAATAACAACAATAATAATAACAATATAACAACAACTGCGCTACTTGGAACATCTTACATTTTAAGGAGGTACCTGGTTGATACCTAGGATGCTGGCAGCAACCCGTGTCAACCATTAGTGCCAGTCAGTTTGAGTGTTCAGTTGTCTGAGTTTCATGTTTTTTGAATAAAAGTTTTATATAATAATAATAATAATAATAATAATAATAAGAAGAAGAAGAAGAAGAAGAAGAAGAAGAAGAAGAAGAAGAAGAAGAAGAAGAAGAAGAAGAAGAAGAAGAAGAAGAAGAAGAAGAAGAAGAAGAAGAAGAAGAAGAAGAAGAAGAAGTTGGAAGGGACTTTGGAGGTCATCTAGTCCAACCCACCTGCTCAGGCAGGAAACCCTATACCATTTCAGGCAAATGGCTGTCCAGTCTCTTCTTAAAAACTTCCAGTGTTGGAGCATTCACCACTTCTGGAGGCAGGTTGTTCCACCGGTTAATTGTTCTAACTGTCAGGAAGTTTCTCCCTATTTCTAGGTTGCTTCTCTCTTTGACGAGTTTCCATGTAAGTGTTACTTGTAAGTCTTCTCAGAAAATTTCTAGGTGGGATCTCTCCTTAATGAGCCTCCACCCATTACTCCATCCTGCCCTGGTGCTTTGGAGAGTAATGGATCCCCTCCTCTCTGTCACAGCCCCTCAAGAGATAAATCAAAGGAAGATTTCTGATCCTCTGCTGCGCCTGTCTGTCTTCCATTGAAATTCAGCGTAGAGAAAAGTAAAGTCTTCCACTTAGGCAAGAAAACCCAAAGGACACAGACAGAGATTGGGTGAAACCGGGCTTAATAGCAGTAACTGCCAGAGGGATCTTGGAGTCTCAATGGAACAATCAATTAAAGATGAGCCAGCAGTCCGTGGCAGCGGCCAAAAAAGCCCATGCAATCCTAAGTTGCATTAACAGGGATTCAATCAAGACCACGTGAGGTACTAACACCACTCTCTAAAGCCTTAGTAAGGCCACACCTGGAATGCTGCAACCAGGTTTGGTCCCCACATTATAAAAAAGATGTTGAGACTCTAGAAAGAGTGCAGAGAAGAGCAACAAAGACGATCAGGGGACTGGAGGCTAAAACATACAAGGGACGGTTGCTGGAATTGGGGATGTCTAGTTTAACGAAGAGAAGCACGAGGGGGGACATGATAGTAGCCTTCCAATATCTCAGGGGCTGCCCCAAAGAAGAGGGAGTCAATCTCTTCTCCAAAGCGCCTGAAGGCAGGACAAGAAGCAACGGATGGAAACTAACCAAGGAGAGAAGCAACCTGGAACTAAGGAGAAACTTCCTGACAGTCAGAACAATTAACCAGTGGAACAACTTTGCTTCCAGAAGCTGTGAATGCTCCAACACTGGAAGTTTTGAAGAAGAGACTGGACAGCCATTTGTCTGAAATGGTGTAGGGTTTCCTGCCTGAGCGGGGCGGGGGGGTTGGACTAGATGACCTCCGAGGTCCCTTCCAACTCTGTTGTTCTATTATTCTTCCTATTGCCCAACAGATGCCAAGGGCCAGTGGCTGCAAGGGAACCCCTTCCCCTTCCCTCAATATGCCCCCCCAAATCACCCTGGGGCAAGGTGGCCTTGATCCTGCAGGCTCTATTTTCGGCAGGTGACCGCCAAGAGCTACATCCCTTCCCGCAAGCTTGGCACATTCCAGTGGCTTGGGAACATTGCATTCCCGAGTTCTCCCTCCCTCCCCACGCCCCACGCTTCTAGGAATGACTCTCCATGTTCAGCCCCAGAAGGACACCCCCCCACACACACACAAACACACACCCGTGCCTTCCCCTTGGCGCTGCTCGCTCTGGGCCAGCCCATTTCACCCGTGATACCAGCGCTTGCCCACAAACCACCACCCCCTCCTCCAAAGTCTGGGGGCCTGCCAGAACTGGGGTGGGTGGAGGGGGTGGGCTGGCTTTGCTAATACCGGCTATCCTGGGGTACGTTCCCCCCCCCCCCGCACATCCTCCCCCCCCTCCAACTGGGGCCATGTGCCAAGGCAGGATGTCGAGAAGCCACAGCTGCTTTCCCCGAGAGACAAAAGAATGCATTCTCTTGCACACAAGCATTTGCGTTGTGCGCTTGTAACAGCCACACAACCAGGCCACGGTGCTTTCTCTCCCTCCCCAACCCCTCCCCAGCCCTTTTTCAGGGAGGTGGGGTCTTTCTCTGGCCTGCCAACCCCCCTTTTTGATAGGAGGCAAGAAAGCTTTCCCCGGAGGAGGAGAGAATGAGTGTGCAACGCACGGCCTCTGCAGATCGATTCCCTACCACGAAATACGAAATACGCAGCTGTCACCCGGGGGTGGGGGGGTGGGGGGGAATTGCTCTTTTTGGGGGGGACGGGCCAAGGACAGGGAACGAGGGCCGCAAGCCTGGGGGTGTAAATCTTGACCCAGACCCTGCCCAGGGAAGTGGCCATCGGCTGGACGTTTGGATAAAGAGGGGGAAACAGTGTCCAGGATATTCGGTCTGCCTTCTCAGCTGCGGCTAAGGTGACTTTGGAGGATTATGGGCAACGGCATGAACAAGGTATGGAATCAATTCTCCCCACCCCACCCCCCGCTTTTTAATTTATAATTTATTTATACATATAAATATGTATGTATGTATGTATATGTATGTATGTATATGTGTAATCTAAAAATAGTTAACAAGCATTTGACATATGTGTGTGTGTGTGTGTGTGTGTGTGTGTGTGTGTGTGTATGTGTGTACATATATATGTCAAATGCTTGTTAACTATTTTTAGATTACCTTGCTAGGCCACAAACATGGGACAAATCTTTATTTCCTGTGTCAGCCTAACCTGAAGGCCATCGACAGGCAGTAGTCACACCGGTGACAGCTCATATTTGTGTAAATTTTAAATTGCTAACAAAGAATTAAGGGAGACTGATATGCATTTCAAACTTATTAGTTTTCATCAGTCAGCCATATATATATATATATATATATATATATATATATATATATATATATATATATATATATATATATATATATATATATATGTAAATTACTAACAAAGAATTAAAGGAATATAGGAATTGTCCGGTGTGACTACTGCCTGTTCGATAGCCTTCAAGATAGGCTGAAAACAGGAAATAAAGATTTGCCCCATGTTTGGGGCCTAGCAAGGTAATCTAAAGAGTTAACATTTGAAACATATATATATATATATATATATATGTTTAAGTATTTGTCAAGGTTTTTTAAATGGACCTTGCTAATTAACTCTTTCATTCCTGTTTTGGCCCGGCTCAGGGCTTATCCACAGGAACTAGTCAACTTATGACAGCTCATTATTTGTGCAAATTATTCAAATTGCTAATAAAGAATACTTAAATACAAATACTTAAACATACATTTGCCTTGCCTTCCAGCTAATATAAGAGAGAAGGAACCCGTGGCTCAGGAGGTTAAAACACTGCCTGATATATAATCAGTCCGGGTTCGAATCTCAGATAAAGGGTATGACTAACTGATGAGAACATAAATAGTTCGAAATGATCATCTTAGCCTCCCAAATTCTTTATTAGCAATTTGAATAATTTGCATATATATATATATATATATATATATATATATATATATATATATATATATATATAGATGATGATGATGATGTTGGAAGGGGCCTTGGAGGTCATGTAGTCCAATCCCCTGCTCAGGGAGGAAACCCTATACCATTTCAGACAAATGGCTGTCCAGTCTCTTCTTAAAAACTTCCAGTGTTGCAGCATTCGTAACTTCTGGAGGCAGGTGGTTCCGCTGGTTAATTGTCCTCACTGTCAGGAAGTTTCTCCTTAGTTCTAGGTTGCTTCTCTCCTTGACTAGTTTCCATCTGTTGCTTCTTCTCCTGCCTTCAGGGGCTTTGGAGAAGAGGTGGACCCCCCTCTTCTTTGGGGCAGCCCCTCAGATACTGGAAGACTGCTATCATGTCACCCCTCACCCTTCTCTTCGTTAAACTACACATACCCAATTCCAGCAACTGTTCCCTATATATTTTAGCCTCCAGTCCCCCAATCATCACATGTGTGTGTGTCTGTCTGTGTGTGTGTGTGTGTGTATAATCATGAAGTTTCAACATCTTACATTCAAAGTGACTTAAAATGGGAATGGGAAGGATAAAGCATGCTAAACGTGCCCCTTCCCCAAATTATATCTAGAAAGGAGAGATTTCCTGATCAGCAGAACAATTAACCAGTGGAACAACCAGCCTCCAAAAGCTGCGAATTCTCCAACATTGGAGGTTTTTAAGAATCGGCTGGACAGCCATTTGTCTGAAATGGTATAGGGTTTCCTGCCTGAGCAGGGGGTTGGACTAGATGACCTCCAAGGTCCCTTCCAACCCTATTATTATTGTTATTGTTGTTATATATTTTATGGATTCGGGTTATTTCTCTAGCTTCAAGAGAAGTTCTTGTGTTGTCAACTTTCTTTGAGTACTGTGATATTCCATTCCATTCCATTCTCCATTCCATTCCATTCCATATTCCATTCCATTCCATATTCCATATTCCATATTCCATATTCCATATTCCATATTCCACTCCACTCCACTCCACTCCACTCCACTCCACTCCATTCCATTCCATTCCATTCCATTCCATTCCATTCCATTCCATTCCATTCCATTCCATTCCATTCTATTCTATTCTATTCTATTCTATTCTATTCTATTCTATTCTATTCTATTCTATTCTATTCTATTCTATTCTATTCTATTCCTTAGTGACCATTCAAAGTTACAATAGCATTGAAAAAGCAACTTATGACCCATTTTTCACACTTACGACCGTTGCAGCATCCCCAGGGCCACATGATCAAAATTCAAATTTGCTTGGCAACTGACCCGTATTTACTACGGTCGCAGAGTCCCAGAGTCATGTGATCCACTTCTGCGACCCTCTGACAAGCAAAGTCAATGGGGAAAGCCGGTTTCACTTAACAACCAGGTTATTAACTTATCAGCTGCAGGGATTCACTTAACAACGGTGGCCAGAAAGGTTGTAAAACAGGGCACAACTCACTTAAGAAATGGTTCTCTTAACAACAGAACTTCTGATCTCAGTTTTGTTCGTTAAGTCGAGGACTACCTGTTTGGGGCATGAAAAATCAGCTGGGTGGCTTTAGATCTGTCGCTCTGAAATCTATCATTTTTTTCTCCTGTTCCTGGTTTGACGCATGCCTGGCTGAGGAATTCTGGGAGTTGAAGTCCACAAATCATAAAAGGGCCAAGTTTGAAGGCCCCTGATGTAGGGCAACTTGGTGGAAGTAGAATGTCTAAGCAGAGGTATGTTGAAGCAGGGGTCTTCAACCTTGGCCACCTCATGACTTGTGGACTTCAACTCCCAGAATTCCTCAGTCAGCATGCCTGGCTGAGGAATTCTGGGAGTTGAAGTCCACAAGTCATAAAAGGGCCAAGTTTGAAGGCCCCTGATGTAGGGCAACTTGGTGGAAGTAGAATGGCTAAGCAGAGGTATGTTGAAGCAGGGGTCTTCAACCTTGGCCACCTCATGACTTGTGGACTTCAATTCCCAGAATTCCTCAGTCAGCATGCCTGGCTGAGGAATTCTGGGAGTTGAAGTCCACAAGTCATAAAAGGGCCACGTTTGAAGGCCCCTGATGTAAGGCAACTTGGTGGAAGTAGAATGTCTAAGCAGAGGTATGTTGAAGCAGGGGTCTTCAACCTTGGCCACCTCATGACTTGTGGACTTCAACTCCCAGAATTCCTCAGTCAGCATGCCTGGCTGAGGAATTCTGGGAGTTGAAGTTGACAAGTTATAAAAGGGCCAAGCTTGAAGATCCCGGTGTTAAACCCTAAACTGGAGTTTTAGCCAGCAGAAATATTGGCTTCCTGTGGCATGAAGAAATAAATTATGTTCAGATTTAATGTGATGCCCGAGGGTTGGCTTTGGGAGAAGCAATGAATCCCGGTCTGTTTCATTTCCCCCTGTAGGCCAGGCCAGTCCGTTTTGTGAATCATAAAAAAATATATGTATAGTAATACATTTTTTTTTAAATTCTTACAGATTCTTCCTGGTCTCTTTCTTGGGAACATCGTAGGTAAGTGAAGGGTGAACCTGCCAGAGAGGTGGTGAATGAAGCTGGGATGCGTGGTTGGCATCTTCCCAGCTTGGCCAGGTTTAAGGCATCCCCAGCTGGCCAATAGGTCTGCTTCCCCTGGGCAAATCCCCCTGCAAGTAGATGGTTTGGTGCAGTGAGGAAGGCAGCAGACTGGAAACCAGGCGGTGGGGAGTTCTAGTCCCACCTTAGGCAGGAAAGCCGGGTGGGTGACTTTGGGCCAGTCCGACTCTCTCTCTTTGTGTGTCTCAGTCCAGCCCACCTCACAGGGTTGTTGTGGGGAGGAAAATCGGAGGAAGAAGGTGAGTTGGGTATATTTGCGGTCTTGAACTATTTGTAAAAATAATAAAGGTGGGAAAGAGAGAAAGAAAAAAAGAAGGAAAGAGAGAGAGAGAGAGAGAGGAAGGAAGGAAGGAAGGAAGGAAGGAAGGAAGGAAGGAAGGAAGGAGAGAGAGAGAAAAGAAAAAAGAAAAAAGAAAAGAAAGCTGGCTGGGTGACTTTGGTGCAATCTCTAGGAGACAGTGAGTTCTAGATCCACCTTAGCCATAGAAGCCAGCTAGGTGACTTTGGGCCAGTTGTTCTCTCTTAGCCGAACCCACTTCACAGGGTTGTTGTTTGGGGCAAAATAGGAGGAGGAAGGAATATTAGCCATGTACGTCTCCTTGAGTTATTTATAAACAAAATAAGGACAGGATTATTTTTTTTAAAAAAAAATCAAATCGATAAATAAATGCCTGGAGCTGTGGCCAGGAGTAAAATGATCTGTGTGTGTGTGTGTGTGTGTGTGTGTGTGTGTGTGTGTGTGTGTGAGAGAGAGAGAGAGAGAGAGAGAGAGAGAGAGAGAGAGGGGAATCATGGGGTGTGTCTGTGTGTGTGTGTGTGTGTGTGTGTGTGTGAGAGAGAGAGAGAGAGAGGAATCATGGGGTGTGTCTGTGTCTGTGTGTGAGAGAGAGAGAGAGAGAGGAATCATGGGGTGTGTCTGTGTCTGTCTGTGTGTGTGTGTGTGTGAGAGAGAGAGAGAGAGAGAGGAATCATGGGGTGTGTCTGTGTCTGTGTGTGTCTGTGTGTGTGTGTAAGCACAACCCCATCCCTGGAGCCCTTTCCACAGTCTACGCAGGAGCAACTGAATGCCACGGTCCTTTCCTGCTGCTCAGACTGCTGCCCAGTGTCCAGTTCTGCTGGTCTCAGCACCAGCTCCAGAAGGACACCGGGTGTGCATTATGGGTGTGCGGGCATGGGCGGTGGGAGGAGGGGGCAGAAACGTTACCCAAGTCGGTCATTGCCAGTTGTTCGGCCGTGCCTGAAAAAGGATCCGGGCACTCTCTCTCAGCTGGGCTTCTAAGAACTCTTCAAAAATCAGCCTACACAACCACACAGACACACACACACACACATCACTTTGAAAACCCCAGGGGAGGGAGCAGCCAGAAATACATCCAGGCAGCCCTCCACTTAACAACAGTTTAAGTGAGTCCTTCGGGAGAAGGGTGGTATAAAAATTCAATAAATAATAATAATAATAATAATAATAATAATAATAATAATAATAATAATAATAATAATAATTTAGTGATCATTCAAAGTTACGACAGCAGTGAAAAATGTCTACAACTGTGGTAGCATCGCCGTGGTCGCGTGATCAAGATTCAGACATTTGGCAACTGGCGTGTACTCAGGACGGTTGCTGGGCCCCAGGGTCACGTGATCCTCTTTTTGTGACCTCCTGGCAAGTGACGCCAAGGGAGGAAGCCGGATTCGACCGTCTTACCATATCTATAAATAATTTCTCTTGGTAAGCGAGACATTTATTAAGTAGGTTTTGCCCCGTTTTACGACCTTTCATGCCGCAGTTGTTAAGTGAATCGCTGCAGTTGTTCAGTTAGTGACACGGTCGTTAAGTGAATCTGGCTCTCCCCACCCCCTTGACTTTGCTCGTCAGGAGGTCGCCAAAGGGGATCAGCTGACCCCGGGACCCTGCGACCGTCACAAATACGAGTCAGTTGCTGAGCATCCGAATTTTGATCACATGTCCACACAGATGCTGCAACGGTCGTAAGTCTGAAAAACGGTCACTTTTTTTCAGTGCGTTGTAACTTTGAATGGTCATCAAACGGATAGTTGTAAGTTGAAGATTTCCAGTATGTTATTTGGGTGGAGGGGGAGAATGGTCCCCAGGATGAATGCCGTTCTGTTGCAGCTCTTATGCTTCATCATATTTGCAAATTCTTCAAAGATCTCCAGAACTAAGTCAAGAGAGCAGATATATTAGAATAATTCTAATCTCCTGTCTGAGATGGTATAGGTTCTCCTGCTTGAGCAGGGGGCTGGACTAGAAGACCTCCAAGGTCCCTTCCAGTTCTATTCTATTCTATTCTATTCTATTCTATTCTATTCTATTCTATTCTATTCTATTCTATTCTATTCTATTCTATTCTATTCTATTCTATTCTATTCTATTCTATTCTATTGTTTCTATCATCTGTTATTTCTATTCTATTCTTTATTTCTTATTCTATTCTATTCTATTCTATTCTATTCTATTCTATTCTATTCTATTCTATTCTATTCTTTATTTCTTATTCTATTCTATTCTATTCTATTCTGTATTCTGTATTTGTAATACCATCAAACATCTACATCTGCCTATCCCAGGTCCTTGGTAAGGACTCGATAGGTAGACAAAAATGCCACATCCAGTCTGAACATCTGGCTGACTGTGCGATAATGATGATGATGATTGATGATGAGGATGATGATGATGTTGATGATGATGATGTTGGAAGGGACCTTGGAGGTCATCTAGTCCAACCCCCTGCTCAGGCAGGAAACCCTGTACCATTTCAGGCAAATGGCTGTCTAGTCTCTTCTTAAAAACTTCCAGTGTTGGAGCATTCACCGCGTGATGGCGAACCTTTTAGAGACCGAGCGCCCAAACTGCAACCCAAAACCCACTTATGTATCGTCAGGTGGTGGGTGGGCGTGGCCCGTTGGGTGGGCATGGCCCATTGAGTGGGCGTGGCTGCGGTGGTAACGGCAGACTGGGTGGGACTAAAAAGTTCAATCAATTCCAACTTTGCGAGATCTTTTTTTTTCCTGCGAGAAGTTGAAATTGATTGATTGATTGAACTTTTTTTTTTTTTGCACACGGTGGCGGAGGCCTAAAGCAAAAAGGTTTTATAAAACCCAGCTGAAGGCCCAGGACTGGGGCGATGGCACGCGTGCCCACAGAGAGGGCTCTGCGTGCCACCATTTCAGACAAATGGCTCTTCTTAGAAACTTCCAGTGTCAGAGCATTCACCGCTTCTGGAGGCAGGTAGTTCCACTGGTTAATCGTTCTGACTGTCAGGAAGTTTCTCCTTAGTTCTAGATTGCTTCTTCTTTCCTTGATGAGTTTCCAGCTTTGATCCGGCAGATGTCAGCCGACTGATTTCTGCTATTTCAAATTATGTACGGTGCTTGGAACTAGGATTTCTCAAGGAAAGTAATTAGTAATTTGTGTTTATGTATGGCCCAACGCCCCAGTCTGGCTGCTTCAGGACCTCACCGTGGGTTGAGCGTTTGGCACAGAGGCCAGGCCTCTGTGTGCACGTGACACGCACACTGTGTGCTGGTACGTCAGCCTTTCTGCAACACGTGGGCCGAGAACATCTGCGTAGAACGGAGAAGGACGTCGCTAACAATCGCTCTGTGTTCCTCCCACTTCTCTCCTAGATGCCAAAGACCTGGATCAGCTGAGCAGGAACGATATCACCCACGTGGTCTCCATCCACGAGTCCCCCCAGCCCTTCATTCCGGTACGGGGTCCACGGGGGTGGTGTGCTGCCTGCTCACTCAAACGTAATTAGTGGTTGAGTGGCTTCATTAATACCCCACAGCAATTCCCTTCCCCCAAAACCCAGGAATCTCCCAATGAAGTCCAGCCCAAAGCAGTCATAAGTATGAGTCGGTTGCTAAGTGTCCAGATTTTGATCATGTGACCATGGGGGAATGCTACGACGGTTGTAAACGTGAAAAGGGGTCTCCTTTGTGACTGCTGTTGTAACTTTGAACAGTCACTAAAAAAACTGTTGTAAGTCAAGAACTACCTGTAAATCAAGAACTACCTGAACAAGGGGTTTGTATTAGAAGACCTCCAAGGTCCCTTCCAAACTCTGTAATTCTATTCTATTTTCTGTTCTATTCTATTCTATTCTATTCTATTCTATTCTATTCTATTCTATTCTATTCTATTCTATTCTATTCGTCTCCCTTTTGCAAACTGTGGAGAACATAGAAAGGGGTTGAGATTATCTTCAATGCTCATGATGGCTTTCTTTGATGAAATCGTGCTTCCCATCATCGCACACTAATTTCTAGCTAGAGATGACAGGGTAATATTGAAGTCAGACATACCTATAAAGACTCTCAAAGCGAGAAGAGCTACAGGACTCCAGAAGTCGACCTCGGGTTCTGAAGATATTCCTCAACTATATTCATGTTCTTTTCCAGGGAATCACTTATCTTCGAATTGTTCTGCCAGACACGCCTGAGGCCGACATGTAAGTATTTGTGTATTTATTCAGGCTAAATGTCGATGGAGATTCTTGGTCATCCAGCTCAGGGTTGTCCCAAAGGTGCTTTTTTTCAGGAGGCAACTGCCAGTTTCCAAGAGTTAACATTTTGATCACCTGACCATAGGGCAGGGGTAGGCAACCTTGGCTCTTTTATGACTCGTGGACTTCAACTCCCAGAATTCCTCAGCCAGCATGGGGGAACTATGGCCCCTTCATGACTCATGGACTTCAACTCCCAGAATTCCTCAGCCAACATGGGGGAACTATGATCCCTTCATGGTTCGTGGACTTCAACTCCCAGAATTCCTCAGCCAGCATGGGGGAAACTATGGCGCCTTTATGACTGGTGGACTTCAACTCCCAGAATTCCTGAGCCAGCATGGGGGAACTATGATCCCTTCATGATTCGTGGACTTCAACTCCCAGAATTCCTGAGCCAGCATGGGGGAACTATGGCCCCTTCATGACTCATGGATTTCAACTCCCAGAATTCCTGAGCCAGCATGGGGGAACTATGGCTCCTTCATGACTTGGGGACTTCAACTCCCAGAATTCCTGAGCCAGCCTGGCTCAGCTTGGAAACCTCTCCCTTCCCCTCAGCACGGCTGGCTCAGGAATTCTGGGAGTTGAAGTCCACGAGTCATAAAAGAGCCAAGGTTGCCTACCCCTGCCATAGGGGAATACGGCGACGGTCGTAAGTGTGAAAAACGGTCAGAAGTCCCTTTTTTCAGTGCCATTGTAACTTTGAACGGTCGCTAAACGAAATGTTGTAAGCCGAGGACCTACCGGTAGCCTGAGTTTTCTTTTGACGCTTCCTAAACCTTTTAAAATGTTGGCCTTTGCTTCCTTCTCATTCTCTCCCTTTGCAGCAAGAAGCATTTTAAGAAATGCATCCAGTTCATCCACTCCTGTCGGCTGCAAGGAGGGAACTGCCTTGTTCATTGGTAGGTAGAAGAATTTGGGGCTGGGGGGGGGCTGGGGGCAGAAAAGATCCGGGACCCTCGAGATGGATTCCTCAAATAGGCTAAAACAGGGGTTCTCAACCTTAAGACGGATGGACTTCAACTCCCAGAATTCTGGGAGTTGAAGTCCACCAATCCTAAAGTCGCCCAGGTTGAGAAACACCACGCTAAATGCTAAGCCATGGTTTTATTCAGGTTTACGGAAGAAGCCCAAATAAGTTTGCCCTTCAGGCTAAACCATAAGCTGTAGTCGACAAACTTAGATAGTTGGCTTTATTCTTTGTACTAACTACTAGGCCATGATTTACTACCAAAATGGGTGTAATTACAAAGCCGTAATAAAGATGGGTGGGTTCAGACTATATGCTAAAATATAAACCATGGTGTTTGAGCTAAGCTTTCTTTCTTTCTTTCTTTCTTTCTTTCTTTCTTTCTTTCTTTCTTTCTTTCTTTCTTTCTTTCTTTCTTTCTTTCTTTCTTTCTTTCTTTCTTATCACACATCTCTCTCCCTTATAAGCCATGGTGTATGAATCAAAGTGGCCATGTTCACATTTGACACTAGCTACAATACAGCTGGATACTAAGCTACAATATAAAGCATGATTTATGATTCGTGAACCCATGTAGCCATGTTCCCATTTGATATTAAGTCATAATCCAGATGGCTGGATTCATATTTTCTACTAACCAATAAGCTGTGATTTGCAAACCTAGATGGTTGCCTTTATTCTTTGTACTAAGCCCCGATTTACATATCAAAATGCATGTAATCACTAAATCATAATCTAGATAGGTGACTTCAGACTTTATGCTAAGCTATAAACAATGATTTACGAACTCAGGTAGCTGTGTTCACACTTAATAATAGGTCATAATACATACTGTTAGGTGCACATTAACGAATAAGCCTTGATTTCAAACCGAGATGGTTGGCCTAATCCTTTGCACTAAACATGATTTACATACCAAAGTGCATGTGATCATTAAACCATAATCTAGGTGGGTGGGTTCAGACTTTATGCTAAACTATAAACCATGATGTGTAAGCCAAGGTGGCCATATACACACTTGACACCAGCCATAATCCAGAAGGCTGTGTTCACACACTGGCTACTAAGGTATAAGCCATGATTTCTGAACCAAAGTAGCCATGTTCACACTTCATATTAAAACCGTAATCCCATTGCCTGGGCTCACTCTTTCCACTAACCCATAAACTGTGATTTATAAACCAACATAATGAAGTTGACACAGGACACAAAGCCCACATCAACCAATGCAAAGTGGGAACACCCTAGCAACCAATAGACTTTTGGGGTGTGGGGAAGCTGAGGGAGAGTGGCCCAGAGGGCTCTGGGTTCTAATCCTGTTCTTCATCTTGCCTTCCAGCCTAGCTGGGATCTCCCGCAGCACCACCATCATCCTGGCCTACCTCATGGCCGTGACGCCGCTGGGCTGGCTTGAGGCCCTTGAAGCGGTCAAGGCCGTGAGGCCCGTGGCCAACCCCAACCTGGGTTTTCGTCAGCAGCTGGAGGAGTTCGGACGTAGCCGGTCAGCGCAGAAGGTGAGGAAGAAGACGGTCCATCTGTGGCCTTGCAACAGGGCAGGTAGTCCTCAGCTTTCGACAACGACAGCAGGATCCTTTGTCGCTAAGCAACGCCTTTGTAAAGTGAATCACTCCGTTTTACCATTTGGGCGGCGGTTGTTAAGTGAATCACGCAGTTGTTAAGTGAACTGTGTAGTTGTTAAGTGAATCCAGCTTCCCCCATTGACCGTTGCCGGTTGTAAGGTCGCAAAAAGGGGATCAACTGACCCCCCCAGGACACTACCACCGTCATAAATATGAGTCAGTTGCCGCACGTCTGAATTTTGATCACACGACCCTGGAGATGCTGCAACAGTCATAAGTGTGAGTTACAGGTGGTCTTCGCATGAAAACCCCCCGAGTCGAGCCCAAAATTTCTGTTACTAACCGAGATGTTTGCGGAGCGAGTTTCGCTCCGTTTTACAATTTTTCCGACCCTCGTCATTAAGCGAATCACTGCAGTGGATAAATTACTAACACGGCTGTTAAGTGAATCCGGCTTCCCTGTGGATTTTGCTTGTCAAAAGGTGGTAAAAGGAGTTCGCACGAGGATCCTAAGTCACTTGCTGGTTGGGGAATTCTGGGAGTTGAAGTCCACCCACCTAAAAGCCTGCTGGTTGGGGGATTCTGGGAGTTGAGGTCCACCCACCTTAAATTATGTTGGTTGGGGAATTCTGGGAGTTGAAGTCCACCCACCTTAAATCATGCTGGTTGGGGAATTCTGGGAGTTGAAGTCCACCCACCTTAAATCATGCTGGTTGGGGAATTCTGGGAGTTGAAGTCCTCCCATCTTAGCCTGCTGGCTGGGGAATTCTGGGAGTTGAAGTCCACAAGTCATGAGGGGGCCATAGCTCCCCCATGCTGGCTCAGGAATTCTGGGAATTGAAGTCTACCTCTAATCTCCCATGAGTCTGTCCCATTCTCTGCAGTCAGAGGCAGAAACTTGTTGGGAAGGGCTGTTTAAAGCCAGATTTGGAATTTGCACTCTATAAACAGAAATCGGAAAGTCCCGCTTCCACCCTGTAACCGGCATTTCCCCCAACTCTCATCTGTCGCCTTGTGTCTCCTTGCCAGATCCGCCGGAAACTTCAGCAGCCCCACCGAGGGACCCCTTTCAACGACCACGAAGCTCTCCGAGGACTTCTGTCATCTGGCCGAAAGCTGCCCAGCCCCGAACAGACTTGGGCAGACCTGGGGGCTAAGACCACCGGCACCGGGCTCAAACACACGGATTCCTTTCTGATACGGGTGAAGGAGTCATTTTCCTGCTTGCCCGGCTGTCTTAAATGAAACTTTCCCAAACTTTGGGGGGAAATGCAAGGAGATTCCCACGAGGAAAAGCAGGACCAGGCGAGGCGGATCTTGTCCGTTGGCAGAGCTGGAGAGAAGGAAGTGGAAAACATCGGCCGTGCCAAGCCAAGTCGCCGGGCTTTCTGCTGCACCAATTGCCTATCGCAGCCGAGAGGCCGTGGCACCCCAAGATTCCCACGGGAAGGATTTTCAACTCAAAGCACCCCAGAAATGATGAACTGGATTCCCAGGATGTCTTGTTTCTTTTATTTAAAAGTTAAAATACAAAACTCCAACTTAAAAAACAACAACAAACTAACAAAGAAAAAAAACCCAAAGGAAACAATTACACCAAAGTAAAACATTAAAAAGTGCATTAAAAAGGAAAAAAAGCCAAAACAGTACATATTATGAAGAGACTAAGCCAGGGGTAAGCAACCTCGGCTCTTTTATGACTCGTGGACTTCAACTCCCAGAATTCCTGAGCCAGCTACAGTATGCTGAGGGAACAGGGAGAGGTTTCCAAGCTGAGCCATGCTGGCGCAGGAATTCTGGGAGTTGAAGTCTGCAAGGATCTGGACAGACGCGAACACTGGGCACTATCTAACAAAATGAAATTCAGTGGTGAAAAAAGTAAGGTTCTGCATTTAGGCAGGAAAACCAAATGCACAGGTATAGTATAGGTGGTACCTTGCTCAATAGTAGTAACTGTGAGAGGGATCTCAGAGTCCTAGTAGACAATCACTTCAGTATGAGCCAGCCGTGTGCTGCAGCTGCCAAAAAAGCCAACATAGTGCTAGGCTGCATCAACAGAGGGATAGAATCAAGATCAAGTGAAGTACTAATACCACTTTACAATGCCTTGGTAAGGCCACACTTGGAATACTGCATCCAGTTTTGGTCACCACGAGGTAAAAAAGATGTCGAGACTCTAGAAAGGGTACAGAGAAGAGCAACAAAGATGATTGGGTGACTGGAGGCTAAAACATGTAGGGAACGGTTGCTGGAATTGGGGATGTGTAGTTTAACTAAGAGAAGAGTGAGGGGTGACATGATAGCAGTGTTCCAATATCTCAGGGGCTGCCCCAGAGAAGAGGGAGTCAAGCTCTTCTCCAAAGCACCAGAAGGCAGAACAAGAAGCAACGGATGGAAACTAATCAAGGAGAGAAGCAACCTAGAACTAAGGAGAAGCTTCCTCACAGTTAGAACAATTAACCCGTGGAACAGCCTGCCTCCAGAAGTTGTGGGTGCTCCAACACTGGAGGTTTTTAAGAAGAGACTGGACAGCCATTGGTCTGAAATGGTACAGGGTTTCCTGCCTGAGCAGGGGGTTGGACTAGATGACCTCCAAGGACCCTCCCAACTACTACTACTTCTTCTTCTTCTTCTTCTTCTTCTTCTTCTTCTTCTTCTTCTTCTTCTTCTTCTTCTTCTTCTTCTTCTTCTTCTTCTTCTTCTTATTATTATTATTATTATTATTATTATTATTATTATTATTATTATTATTATTATTATTCATTAAGGGAGCCATAGTTCCCCCATGCTGGCTCAGGAATTCTGGGAGTTGAAGTTCATGAGTCATAAAAGAGCCAAGGTTGCCTACCCCTGGACTAAGCAGTCACTTGTCTGAAATGCTACAGGTTCTCCTGCTTGAGTAGGGGGCTGGACTAGAAGACCTCCATGGTCCCTTCCAGCTCTATTCTATTCTAATATTATCCCTCCTAGTTGAATACCGATTAGTACATTACGACAGTATTGGTTCCCACTCCTTGCAAAACAGCCCACCCCAATTTTTTTTTAAACCAGTAAATCTACAGTATTTGAAAATTATTGTCTGGTCATCCATATGTTATATTAATGACAACATTGTTAACAGGAAGAACAATAATAATTTTAAAAAGACAAGATTAAAGTTTCAAAACCCTCAGTTAACAAACTGTTATTGTAATCCACTGGTAGGAAATTTACTTATCCCAAACTGGAACCCCAGAATTTGTGAAGGATCACTCAAGCTAGGAAAGAAAGGGCCCGACTGCTTTTAATGAAAAAAGAGAAGCAAATCCAAAATTAAATCAGAGGATTTTTTTTTAACACTGGAAACGTTGTCCAGACGGTGCACCAATAACAAGTGTTTGTCTACAGCAAGGGCCTCCAAACTTGGAATCTTGAAGACTTGTGGACTTCAACTCCCAGAATTCCGTAACCAGCCAGGGGGAATTCTGGGAGTTGAAGTCCACAAGTCTTAAAAGTGGCCAAGTTTGGAGAGCTGCTGGCTGGGGGATTCTGGGAGTTGAAGTCCACAAGTCTTAAAAGTGGCCACGTTTGGAGAGCTGCTGGCTGGGGGATTCTGGGAGTTGAAGTCCACAAGTCTTAAAAGTGGCCAAGTTTGGAAAGCTGCTGGCTGGGGGATTCTGGGAGTTGAAGTCCACAAGTCTTAAAAGTGGCCAAGTTGGGAGAGCTGCTGGCTAGGGGATTCTGGGAGTTGAAGTTCCACAAGTCTTAAAAGTGGCCAGGTTTGGAGACCCCCTAGTCTGCAGCTCTATTCAGACAACCTTTTAGAATCAGGATTAGCGGTTCATCCAGTAGCTGCATTGGCACCAGGAGCAAAGCCCAAGTAGGGTTTAGCCTTGAGGGGGAATTTCCCAGCTTGGCGCATGAGATTCGTGGATGGGCCAGTATATTGTGCCCATGCAGAAAATCAGGTTATTTCCAAGATCAAATTAAGGGCCTTAGCCGTTCTACCGGGCGATAACCTTTTTTTTTATGGCCAAACTGAAAAGCTGTTTTATTAGTTCTCAAGTTCAGAGAATTGGCTTTGAACCCAGGAATATCTGTTGCTTTCTTGACTGGCAATCTCTGTCCTACCACAACAGTCATACCAACAAAGCAGGGTGTTAAAGACTAGGATGGGTGACACTTCCCTCTCATCAAATGTGACTGGATGATAAGGATTCATCGGTCACTCTTGTTTAGAACATAGAATCACAGGGCTGAAAGGGGAGCCCAGAGGTCCTCTAGTCCAACTCCCTCCTCCAGCAGGAAACCCTGTTTCATTTAAGACAGGGGTCTTCAAACTTGGCCCTTTTATGACTTGTGGACTTCAACTCCCAGAATTCTGGGAGTTGAAGTCCACAAGTCTTAAAGTTGCCAAGGTTGAGGACCCCTGATTTAAGACAAGTGGCTGTCCAGTCTCTTCTTAAAAGCCTCCAGTGAGGAAGCACCCACAACTTCTGGAGGCAGGTTGTTCCACTGGTTAATTGTTCTGAAGGCCAATTGTTCTGAAGACCCCTGGAGGTCTTCTAGTCCAGCCGCCTGCTCAAGCAGGAGACCCTGGACCATTTCAGACCAGTTACTGTCCAGGCTCTTCTTCAAAACCTCCAGTGATGAAGCACCCGCAACTTCTGGAGGCCAGCCGTTCCACTGTTTTAATTGTCCTCACTGTCAGGAAGTTTCTTCTTGATTCCAGCTAGCTTCTCTCCTTGATGAGTTTCCATCCGTTGCTTCTTGTCCGGCCTTCGGGCACTTTGGAGAATAGCTTGACTCCCTCTTCTTTGGGGCAGCCCCTGAGATATTGGAAGATTGCTATCATGTCACCCCTCGCCCTTCTCTTTGTTAAACTAGACATCCCCAATTCCTGCAACCGTTCCTGTTTTAGCCTCCCCTGATCATCTTTGTTACTCTTCTCTGCACTCTTTCCAGAGTCTCAACATCTTTTTTACATTGTGGTGACCAAAACTGGATGCCGGATTTCAAGTGTGGCCTTAGCAAGGCATTGTAAAATGGTATTATCCCTCTCACAGTTGCTACTATTGAGCAAGGCACCAGCTATACTATACCTGTGCCTTTGCTTTTCCTTGCCTAAATGTAGAATCTTACTTTTTTCACCACTGAATTTCCTTTCTTTCGCCACTGAATTTCATTTTTTTCAGCATTGATTTTCATTTTATAGCTGTTTCTGGAATTCTTCATTAATGCTTCCTTAACTTTGCGACATTAAATCAATCTATCAGAGTCTGGGCTTCCTTGGAAATTTATTCTTTGTGGCTTGTTCATTAGCAGTACTATAAAATTAAATTTATCAGTAGTTAGCTAAAATATGTCTAAAAAAATAGAAGGAAATAAATAGTGCATTATATTGTAAGTTGCTATTAGGTTAATTCAATTTACACAGCCATCTCAGTGAACGCTGGCTTCTGTCAGTCGCTTACCACAAGACAAACAGCAACGTCAACGCACACAACAGCCAAGGTACAAATCAAACAAGGATTAAAATAACTATCTCATGCGTTTTAACTGGTATTCTGCCCACACACCCCCTCCCGTCCCGGAACACGAGCACATTTTAAGAGCCGTGAGAAAATCTGGCAGAGTGGGGGTCAATCTCATCTGTGGTGAGAATGAAATTCCAAGGATCAAGGCAGCACAATGGAAGACACACACTTCCTGGTTCCTACAAGGTATTTTATTTTATTTTATTTTATTTTATTTTATTTTATTTTATTTTATTTTATTTTATTTTATTATTTTATTTTATTTTATTTTATTTTATTATTTTATTTTATTTTATTTTATTTTATTATTTTATTTTATTTTATTTTATTATTTTATTTTATTTTTTATTTTATTTTTTTATTTATTTTATTTTATTTTATTTTATTTTATTTTTTTATTTTATTTTATTTTATTTTATTTTATTATTTTATTTATTTTATTTTATTTTATTATTTTATTTTGTTTTGTTTTGTTTTGTTTTGTTTTGTTATTTTATTTTATTTTATTTTATTATTATTTTATTTTATTTTATTATTTTATTTTATTATTTTATTTTATTATTTTATTTTATTTTATTTTATTTTATTATTTTATTTTATTATTTTGTTTTGTTTTGTTATTTTATTTTATTTTAATTTTATTTTATTTATTATTTTATATTTTTATTTTATTTTTTATTTATTATTTTATTTTATTATTTTTCTTGCCTTTATTACTTTATAAGTAACTGAAAGCACTGGGCATACCTAATACTCCTTTCTGCTCCTACAGTATTTCCCCACAACAGCCCTGTGAGGTGGACTGGGCTGAGGGAGAGGGACTGGCCCAAAGTCAACCAGCCAGCTGGCTTTTGTGCCTAAAGCAGGACTAGAACTCACCACCTCCCATTTTCTAGCCTCTTGCCTTCACCACTGCACCAAGGAAAAAGCAACCTCTACTCAGAGTCCACTGGAGCTGGGAGGCCAATAAATAATAATAATAATAATAATAATAATAATAATAATAATAATGATGATGATGATGATGATGATGATGATGATAATAATAATAATAATAATGTGGAAGTTCAACCTGAGCCCCTCAAAGTTGTTTGCTGAGATGGGTAGCTGTAGAAATCAAATAAATAAATGGACAAATAAATAATTAAATAAGATACGATTTATAAAAAGATTTTTTTAAGTCTTTAAAAAAAAAGCAAAGCAAAACCAGGAAAGATATTTTTTTTTTGCTTTCTTGCAAAGCACTCTTGTAAAAGGCCACTTCCACTTTCTCTTTGGCCCTTTGTCCAAAACATGCGTGGTTAGAATCAACCTTGAATAGCTTTTCATTTATAATTCAGTGCAACGTGCAAACACAGTGAAGTGCTTAACCGAGTTTAACACAGTCTGAGCCAAAGAAAGCTGGAGGTTCTGCCCTCCACAATTGGACAGCATTCACACAGCAGGAGCGGCTTGATGGCAGGGAAGCCCCCTCAGCGTGGCTGCTTCATAACAGCCCCTTGGAGAAGCCCCAGGAGCTTCAGCCAGAGGCAGGCAGCAAATATAAGAGGGTGGTTCTACGTATATTTTGGAGGTCACACAGATGGGGTGTCCCCCAGAAGGTCACCCCAGCAGAAAAGTCAGGATTTCTAAGAGAGAGAGAGAGAGAGAGGATAGATAGATAGATAGATAGATAGATAGATAGATAGATAGATAGATAGATACATAGATAGATAGATAGAGATAGATAGATAGATAGATAGATAGATAGATAGATAGATAGATAGATGATAGACAGACAGACAGACAGACAGATCTTAACTTGCGTTTCTTAACTTGCGTTAACTTGCCTATCTTAACTTGCGTTTCTATTCTGTTTTTTATGGCCCTGGTTTTGGTAGGTTGGACTGTTTTTTTCCCTTTGTGTAAAGACAGATGCAAAAAACGAGTTAAATAGTTCTGCTTTCTCCCTGTTGCTTGTCACCTTCTTGCCACTTTCCGCAAGCCTTAGTTCATTTTGAGCTTTAGCTATCCTCACTTCAGCTTTGCAGGCTCGGGCTATTTGCTGCTGTTCTGCCTTAGTTACATGCCCCACTTTCCACTTTTTATACTTGCCCATCACTGGAGGCTTTTAAGAGATGGGACAACCGTATGCCCGAATCGGTACAGAGTCTCCTGCCGGAGCAAGGGGTTGGACTAGAACAGCGTTTCCCAACCTTAGGAACTTGAAGAGGCGTGGACTTCAACTCCCAGAATTCCCCAGCCAGCATAGCTGGCTGGGGAATTCTGGGAGTTGAAGTCCACGCCTCTTCAAGTTCCTAAGGTTGGGAAACGCTGGACTAGAAGACCTCCGAGGGCCCCTGCCAGCGCTAGGATTCTACGGTCCCTTTCGGCCGCCCGAGCGAAGCGTGAGCGAAAACGAAAGCGAAAGCGGCCGAACGAAAGCGGCCGCAGTCCTTTCGCTTTCCCGGCTGCTGCGACGCGCGGCCGCCGGGCGCCTTTCCCGCCTGGCCAAGCCGGGCAGCGGCGGCTCTCTTCTCCTCGGGCTCCCGGGGCAGGGGAGGCAGCGGCCATGGCCCAGGCGCCGCAGCCCATGCGGCTGAGGGAGTGGCTGCTGGCGCAGGTGGAGAGCGGTCGCTATCCGGGACTGCGCTGGGAGGACGGCCAGAAGAGGCTCTTCCGCATCCCCTGGAAGCACGCCGCCAAGCAGGACTACCGCCAGCGGGAGGACGCCGCGCTCTTCAAGGTACGGGATTGGGGGGGGGGGACGGGACCCCCGCCTCGGTTACACACACGCACTCACGCACACACACACACACACCCCGGGCCTCCAGGGGGCGCCCTTGCCGGGCTCGCGGGCCATGGGGCAGGAGTTGCAGCGGGGGGGGGAGACTTGGCGAGGTCGTTGGGGTGTCTGACGGCTCCCCTCCCTCCTCCTCCTCCTCTCCCCCCTTCCTCTTCGTCTCTCGCCTCCTCTTCCCCTCGCTTCCTCTTATGCCTCCCTCCTCTCCCCCCTCCCGCTTCGTCTTCCTCCCCTCCCTCCTCTCTTCCTCTTCTCTCCCCCTCCCTCCTCCTCCTCTCCCCCCTCCTCTTCTGCTTTCTTCCTCTTACCCCTCCCTCCTCTCCCCTCTTCCCCACC
Source organism: Vipera ursinii (assembly GCF_947247035.1). Classification (NCBI taxonomy): domain Eukaryota; kingdom Metazoa; phylum Chordata; class Lepidosauria; order Squamata; family Viperidae; genus Vipera; species Vipera ursinii. Next base: position 2,360,618 of record NC_139516.1, read on the forward strand.
TCCCTCCTCTCCCCTCCTCCTCTCCCCTTCCCCTCTTCTCCTCCCTCCCCCTCTCCCCCTCCTCTTCCACTCTCTTCCTCTTACCCCTCCCTCCTCTCCCCCTCCCTCCTCCCCCTCTCCCCCTCCCTCTTCCCCCCTTTTCTCCCCCTCCCTCTTCCCCCCTCCTTCCTCTCCCCCCCTTTGCTCCCCCTCCCTCTTCCCCCTCCCCTCTCCCTCCTCTCCCCTTTCCCTCCCCCCTCTTCTCCTCCCTCCCCCTCTCCCCCTCCTCTTCCACTCTCTTCCTCTTACCCCTCCCTCCTCTCCCCCTCCTCTTCCCCCTCTTCTCCCCCTCCCACTTCCCCCTTTTCTCCCCCTCCCTCTTCCCCCCTCCCTCCTCTCCCCTCCCTTCTCCTCTTCCCCCTTTTCTCCCCCTCCCTCTCCCCCCTCCCCCTCTCCCTCCTCTCCTCTACCCTCCCTCCTCCTCTCCACTTCCCCCTCCCCCTCTTCTCCCCCTCCCTTTTCTTTCCCTCTCCCCCTCCTCTTCCACTCTCTTCCTCTCCCCCCTCCCGCCTCCCTCCTCCTCTCCCCCCTCCCTCCTCCTCTTCCCCCCCTCCCTCCTCTTCCCCCCCCCCAGGCCTGGGCCATCTACAAGGGCAAGTACCGGGAAGGGCTGGATCGGGCCGACCCCGCCGTTTGGAAGACGCGCCTCCGCTGCGCCCTCAACAAAAGCCTGGACTTTAAAGAGGTGCCGGAGAGAAGCAAGTTGGAGGTCCCCGAGCCCTACAAGGTCTACCAGGTGATCTGCCCCAAGGCGGCCCAAGACCCAGGTAGGACAAAGCGGGGAGGGGGGGCTTGAGAAGGGACCCCTCAGCCCACTCTAAGGGTCCCCAGCAGGGGGCGGGGCCTCCGAGCGTCTCCCTGGGGGGGGAGGTGTCTTGAAGTCAGGCAGAGAAGGATTTGCAGTTGACTCCCCCACCCAGGCACTTCAAAGGGTGAATCTGGAAAACTGGAGCTTTGCTTGGTTTTGAGGGGGGTGGGGGTGGGGGTGGAGGGGGCGCTTCCCAGAGATTGCTGGGCCATGCAAAAAATAGCAGGTGGGCACCAAAAGGAACTTTGGTGACATCTGATAGGAACAAAACTAAATTAATTGGTTGTGACTTGTTCCCCATGCATGCATCCCCCCTCTCTCTCCCCCATATCTATATTTATCATATATCTATATCTATCTATCCATTTATGTCTATCATATACCTATCTATGGCTGTCTATGTCTATCATATATCTATCTATCTGTGTCTGTCTGTCATATACCTATCTATGTCTGTCTAAACAAAGCATATGAGGAGTGGTGGCTGAAATTGGGGATGTCTAGTTTAATGAAGAGAAGGGACACGATAGCAGCCTTCCAATATCTCAGGGGCTGCCCCCAAAAGAAGAGGGAGTCAAGCTATTCTCCAAAGCACCTGTAGCAACGGATGGAAACTCATCAACAAGAGAAGCAACCTAGAACTAAGGAGAAACTTCCTGACAGTCAGAACGATTAACCAGTGGAACTGCTTGCCACCAGAGGTTGTGGGTGCTGCAGCACTGGAGGCTTTTAAGAAGAGACTGGACAGACAATTGTCTGAAATGGTATAGGGTCTCCTGCCTGAGCAGGGGTTCGACTAGATGACTTCCAAGGTCCCTTCCAACATCATCATCATCATCGTTGTTGTTGTTATAAATCATATGTATATCTTGTATCTATCTATCTATCTATCTATCTATCTATCTATCTATCCATCCATCCATCCATCCATCCATCCATCCATCTATCCATCCGCTGGAGGTTTTCAAGAAGAGACTGGACAGCCATTTGTCCTGAATAGTATAAAGTTTCCTGCACTGAGCAGCGGGTTGGACTAGATGACCTCTGAAGTCGCTTTCAGTCCTAGGATTCTATCTCTCAGTCTGTCTTATCATCATCTATCACCTACCTATATCTATGTAATTTGTCTTATTTAATCACCTGCCTATCTTATCTCTCTGTCACCTGTCTGTCTGTCTGTCTGTCTAAATATCTACCTACCTATCAAATGTTAAAACTGTCCCACCTCCCTCACAGAGGGACTTTGGGCAAAGGACAGATAAAATTATCAAAACATGAAAACAGCATACATAAGATTTAACATTTTTAAAAGGCAAGGATGAATTAAAAATTGGGTACACATTTAAAAGCGGGGGAGGATTTTTTTGGGGGGGGGCACTATCCAGCCCCACGACTCTGTATTCTTATGTGCACCCCCCCAGACAAAACTGCGGAGCCCCTGTTTTTTGCACTTATTTATTTATTTATTTATTTATTTATTTATTTATTTATTTATTTATTAAATTTGTATTATTTATCTGTATTATTTATGGGCATTGTTTAATTATGTTTTAATAATTTTAATTTTTGTATCCTATTTTTATGTATTGCCCTGTTCACCGCCCTGAGTCTCTTGAGAGAAGGGCGGTATATAAATTAAATAAATAAATAAATAAATAAATAAATTTGTATACCGCTTTTCTCCCAAAGGACTCAGGGCGGTGAACAGGGCAGTACATATCAAAAACAAGATACAAAAATTAAAAACGATTAAACAAAATGCCCACAAATAAGTTAAAACACATTAAAAGTAGGTTAAAACACATTAATAAAACCCAACCCCATCCCATCAGGCCAGGCCAGCTTTCCTTTCCATCAATCAAAAACCAAAGGTGGATTTGCACTCCCTGGGCACGCCTGGGCTGCCAAAGAAAGCTGGCAAAATGATTGGCATTTGACTAAACAAGTTTGCTTTTTCTACCAGCCTGCTACAGAGAGTCTGCTACTTCCCCCTCCCCGCTTTTGCCTGGAGGCACGCAAACATTAGCTGCGTTTGACAAGCTAATTACCCAGGTTGGCCAGATAGAATTGCTGGGTTCACACAACCACGGGGGTGGGTGGGTGATATGTTCATGGGGATGACTTAAAGGCTCACCCAGAAAGCAGAAGGAACGGTTGCATCTCCCAGTCCTTTGACTCACAAAAGTATTCAACCTGGTCTGGTCCAGGTTGGTGTTAGCTTAGTCTGGAGGAGCAGAGGGGCGGGGAAAGGTTGTGTGAATCTACCTTTTGGGTCTTTGTGTCGTTTCCAGAGAAGGAAAGTGGAACAGTCTCTGCTCTGCAGCCAAAATGTGCCTTGGCCCCAGCATCTGAAGCGGCTGCAGCCCATCACTTGTCAGACAAGGTAAGCACCTGGGTTTGGATCTGTTCAGATCCTGTAAACCATCACCTGGGCAGATTCACACCCAAGGAGATCTCTAACAAACCACCTGGCAGGTTTAAAACAGGAAAAAAACAAACAAGCAGCTGAGGATTACGGTAAAGAATTTGTTGGACAAAGAAACATTTGTAGGGGTTATTTCTTCAAAGTGCAGTGTGGGCAGCTCGAAGCGGTGTGGACTTCAACTCCCAGAATTCCCCAGCCAGCATGTCGGAAAAGGTTATTGGAGGGGATTTTGACTGTGGGGTTTTAATGAATAAGCATTCAACGCCTCGTTTTCAATGTAACATGAGGTGGATTTGGTGGAAGGTTTTGCTTGAAGAGTTAGGCTACATCTTTCCTCCCTCCCTCCCTTTCCTTCCTTCCTTCCTTCCTTCCTTCCTTCCTTCCTTCCTTCCTTCCTTCCTTCTTTCCTTCCTCCTTCCTCCCTTCCTTCCTCCTTATTCCCTCCCTCCCTCTCCATTCCTTCCTTCCTCCTTCCTTCCTTCCTTTCTATTCCTCCCTCCCTTCCTCCCTTCCTTCCTCCTTATTCCCTCCCTCCCTCTCCATTCCTTCCTTCCTCCTTCCTTTCTTTCCATTCCTCCCTCGCTTCCTTTTCCTTCCTTCCTTCCTCCTTATTCCCTCCCTCCCTCTCCACTCCTTCCTTCCTCCTTCCTTCCTTCCTTTTCCTCCCTCCCTTCCTCCCTTCCTTCCTCCTTATTCCCTCCCTCCCTCTCCATTCCTTCCTTCCTCCTTCCTTTCTTTCCATTCCTCCCTCGCTTCCTTTTCCTTCCTTCCTTCCTCCTTATTCCCTCCCTCCCTCTCCATTCCTTCCTTCCTCCTTCCTTCCTTTCCATTCCTCCCTCGCTTCCTTTTCCTTCCTTCCTTTCTCCTTATTCCCTCCCTCCTCCATTCCTTCCTCCTTCCTTCCTTCCTTCCTCTCCATTCCTCCCTCCCTTCCTTTTCCTTCCTTCCTTTCTTCCTTCTTAACTTCCTTCCTCCTTCCTCTCCATTTCTTCCTCCCTCTCCATTCCTCCCTCCCTTCCTTTTCCTTCCTTCCTCTTCCTTCCTTCCTTCTTAACTTCCTTCCTCTCCATTACTGCCTCTCCTTTCCTTCCTCCCTTCCACTCCCTTCCTCTCTCCCTCCTCTCTTCCTTCCTCCCTCTCTCCTTTCTCTTTCTCTTTCCTCTCTCTCTCTCCCCCCTTCCTCTCCCCCCTCATCTGAATTGCTGCCCATCCCAAGGGTGGTGAACTTACCTTTATCTTCTTTAATTTATCTCATTAGGGAATCAATTGAATTATTCTTAAAATAAACACAATTTGCACCAAGAACATAACTGTCAAAATCTCACAGGTGTTAATTGCATGGCTTTAAAACATTAGTAGCAGCGGCTATTTTGGGAACTGGGAAGGACTCTCTGGGTCCCAACAACATCACCTTCCCCACCCCACCCCACCCCCCGCTTAGCGACAGAAATTTGGGGCTAAATTGTTGTGAGCCGAGGGCTATCCGTACGTCGATATCCTTGTGCATCATTCCAGGTCACGCACGTCGTTCCATCTTCGTCAGGCCCCAGAAACCACAATGACACCGTGAGCCGATCAGAGCAGCATCTTTATTGCTGCAAGCGCATTTACAGGAATCTTCTCAGACCTGCTGCATTCTCTCGGGAATGGCCAGAAAAAGGATTCAGGGATTTTAGAGGAGGCTGTGTGTCTGGCCTTGGTTGCTTCCTTCACTGCAAGGACTCCAATGTTGTTGGAGGCTTAACACACACATACCTCAAAGTAACCTGAAGACAGGACAAGAAGCAATGGATGGAAACTAATCAAGGAGAGAAGCAACCTAGACCTAAGGAGAAACTTCCTGACAGAACAATTAACCTGTGGAACCACCTGCCTCCAGAAGCTGTGAATGCTCCAACACTGGAAGTTTTTAAGAAGAGACTGGACAGCATTTGTCTGAAATGGTATAGGGTTTCCTGCCTGAGCAAGAGGGTTGGACTAGATGACCTCCAAGGTCCCTTACATCATCATCATCATCATCATCATCATCATCATCATCATCATCATTATTATTATTATTATTATTATTATTATTATTATTATTATTATTATTATTATTATTATCCTGGTTGCTCTTCTCTGTATGCTGCTTTTCTGGGTTTCCATGAAGTCAAATAAATAAATATTTGAGGGACTGTCCCAAAGAAGAGGGAGTCCAGCTCTTCTCCAAAGCACCAGAAGGCAGGACGAGAAGCAACGGATGGAAATTAATCAAGGAGAGAAGCAACCTAGAACTAAGGAGAAACTTCCTGAACAATTAACCAGTGGAACTCCTTGCCTCCAGAAGTGGTGAATGCTCCAACACTGCAAGCTTTTAAGAAGAGACTGGACATCCATTTGTCTGAAATGGCATAGGGTTTCCTCCCTGAGCAGGGGGGCTGGACTAGATGACCTCCAAGGTCCCTTCCAACATTATTATTATTACACTGTCGGTCCCTTCAGAACGCAGCTATAAGGAAGGGGAGCACACATCACTGTGGATTGAGGATGTTCTTGTATTTCCCGCATTGTTTCTAATTTCGCTTGGATGCATTTGCACGGGAATTGGGGAGGGGGAAATATTCCCGTGGCGCTCTCTGTTTTCACTCCTGCCGACCGGCACCGGGAAACCACCGGTTATCATCGCCTTTTCGGCTCGGAATTGGCTCCTGATGGGCTGGGGTCCTTGGGGCGAGGCTGAAGAAACGGGACTTTTAGCCGAACACTTTTGTGCAGGAATTTCGGATTCTGCTTTTTTGCTCTACAATCACTTCCTCTCAGTAAAAGATCCCCTTTGAAACAACGCCTGTTTCTTGAGTTGTGCTTTCGTGAGGGGACAGCCGAGGCAGGTCCTTACACATACACTCTTGATGGAGGTTCCACCACAAAACTCCGGAAAGCGTGCCTAGGGGTTTTCTTCCTAGTTTCATCCCCTTTTATTTCCTTTCATTCCAGGCCGAAACATCTACGGAGGCTGATAGGAAAAGGGAAGATAATCCAGGGGGTCCTCCGATATCCCAAAAGCTGAGCAGTCCAGACCTCCAGGGTAAGGTGGAAATGAGGTTTTCTCTGCACCCCTGGTTGAAAACCTGGAGTGCCATTTTGAGGACAGGATGTGTGCAAAAAAAAATATATATAAAAGCATTGTATGGTTAGTGAGGTCTGATTTGCCGTGGATTTGTATGCTATAATGCAGAGGTCCCCAACCTATGAACTGCAGCCCACTACCGGGCCGTTGCCTCTTGGCTGCCAGGCTCATGAGTAGTGCACGTGGGTGTGCGCGTGCTCACCCCCCCCTTGTGCCACCGTTGCGACTGTTGTGCAGGCGGTGGCAGCGTCGCTAGTATCATGCAGGTGGCGGTGTTGCCATGAAGTTCGTGTGGGCGGCAGCAGCGCGCTGCAAGTGGCAGGTGAGCCGAAACAATCCTCGCACAGGGGTGGCGGCACCAGCCTTGTGCCGGGGCGGGATTGCTGCGTGCCATGGCGTAATCATGGGGGGGACAACGTCTCGAACCTTGCGCTGGGGTGGCATCATTGCAGGACGCAGCACGATCCTCATGCGGGAACGGCGGTGCGAGCCTCGTGCCTGGGGCAGCATTGCTGTGGGCCGCGGCGCAAGCCTTGTGCTGGTAGTAGCATCGCCCTGAGCCTGGCAGCCACGGCGCCACCAGCCTCCGGCACACGCTCGCAGCCCCATTAGTGTGGTGTGCGGGCATGTAGCCTGTTTGTACATGTGCACGCGCGGGTGTGGCCACATCCACGTTTGCGCATCCACATGTAAGGCGCCTGCCCCTCCCTCTCCCACCGAGCCGCCAATCCAAAAAGGTTGGTGACCCCTGCTATAGTGGAGTGGACCAGACCAGAATTGTGCCCCAAACCTTTGTTGCTAAGTGAGAAATTTGTTAAGGGAGTTTTTGTTCTGTACCAGCCTGCTACCGGCCCTGCAGAAAAGGCAACCCCTTTATAAACGGCAAGAGGCTGGAATAATGTCTGCCAAATTTATTACTACAAAAAAACAAACAAGACACGAACCAAGATACAGGAGCCTTGAAACACTATCTGAGTGGTTGCTTTCATCAAACCAGCCCTCCCCACACATTCCCCTTATATAGAGTTCAGGGCGTGGCTTCTCTCTGCCTCCTTCCGAGAAGCCCCACAGCCTTCCTCTGTTTACTCCTACTTGACTGCCTCCTGCGTCGGGTGTCCTTGAACAGGGCCAGCTGTGGGTCATCTTCATCCACACTGTCAGGCTCACACAGCTGGGTCTCCATGGTGACCAAGTGGGAGGGGCCTGGCTGAGGGCTCTCATCAGCAAGATCTCCAACCCCCTCAGCAAGGTCTTCAACACCCTCCTCCTCCTCCTCCGAGTCGTCCGACCCAACTGCCGAACCCACAGGCTGACCCTGAATCACAACAGTTTTGCTCCACTTTACGACCTTTCTTGCCGCAGTTCTTAAGTGAATCACTGCAGTTGTTAAGTCAGTAACACAGTTGTTAAGAGACTCGAACTTCCCCATGGACTTTGCTTGGGTCACATGACCCGGCACACTGCAACTGTCATAACCATGAGTCAGTTCACAAGCATCTGAATTTTGATCACACGACCCTGGGGATGCTGCAGTGGTCGTAAGTATGAAAAATGGTCATAAGTCGCTTTTTCAGCCGGTCACTAAGTGAACTGCTGTAGGTCAAGGGCTGCCTGTAGTTGTTTTGTACAGATTTACGGTGTAGGTAGTCCTCAATGTATGACTGCAGTTGGGACCAGAGTCTCAGTTGTTAGGCGAAGCGGTTGTTAAATGAGAGACCCACGTGACTGCTTCTCTCAGCGACCGCAATCTTGGTTCTCCAAGTTGCAGCCATTAACCGTGTGGATCCTTAAGCCGATGGAGAGGAAGATTTACTTAAGAGGGAGGAGGCAGAAGGGCACTCCTGTGCTGATCTGGCGAAACGAAGCTTGGATCCTAAAAATCCCTGCTGGCTTCCCCAATGACTTTCTGGGGAAGCCAGCAGGAAAAAAAATCTGCTCCTGGGATAAGTTCGACGTTTTCTACGAACCCATCAGAATGGATTCAGCCAAGTGGGGAAAGGCAATAAGAAGATAATTCTAGCCTTTCTTAACATTTGTTGTGCTCTGCTCCACAGGGTGTCAGGTGAAAGGTTTTTTCCACACTTGGGCTCCGTCGCAGATCTCCCAGCAGCCAAGCCGGGCCTTCGTTAGTCCCAGACCAATCTTCGTCCCCAGCAAAAGCATCAACTCAGGTACAAAGGGTGTTCATTTCAAGCATTTCTGTGCCGTGTCCAGTTTGGCAGCTCGCTGACCATGGCTGAAGCTCGTAAAAAGCTAAGCTGGGCCAGGGCTGGTTAGCTTTAGGATGGGAGGCACAGAGAGATGTGATTGGGAAGCGCGCCAGGAGGAGGTTGGCATCATTGACCAGGAAAAACAAAATCAAACAAAGAAGAAAAAAAATCAGGAACTGCACTTGATTCAAAGAACTGCTTTCTTCTTCATTTGGAGAGAGGAAGTTGCAAGTTGAAGCAGTTTACAAAAAAAGATTTTTTTTTCCTAAATGCAATATATATATATACTAATCCAGCCCCCTGCTCAAGCAGGAGAACCTATACCATCTCAGACAAGTGGCTGTCAGGTCTCTTCTTGAAAATTTCCAGTGATGGAGCGCCCATTATTTCTGGTGGCAAGCTGTTCCACTGGTTAATTGTCCTCAGTGTCAGGAAGTTTTTCCTTAATTCCAGGTTGCTTCTCTCTTGGATCAGTTTCCAACCATTGTTTCTTGTCCTGCCCTCTGGTGCTTTGGAGAATAAACCCACCCGCCCCCTCTTCTTTGTGGCAGCCCCTCAGATACTGGAATGCTGCTATCATTTTTTTTATTATTTTTTATTTTATTACATTTATATCCCGCCCTTCTCCGAAGACTCAGGGCGGCTTACAAGCTTAGCAGTAGCCTTCATTCTATGTATATGCCTGCTTGTTAGGACTTTCACACAAACACACACACACCCATTCCCTCTTTTCATTAGACTAGCCCAGGGGTAGGCAACCTCGGCTCTTTTATGACTCATGGACTTCAACTCCCAGAATTCCTGAGTCAGCTATGTTGACTCAGGAATTCTGGGAGTTGAAGTCCATGAGTCATAAAAGAGCCAAGGTTGCCTACCCCTGGACTAGCCAAACCCAAGTCCCGCAGCCGTTCTTCGTCTGTTTTAGTCTCCAGGCCTTGGATCATCTTAGTGGCTCTTCTCTGAACTTTTTCCAAACTTTTAACATCTTTTTTGTGATATGATGACCCAAGTTGGCTGCAGTATTCCAGGTTTGGCCACACTAGGGCTTTATTGACCTTCTCTGAGATGAATTAAAACTTAGAACAGCATGTACGTTTGCCAAAGGTATATATTTTGTATAAAGTACAGGTAATCCTCAATTGACAAAGGACATTTGTTTGGTGATCATTTGATGATAAAAGGTACTTATGACCATTTTTTCACACTTAACGACCGTTGCTGCATCCCTGGGCTCAAACTTCGGACGCTTGGCGGCTTGACTCATATTTATGACGGTCGCAGTGTCCCAGGGGCTCACGCGATCCCCTTTTGCGAGCTTCTAACAAGCCAAGTCAAGGAGGGAAGCCAGATTCACTTAGCGACCGTGTCACTGCAGTGATTCACTTAACGGTGGCAAGAAAGGTTGCAAAATGGGTCAAGACTCACTTAACGTGTCTCGCTTAGCAACGGAAATTTTGGATCCAGCTGTGGTTTTAAATCGAGGACTCCTTCTAATCAGTGGAAGGACTTGCCTCCCAGAGTCCTGCATGCTCCATCACTGGAGGTTTTCAAAAATAATAATAATAATAGACCGGACAGTCATTTGACTCAGATGGTAGAAGGCTCCTGCCTTGAACAGAGGGTTGGACTGGAGAAGACCTCCACAGTCTCTTCCAGCCTTAGGATTCTACGATTCTTTTGATTCTGCTTTCAAGTCAAAGAAGTCACATGGCTTTGCAGACTCCATAACTACGTCATGGGGTCACTTTCTGATTCTCCCTGGCCTTTCCCCCCCCCCCCGCCCCGTTCCAGATTGCTGCCTTCACGTTCGCCTCTACTATTGTGACACGCTGGTGAAAGAAATGACCACCAGCGCAGCAGAAGGCTGCCGGATCACCTACCAGCCGGTGGTGGCAGAGAATGAGGAGCTGTATGGTCCCAGCGGCATGGAAGAAATCCAGTTCCCTTCTCCGGATGTCCTGGCTTGCAAAAGTCAGGGCCCCAAGGCCATCGGGGTCTTGAAGAAATTGCTCCCCCATTTGCATCGTGGGGTGCTCCTTTGGGTGGCTCCAGAAGGAGTCTTCATGAAACGCCAGTGCCAAGGTCGGGTTTACTGGAAGGGGCCACTGGCACCCTACAAGGATCAGCCGAACAAACTGGAGAGGGAGAAGACTTATCGGCTGTTGGACACTCAAGAATTCCTCCAGGGTGAGTCCAGACGTGCAGTCCCCACTTTGGTCTTCCTGTGCAGGGAGTGATCTACTGCTGGGGGATCCGCTGATTAGGTCCCTTACATGGGGTTGACTATGGATCTTTTATGACTTGCGGACTTCAACTCCCAGAATGCCTGAGCCAGCATGAGGAATGATGGCCCTTTTATGACTTGTAGACTTCAACTCCCAGAATTCCCGAACCAGCATACTCAGGAATTCTGGGAGTTGAAGTCCACAAGTCATAAAGGAACCGTCGTTCCCCACCTCTAATCTACAGTAGTGGCCAAAATTGTGGAAACCTTTTGGGAAAAGTGTATTTTTGAGGTTGGGTGGCTAATAACACCACTTTTTTGGGGGGGAGTAGTACCATAAAATTATATATCAATGGAAAGATCATTTAATCAAGAACATAACGCAACATAGTTTGTTCAATTATCTGTACTGTATTCTCTGAAAAGTGAGAGCCAAATAACCAGAAAAAGGAAGCACAATTTGCTCAGGTTGATAATCAGGTAGCTTTCCTTCATCTGATTGTAGCCAATGAGCGTGAGTGTTGAGAGAGCCAATCAGGTGTCAACTTGTTTTGGTAGTGAGCCAATCAGATCGCAGTAGGATTCGGTTATGGAGGTCCCGAATTGAAGCTGAGAGGAGGAGGACATTTGTCAGTGTGTTATGTGATCACTATCAAGTGGGTTGGGGTTTTTTTGTGTTTTTTCATTTAGTGAGCTTGTAAAACACAGTAAAATTCAAGTAATGGTGCAAACAGTTGACTGGTTGCCCAGAAAGTGATGTAAAATAGTATTATTAAGTGAAGAAGGCTACAGTTATAAAGAAATTAGAAAAAAAATTGATGGAAACTTAACCAAAGGTGGCATTTCTAACTGGACACTTTTCCCAAAAGGTTTCCACAATTTTGGCCACTATTGTATAGAGTCCTTGATGGTCCCATACTGGCAGAGATATACTGTATGTGCCGGGAGGAGAGACGGGGCCTTTTCAGTGGCTGCCCCTAAATTCATGAACGTCCTGGCTAAGGCAAGACTAGAACTCACCTCCTTATGATTCGATTCTAAATCCAAAAAAAGGATTAATACAGTGACCAGGGCAAGTGTTGTATGAATGCAACCGATGACATCTGCCACTGACTTCTTTCGAAAACATGACTGAAAAGTAAGGAAGAAAAAAAGGAAGTAGAAAAAAAATCAGACAAAAACAAGACAAGTGTGAAAAAAGGAAGGGAAAAAAAGAATGGCTTCTGAACAAATGTGATATAAATACAGATAAGAAATGCATTCAATTCTTACTCTAAAATTAAGAATACAGGTAGTCCTCGGCTTACGACCATTCATTTAGTGACCGAAGTTACAACAGCACTGGAAAAAAAGTAACGTGACTGTTTTTCACGCTTATGACCGTTGCAGCATCCCCATGGTCATGTGATCAAAATTCAGATGCTTGGCAGCTGATTCATATTTATGACGGTTGCAGCGTCCTGGGATCATGTGATTCCCAACGGGAAAGCCAGGTTCACTTAACAGCCATGGTACTAACTGAACAACTGCAGTGATTCACTTAACAGCTGTGGCAAGAAAGGTCATAAACTGGGGCAAAACTCACTTAACAACTGACTCGCTTAGCAACAGAAATTTTGGACTCAATTGTGGTCATATGTAGAGGACTACCTCTATCCTGTTTTACTTCTATAATCACATACAACTGTAGTCATCAACTCCCAGAATGAAAATTTATTTCCGTTTCTCGCAAAAAAGGGTCCACATTTTTGACTTCTTAACTCGATAGAACTAAATGTTTTTTTATTATGAAAATCCTTCAAATCTCTTGTGTTTCTCCCAGAGTTACGAGGCTTCCTCAGACATGGAAAGCCACTACCGCAGTACCAGATCCACCTCTGCTTTGGAGAAGAATTTCCTCCAGTCCCCAACCAGAAGCTTCACAGGTTCATCACAGCCCAGGTAAGTATTTTGGCGACCACAAAGGGACCTATTGCACCATGTTTCCTGACGTAACCTGGTTAATGGATGATTCATGAATTGCAGAAATACCAGAGGATCATTGGAGTGACCAGTTAATCCCCAAACCCTGAACATTCATGGTTCAGGTAACTTCACCCAATGATCTGTGTTTAGGAAACGTCTAACACATGTCCATGGACCCGGTTTTACATCTCTGATCCTCCTGGGATACAGAGCTGGAGAGAAAGAGAGACTAAAAAAAAACAGGCCTCTCTATATTGCACAACTCGCTGCCCAGGCAGGCTGCAGGGAACAAATTTCTCAAGCAACGATTGGCTGCTGCTCGTGCCTGCCTGGCCAATGGGAAGACAGCTATCACAAAGTCTTGCAATTAGTGTAATGGGCCACCAAGCATTTCAGGGAAGGGATTCTACATAGGTGGTCCTCGATTTGCAAGCAGCTGCTTAGCAACCATTTGAAGTTACAACGGACTGCCCCCAAAGGCCGCCCCTCCCCCTGCAGTCACATGATCTCATTCTGGACACTTGGCAACTCACCTGCATTTATGATTGTGATTTACAACGTTTTTGCCGAAAATCAACATTTTCTTAATGGCTTTCAGTACAATCACCCCATAGCAAACAGTGGGTTCACTTAAAGACTATGGTGATTCACTTACCAACATCACAAGAAAGGTTGTAAAACTGAGTTGGTCACTGGGTGACCCAAGTTGCAAAGATAACAACTAACAACTCCAATGAGGTAGACTTCATTGTAGTCCTCGACATACAACAATTTGTTTAGTGACCATTCAAGAGTTACAGTAGCCTGAAAAAAGTGACTTATGACCATTTTTCACAATTGTGACCATTGCATCATGTCATGTGATAAAAGCTCAGACGCTTGGCCACTGTTTCCTATTTATGACGGTTGCAATGTCCCGGGTGGATCATGTGATCCCCTTTTGTGATCTTCTGACAAGCAGAATCCATGGGGAAACCATGGATTAATAACAACCGTGTTATTAATTGCAGTGATTCGCTTAACAACTGTGGCACGAAAGGTTGTAAAATGGGGCAAAACTCACTTAGCAAGGGTCTCCCACTTAGCAACAGAAATGTTTGGCTCAATTGTGGTTATAAGTTGAGGACTACCTGTAGTTTCATCCAATGTGGAATTGTGGCCAGGAATGATGGCCACTGCAACCTCACCTGAAGAGCTCTCGTGGCATGGAGGTCTCCAGAAAGTCCTAACAGTCCAGGAACTTCTCAGTCTTCCAGGTCCTGGTTTGTCCCAAAGGTGCATTTTTTCAGGAGGCAACTGGATTTTCTTGTTTTTCTCTGAAGACCTTTCGCTTCTCATTCCAGAAGCTTCTTCAGCTCTGACTGGATGGTGGGGAATGGAAGGATTTATAATGACCAGCTGTCTGCAAGGAGTATAAATCCTTCCATTCCCCACCATCCAGTAAGAGTTGAAGAAGCTTCTTGGACAAGAAGCAAAACGTCTTCAAAGAAAAACAAGAAAGTCCAGTTGCCTCCTGAAAAAGGCACCTTTGGGTGTTCTTCTAACAGACATCAGCAGGACCATACAAGGTGCACCCGTGGAGATCTTCTCCCCTTTGCAGAAACTTCTGAATACGGCCAACCGAGCTCAGAGAGAGCCCCAAGGACTCCATAGCTGTGTAACCCTGAGATAGGTCTATTTCCCTCTGCCAGCCCTCTTCTTAGATAGCTTCATTCCTGGTCAACGTTCTTGATTCCTTCTCCTCCACGACCATGCTTTCTAGAGAGGCTGTCCTAGTCATCTTCACGTCACTAGGATGCAACTTCTGGGCCCTTCTTCTGGCCTTGTGGAGAAGCTTGAGGACACATCTGGAATGCCTCTCTCCCTTTCTGCTCGTTCTCTAGGTGGAACCCGTGTTTATCCACAATCTCTGCCTTCACGCCCGGCAGTATCTCCAGGGCTCTCAGACAGGCCCTCCGAAGGCTCCCAAGAACATCATCCAGATCCTGCAGCAGCTGAGCTCCTCTTGACCCCCTCCAGATGCCACCACTGACCTGAAAGAGAAGACCTGGTTGCTTCTCCTAAGGATGTAGAGCTTTGTTCATGAAGACAGAAGGACCTCTTTCAAGATTCGGCCTCTTCTCTCAGGGATTCATGGCTGGCTTGTGCTGAAAGCTTGTATGAATAAGGACCCTGTGTTTGGCCTGGATGTACCTGTGTGTGTGTGTGTGTGTGTGTGTGTGTGTACACACATACACACACAAAGTTTTATTTTAAAATGTAAGAATGATAATAAGAACAAAGGTGAACTGAAAAAGAACAGAGGGGAAAAAGTTAGAAGTAAAAGAAAAAGCTTTCGTGAATCAGGTTGCTGTGATTAGCCTGGATGTTCCTTTTTCAGTACATATTTTTATATATAATTTTTATTAAGCATTTTAAGAACAGTAATAAGAAGGAATATAAAATAGAGGACACAAGGAAGGAAGAGAAATAATAGAAAAGGCTTTTATGAATAAAGAGCTCTGCGGTTTGCATGGATGTCCCTTTTATTAAAATCTTTTTATTAAACATTTTAAGAACAACGATAAGAATGAATACAAACAAGCAGGAATAAATGTAAACTAAAATAGAACTGTGAAAGCCGGGAGAAAAGGAGAAACAACTGGAAAAGTTAAAAGTGCAATAAGAAAAAAGTAGAAAAAAAAAGATAAAAGATATACAGGTAGTCCTTGACTTATAACAATTTGTTTAGTGACCGTTCAAAGTTACAACGACACAAAAAAGTGACTTAGGATCCTTTTTCACATTTCAGACCGTTACAGCATCCCCTGCGGTCAGGTGATCAAAATTCAGATGCTTGGCAACTGACTCGTACTTACGACAGTTGCAATGCATCCCGGGGTCACGTGACCCACTTTTACGACCTTATGACCAGCAAAGTCGATGGGGGAAGCCTCTTAATAACTGCGTTACATAACAAAAGCATTGATTCACTTAACAACTCTGGCAAGGGAAATCGTAAAGTGGAGGAAAAGCTCACTTAACAACGGTCTCGCTTTGCGACAGAAATTTGGGCTCCGTTGTCTTAAGTCGAGGACGGCCTGTATAAAGACATAGCTATAGCTTCTGATAACTCTTTACAGCACTTATATTTTATACCTCCAATTGTGTGTTTTTTTTAAAAAAAAAAACACCTCAAACTGGGCCCTTTTATGACTTGTGGACTTCAACTCCCAGAATTCCTCAGCCAGGCAAGCGTGTCTGGCTGAGGAATTCTGGGAGTTGAAGTCCGCAAGTCATAAAAGGGCCCAGTTTGAAGACCCCTGCTGTAAAACTACATCAGGACTCTCTGCTGCAGCCTCCCTTGTGGGTCTTTACAGGTTGTGTGTTTGCATGTGAGTGTGAATTGCAGTTGTCTTAAGATGCAGAGCAGTTTGATCCATGTGCCCTGGAGGATCGCCCAGTTGACCTGAGTGGCCCCAGAAGTAGAAGCAATAAAATAAAAATAAAATGAGGCTTTGCAGACTTTTTGTGCCTTTGTTTCCTTTTTTTCCAAAATTACAGGGTGATGACAGATAATCCTCAACATGTGACAGTAATGGAGCGTGGCCGTGACAGCCGTGTGTTGTGACAGCCATAAATTGGGTTGGTAGGTAGGTAGGTAGGTAGGTAGACAGACAAGACAGACAGACAGACAGACAGACAGACAGACAGACAGACAGACAGACAGACAGACAGACAGATAGATAGATAGATAGATAGATAGATAGATAGATAGATATGGATACAAAGATTGATGATGATGATGATAATAATAATAATAATAATAATAATAATAATAATAATAATAATAATAATAATAATGTTGGAAGGGACCTTGGAGGTCATCTAGTCCAACCCCCTGCTAAGGCAGGAAACCTTATACCACTTCAGGCAAATGTCTGTCCAGTCTCTTCTTAAAAACTTCCATTGTTGGAGCATTCACAGCTTCTGGAGGCAGGTTGTTCCACCGGTTAATTGTTCTAACTGTCAAGGAAATTCCTCCTTAGTTTTAGGTTGCTTCTCTCCTTGACTAGTTTCCATCCGTTGCTTCTTGTCCTGCCTTCAGGTGCTTTGGAGAATAGCTTGGCTCCCTCTTCTTTGGGGCAGCCCCTGAGATACTGGAACACTGCTATCATGTTACCCCTCACCCTTCTCTTTGTTAAACTACACATACCCAATTCCAGCAACCATTGCTTATATGTTTTAGCCTCCAGTCCCCCAATCATCTTTGTTGCTCTTCTCTGTACTCTTTCTAGAGTCTCAACATCTTTTTTACATCGTGGTGACCAAAACTGGATGCAGCATTCCAGGTGTGGCCTTACCAAGGCCTTGTAAAGTGGTATTAGTACTTCACGTGATCTTGATTCTCTCCCTCTGTTAATGCAGCCTAGCACTGTGTTGGCTCTTTTGGCAGCTGCAGCACACTGCTGGCTCATATTTAAGTGATTGTCCACTAGGACTCCGAGATCCCTCTCACAATTGCTACTATCGAGCAAGGTACCACCTATACTATACCTGTGCAGATATGGATAGATAGATAGATAGATAGATAGATAGATAGATAGATAGATAGATAGATAGATAGATATGGATACAAAGATAGATAGATAGATAGATAGATAGATGATTGATAGATAGATAGATAGATAGATAGATAGATAGATAGATAGATAGATAGATAGATAGATAGATATGGATACAAAGATAGATATGGATAGATAGATAGATGATAAGAGATGAGAGAGATAGCTATATACATACATAATATATAGATAATACATAATATATAGTTAGATATGATAGATATAGACCAGTGGTGGCAAACCTATGGCACGCATGCCAGAGGTGGCACTGAGAGCCCTCTCTGTGGGCACATGCCGTTGCACCAGCAGAGTTCACCAGAGTAGTGAGGACGTGGGGATGTCCCGGAGACGGCGAGGGACTGGCCCCCGCCACCCTGGCCCCGGCCATGCTCACCCAGTCTGCCGTGACCACTGCTGCCACGCCCACTCAGTGGGCCACCCCCACCCCACCCCCCTGAGAGCACCGCAATCCTGATGCAGCCCTGGCACTTTGCAATAAATAAGTGGGATTTGGGTTGCAGTTTGGGCACTCGGTCTCTTAAAAGGTTCGCCGTCACTGATATAGATGATAGCTAGATGACAGACATGATAAGAAATTAGATGATACAGATTAGATGATAGAAATAGATGAGAGAGATGAGAGATAGATGACATGATGGCTAGATGACAGACATGATAGAGATAAATTAGATGATATAGATTAGATGATAGAAATAGATGAGATGATAGAGATAGATGATAGATGATAGAGATATATGTAGAAGAATAGAATAGAATAAGGAATAGAATAGAATGTAGGAATAAAGAATAGAATAGAAATTACAGATTATAGAATAGAATAAGAATAGAATAGAATAGATCTGGAAGGGACCTTGGAGGTCTTCTAGTCCAGCCCCCTGCTCTAGCAGGAGAACCTATACCATCTCAGACAAGTGATTATATATAAATAGATGATAGATGATTGAGATAGGTTTACATGATAAGATGACGGATGATAGCTAGATGACAGACATAATAGAGATAAATCAGATATAGATTAGATGATAGAAACAGATGAGATACGATAGCGATAGATAGATGATAGATAGATAGATAGATAGATAGATAGATAGATAGATAGATAGATAGATAGATGATAGATAGATTTTATTTAATTTTATTTTTATTTAATTTAATTTTTATACCGCCCTTCTCCCGAAGGACTCAGGGCAGTGTACAGGGCAATACAATAAAGTACAATATATAAAAATTAAAAAAAATATTAAATACAACGGCCCAATTCAATAAATTAATACAAAGCGTTAAAATAGATGATAGATAGATAGATAGATAGATAGATAGATAGATAGATAGATAGATAGATAATTTTAATTTTTTTAATTTTAATTTTATTTGTATACCGCCCTTCTCCCGAAGGACTCAGGGCGGTGAACAGGGCAATACATGTTAAAAAGACAGAATACAAAAATTAAAAAAGATTAAACTAGTGCCCAGAACTCTTAAATAGATTAAAACGCATTTAAAAGTAATAAAAATCCAACCCCCTCCCATCAGGCCAGGCCAGCTTGTTCAAAGAGATAAGTCTTTAGATCCCGCCGGAAGGTCGGGCGCCATCCAGAGCTCAACCGGAAGACGGTTCCATAAATCCGGCGCGCCCACAGAGAACGCCCTCCCCCTGGGGGCCACCAGTTGGCATTCTTTGACCGGTGGCACCCTGAGGAGACCCTCTCTGTGGGAGCGTATTGGGCAGAGGGAAGTTGATGCCGGCCGCAGGTGCTCCCCAAGGTATTCCGGACCCATGCCATGTAGGGCTTTGTAGGTCAATACCAGCACCTTGAACCTCACCCGGAAGACAACTGGGAGCCAATGCAGCTCACGGAGAAGAGGGGTAACATGGGAGTATCGGGAGACTCCCAACACAACTCTCGCAGCTGCATTCTGTACCAGTTGGAGCCTCCAAGTGGTCTTCAAGGGCAGCCCCATGTAAAGAGCGTTGCAGTAGTCTAAACGAGAGGTCCCGAGCGCATGAGTGACCGTACGCAGGGCATCCCGGTCTAGATAGGACCGCAACTGGCGCACCAGGCGAACCTGGGCGAAGGCCCCCCTAATCACGGCCACTATGTGATCTTCCAAAGTAAGCCGTGAATCTAGGAGGACTCCCAAGTTGCGAGCCCTATCTAGAAAGAGATGGGATATTCTGAATATCCCGGGATGCCGGTATGCACAGCCACTCAGTCTTGTCGGGGTTGAGTTGAAGTCTGTTCCTCCCCATCCAGACCCGAACTGCCTCCAGGCACCGGGACATCACGTCGAGGGCATCACTGGGGTGGTTTGGGGTCGAAATAAAAAGCTGGGTATCATCAGCGTACTGATGATACCCAACTCCAAAACCACGAATGATCTCACCCAGCGGCTTCATGTAGATGTTGAACAGAAGGGGCGAGAGGACCGACCCCTGAGTGATAGATAGATAGATAGATAGATAGATAGATAGATAGATAGATAGATAGATAGATAGATAGATAGATAGATAGATAGAGATATGGATGGATGGATGGATGGATGGATGGATGGATGGATGGATGGATGGATAGACAGACAAGCTGTCTAAATTTTGGACCAACCCTTATTTACGGCCTCTTCCAGCAGAGGGAAGCCGTGACCATTTTTCTCCAGGCTGTTTTCCTAGTTCTTCCTGATGATTTCAGCTTCTTGGGGTGGGATCCGAGTTTGTTCTCGATCCTGCTGACAAGAGACATCGGCAGACACTGCAGTTTCAGCCGAGCAGCAACGAGGGATACGTGAGGTTGACACAGCCGGCATTTGTAATTCTTTTTAATAGATTTGTTGTGTTCAATGTGATTAGTTCTACAGTTTGATTACGGTTTTTACGTTGTTTCTAGTTTTGATTTTCAGCTGCCCAGAGTTCACTCGTGAGATGGGTTGCTACCTAAACGCTTAAAATGAAACAAAGCAAAACGAAACTACATTTTAAAACTAATGGCTGAGATGCCTCAAGGGATACCCAATATTTATTTTTTATTTTTTGCATTTAGCAGCCGATATCTCGTGATGGCTGCAGTTTCATTTCTGGTTTGATTTCGTGAGACTTAGACAGAGCCATCTGCAGAGAAGGGTCAAAAAAGTCAAGATGGCAGCTAATTTCTGCACTAAACCCTAACAGTCTCCCGAACCGTGAGAAAAGCGGCAAATAAATTTGATAAATAAAACAAAGATGGCCCTTTTGGACCTTTGCCTTAAGCCAGGGTTTCCCAACCTTAGCAATTTTAAGATGCAGCGTGAATGGACTTCAACTCCCAGAAATCCCCAGGCAGCGTGAGTGGACTTCAACTCCCAGAAATCCCCAGGCAGCGTGAGTGGACTTCAACTCCCAGAATTCCCCAGCCAGCGTGAGTGGACTTCGAGAATCCCCTAGGCACTGTGAGTGGACTTCTGCTCCCAGAATTCCCCAGCCAGCATGCTGGCTGATGAATTCTGGGAGTTGAAGTCCACCCATCTTCTTCAAACTGAGAAATCCTGCCTTAGGCTATCCCACTCCAGGGACCACAATGACCAACTTGGAAATATATTCAAAAAATGCTCCCGCCCTGCCTGGATGCAGTGGCCAAGGAGGGGCAAGACTTGGCTGAGCTACCGCAGAGGAGAAAGGCGATCTCGACAACCACAAACTGACCACAGCAAAAAGCTGCCATCCCTTCCCAGTGCAACGCAGAAATCACTTTCCCAAGTCAGTTTGCTCTTGACTTGACAACTTGAAACTGCAAGTTGCGCCAAGCCGGTTGTCTCCCCAAGGCCCTGGGGCCAGAAGGGGGGGTGCAGCTCCTCCCCTCCTGCTTCCCCCTCCTCCCCCTCCTGCTCCCCCTCCCTCTCCCCCTTCTCCTTCACTTCGCATGTCCATCTCCTTCTAGCACTGATGATGTTCCCTATTTGGGTAATGAAATGTCTGCAAGAAAACAAGCTCCGAGGGCACCAAGGATACAGAGTCCATTTTTTCCCCTCCTCCTCCTCTTCCTCCTCTCCACAACCCCCCCTCCCTTCTGGCACTGATGATGTTCCCTAGTGGGGTCATGCAATGCCTGCAAGAAAACAATGAAGCTCAGAATCCGTTTCCTCCTCCTCCACCACCTCCTCCTCCTCCTCCTCCTCCTCCTCCTCCTCCTCCTCCTCCTCCTCCTCCTCCTCCTCCTCCTCCTCCTCCTCCCTTCTAGCACTGATGTTGTTCCCTAGTTGGGTCATGCAATGCCTGCAAGAAAACAATGAAGCTCAGAATCCATTTCCTCCTCCTCCTCCTCCTCCTCCTCCTCCTCCTCCTCCTCCTCCTCCTCCTCCTCCTCCCTTCTAGCACTGATGTTGTTCCCTAGTTGGGTCATGCAATGCCTGCAAGAAAACAATGAAGCTCAGAGAGCACCAAGGACCCAGAGTCCATTTTTTTCCTCCTCCTCCTCCTCCTCCTCCTCCTCCTCCTCCTCCTCCTCCTCCTCCTCCTCCTCCTCCTCCTCCCTTCTAGCACTGATGTTGTTCCCTAGTTGGGTCATGCAATGCCTGCAAGAAAACAATGAAGCTCAGAGAGCACCAAGGACCCAGAGTCCATTTTTTTCCTCCTCCTCCTCCTCCTCCTCCTCCTCCTCCTCCTCCTCCTCCTCCTCCTCCTCCTCCTCCTCCTCCTCCTCCTCCCTTCTAGCACTGATGTTCAAGAGTTGGGTCATGTAATGCCTGGAAGAAAACAATGAAGCTCAGAGAGCACCAAGGACCCAGAGTCCATTTTTTTTCCTCCTCCTCCTCCTCCTCCTCCTCCTCCTCCTCCTCCTCCTCCTCCTCCTCCTCCTCCTCCTCCTCTTCTTCTTCCTCCTCCTCCTCTTCCTCTTCCTCCTCCTCCTCCTCTACACAAGCCCCCTCCTTTCTAGCCCTGATGACGTTCCCTAGTTGGGTCATGAAACGTCTGTAAGAAAACAACCCGGCTCAGAGAGCACCCAGGACCTCCCCCCAGTCCTCCCCCTCCTCCCCTTCTTTTAAACCCCCCCTGAAGCCAAAGCAGCGAAATAAGAGCGGAGGTTTGACCAGCCCTGGACGGTACGAACCCGGGGTTTGGAGGCGTTGGGGGTGGCGGGGGGGGGGGGCAGGGGAGAATCCGGTTACTCTTACCCAGCTTGCCTCGTGTGCGCGCGCCTTGCCTTCGTGTCCGTGCACGTGTTTCTTAAAAACTTCTAAACAGCATCGGAGAGTTTGATTTGGGAATCCGGCGCGCCCTACAGCACTCCTCCCCTCCCTACCCGTGCTGGGTCGATCGTCTGCATCGTGCGCGCGCGTGCGTGTTTGGTTTTTTTTTAATTATTATTATTAAAAATAAATCTTGCTGCCGTTTGGAAATTCGCAAACCGCACCGCAGCCTCCAGCCGTCGGCTCTGTCGAGTGTGTGTTTGTACGTGTGCACGCGTGCGCGTGTTTTTTTTTTTAAAAAAAAACCGTGCTGGATCTGGGAAACGACGGCGCGCACACACACACACGCACACACACACACGTCCTTTTCCCCCTTCTGGCTGCTCCCACCCCCTCCCGTCCTCCCCCACTCCCCCACCCACCCACCCACCCGGGAGCCTGGGAAAGGTTGGGGAGTGGGCGAGACGCACCTAGCCCCGAAGATCCCCGCCTTCCCTCCGTGGGCCGGCGTCGCGTCCGCCGCGGCTTTCCCCTCCCACGGGCGGAGGTGGGGCCGTCCAGCGCCTTCCCACCCACCCACCCACCCACCCCCGGCTCAGCCCAGGGGCCGGACCGCTGCGGGCTTTAAAGCCGGCGTGGGGACCCCCGTCCCGGGATGGAAAAGACGATGCAGCTCGACTCGGCCAGCTCTCCCCGGCCGGGAGCGTCCCGCGTGGGCGAGACCCTCCCCGCGGGACCCTCCCCGCTCTACGTCCCGGAGCCCCGCGTGGGCGCCGCCTTGCCGTCCTGCGTGGAGGGCAGCAAACCCCCTTACAGCTACATCGCCCTGATCGCCCTGGCCATCCAGAGCAGCCCCGAGCAGCGGCTGACCCTGAGCGGCATCTACCGCTTCATCACCGGCCGCTTCGCCTACTACCGAGACAATCGGCAGGGCTGGCAGAATTCCATCCGCCACAACCTCTCGCTTAACGACTGCTTCGTCAAAGTCGCCCGGGACGACCGGAAGCCCGGCAAGGGCAACTTCTGGATCTTGCACCCCGACTGCCACAACATGTTTGAGAACGGCTCCTTCCTGCGTCGCCGGCAGCGTTTCACTCGACGGAGGGGTCCCTCTGGGGCTCCCGGGGACGGCCGGGGGTCCAAGAAGGGGCCCCGGGCCGGCAGGGCCCAGCGGACTGGCCGGATGTTGGCAGGAAAGAGGACCAAGAGGCAGGAGGCTCTGCCGACAGCAGCTCCCTCCGGGAAGGAGTGCCCCAATTCCAGGCGGGCAGTGCCAGGGCCCGCGGGGGTCTTGCCCTCGAGTCTGTCTCTGGCTGGGCAGGAGGGTCCCGATCCAGCCCTGCCTTGCCCGGAGCCCCACATCCCCCGGAGCCAGCCCCGTGCCAAGATCAACCCTTTGGGAGCCAAGGCACCGTGTCTCCATCTGCAGGGGGCCCCGGGCCCCAAAGCTGGGATCTACAGCCATCCGCAGGGATTCTGTTCGCCGGGGAATCCTGGCCCGGAGAAAGGGGTCCTTCTGGATGACCTTGAGGTTGTCCCCCTTGTGGAGAGGCTGCCCTCCCCATCCAGCCCGGAGATAAATGGAAGCCTGCCGAAGGGACCCCACCCTTGCCAGGGGACCCCAAAACCTGGGCAGGAAGGCAAGGGGCTGCCTCAGGCGTTGGGCCAGCTGGTACCCAACTTCCCCGTCCTTCTGGGTCCCGGGAAAGCAGCCCAGCCCAGCCATCGGCTGCATCCCTCGCCCAGCGGCCTGCCCGCCCTTGAGGGCAACGAGGCTTACGCCAAAGCGTCGGTCCTGCCCATCTTTGGCTACCCCAACCCCGAGGCACGGGGCGGGGGCTACCAGTGTCGTCTGCAGGCCTTGAATTTCGGCGTCAACGAAGCGGGACGGGGGCCCACCTTGGACCACCTTCTGAGCGTGCCCCCTGCGGCCAGTTCTTCGGCTCCCGTCCAGCCCCCGTCCTTCGTGCAGCCGCCGGTGGAGCAGGAAGCTTGGCCAGGAAGCCCCTTTTCACTCCAAGGGGGCAGCGGTTACCAGCTGGGGCTGCCCCACTGCCTCTACCGGACTCCCGGTATGTTCCTTTTTGAGTGACGGGGAGCAGCTAACCCACCCACCCCAATCAAGGCCCTGGAGATAGGAACTCAATGTCCATCTGAATTCTGGCAGAACGAATGGAGGGGGGGGGCTGCGTGAGAGTGAAGTTCCTTCCCCCCCTCCTCTTTCCAGCTCGGCACTTTTATACTCTCTTGGATTGATCAAAGCTCCGGTTTTCTTTTGCTGGGATAAAAATCCATGCTCTTCTGCACAGAATCCTTGGACGTCAGCAGAAGTGGAAGTCAAGCCGGCCGGGAGGCGAAAGGCGGAAAGGCAGAATAGAATAGAACCCGGAAGGGACCTTGGAGGTCTTCTAGTCCAGCCCCCTGCTCAAGCAGGAGAACTTATACCAACTCAGACAAGTGACTGTCCAGTCTCTTCTTAAAAAACGCCCACGATTTCTGGTGGCCAGCTGTTCCACTGGTTAATTGTCCTCCCTGTCAGGAAGTTTCTCCTTAATTCCAGGTTGCTTCTCTCTTTGATCAGTTTCCAACCTTGCTTCTCGTCCTGCCCTCTGGTGCTTTGGATAACAACTTGACCCCCCTCCTCTTCTTTGGGGCAGCCCCTCAGATACTGGAACGCTGCTATCACGTCACCCCTATTTCTCCTTGTCTTTAAACTAGCCAAACCCAAGCCCTGCAGCCGTTCTTCGTATGTTTTAGTCTACAGGCCCGGCCGTGGCCAAATCCTGCCCTGCCTCTCATTCCAGGTTTAATCACGAGCGCTGCAACCTAGCCAGCATCTTGCAATACAGATACAAAAGGGGGGGGTAGGGAGGGGGGTGTTTCAGCCCTTGGTGCAGCCTTCGGGGGGGGGGGGAGGGAAAGAACTGCCAAGGGGAACGGTTGCCAGCAAGCATTAAACTCTAGCCAGAAGAAATGAAATTTTGGTCTTCGGGGTGATTTTTCTCCCTTACACCCCCCCCCACCCACCCCTTTTTTTTTTCTTTTAGGAGGAATTAAAAAGAGGGTTGCTGAGGAGGGGGCATTCTGCGTAGGGTCCGAGGCAATTTTATCTCAGAACATTTCGTTGCCGGGGGGGGGGTGTTATTTTGGAGCTGGCTGTTTTGGGAGGAATGAGGTCATGGGAACGGGACGACGGCTCTCCCCGGAGGTTGGGGTGGGGGCCTAAAAGGCTTGGCCGCTCGTGGCGGGAATAGCGTGTTCTCATGCTGTAGTTTGTGTGGCGTGCTAAAGTAAGGAGGGAGGAGGCCACAGTCTTGTGTCAATGGGGAGCAGGAGCCTACATTTCCCCTGCTTTCGTGTCTACAGGTAATCCTCGGGTTACGTCCAAAATTGGCACCAGAATTCCCATGGCTAAACAAGGTGGTTGTTAAGTGAAACGGGCCTGATTTTACAATCTTTTTGCCACCTTTGTTCAGCCTGAGCAGGGGGGGTGGACTAGAAGACCTCCAGGGTCCCCTCCAAGTCTTATATTCTGTTCTGTTCTGTTGTTCTGTTCTGTTCTGTTCTGTTCTATTTTCTATTCTATTTTCTGTTCTATTAATTCTATTCTGTTCTGTTCTGTTCTGTTCTGTTCTATTCTATTCTATTCTATTCTATTCTATTCTATTCTATTCTGCTCTTATTCTATTCTATATTCTAATATCTATTCTATTCTATTCTTCTATTCTTATTTTTTCCTATTCTATTCTATTCTATTCTATTCTATTCTATTCTATTCTATTCTATTCTATTCTATTCTATTCTATTCTATTCTATTCTATTCTATTCTATTCTATTCTGCTCTTATTCTATTCTATATTCCAATATCTATTCTATTCTATTCTTCTCTTCTATTCTTATTTTTTCCTATTCTGTTCTGTTCTGTTCTGTTCTGTTCTGTTCTGTTCTGTTCTATTCTATTCTGCTCTTATTCTATTCTATATTCCAATATCTATTCTATTCTATTCTTCTGTTCTATTCTTATTTATTCTATTCTATTCTATTCTATTCTATTCTATTCTATTCTATTCTATTCTATTCTATTCTATTCTATTCTATTCTATTCTATTCTATTCTATTCATCACTGTAGATGTTAAGTGAACCGTGCAGTCGTTAAATGAGTCCAGCTTTCCCCACTGACTTTGTCTGTTGGAAGCCAGCTGGGAAGATCACCAATGGCAATCACACAATCAACCCTGGCTTGCTGCAACCGTCGTAAATCCACGCCGGTTTCCAAGTGCCCAAATTTTGATCATCTGGCTGTAGTGATGCTGAAGATGGTCGTAAGGGTGAGGACCGGCACTAGGTCACTTTTTCTAGCGCAGCTGTAACTTTGAACCATTGCGAAGCAAATAATTTGTAACCTGAGGACTATCTGTATAAGGAAGGACTAAGCAACGCAAAGCCGAAGTCATCCGGTTACAGCGCAAAATCGGTGGGCGTTTCTACACGAACGAGGGTAGTCCTGAGCCCAAAGTTTCTGTTGTTAAGTGAGAGATTTGTTGAGTGAATTTATGACCTTCCTTGCCACAGTGAAACACCGCAGTTGTTCAGTTAGCAAGGGAGCCACACTTCGAGAAGAAGCAACTAAATTTCATTTTTAACAGGTGGCGTTGTGCCCGCAGGGGAAAAAAAATGACAATAAAGGTTATCTAATCGACTGCACTTCCCCACGGATTTTGCTCGTCAGAATGTCACAGAAGGGGATCACGTGACCTTGGGACACGGCAACGGTCACAAATACGAGTCAGTTGCCAAGCGTCTGAGTTTTGATCACGCTTGATCATGGGGGTGCCGCAGTGGTCGTTCACCTAATCATGAGTCACGTCTTTCAGTGTTCTTGTAACGGTGAACTGCCGCTTAATGAGCTATTGTAAGTCGAGGAATCAGTTTGAACTTTATTTCCACCGGCTTAACAAGTTGTGTAAGCACACCTGACCGAGCCAGTGTAAGACTGCACGCAAATCCAGCAAAGGATTTCATGCAATTATCAGGTTAACCACGTTGTGCGAACACAGCGAAGGAAGATATTAATATTAATATTATCAATATCAATATCAATCTTAGTCTTAATATTATTAATATTAATTTCAATATCAATGTTAATGTTAATGTTAACAATAATAACAATAACAATAATAATAAAGTTGGAAGGGACCTTGGAGGTCATCTAGTCCAACCCCCTTATTGCATCCCAGACAAATGGCTGTCCAGTCTCTTCTTAAAAGCCTCCAGTGATGCTTCTCTCCTTGATGAGTTTCCATCCGTTGCTTCTTATCCTGCCTTCAGGGGCTTTGGAGAACAGCTTGACTGCCTCTTCTTTGGGGCAGCCCCTGAGATATTTGAAAGCACCATCTTATTTTAAAGGTTTGAAAAAAGAGCGAGAAACCTTGATTTTTAAAATCACTCTCTGATTGAGCAACGGACAGGGAAGGTTTTTTTTTTAAGCCAGTTAATTTCAGGCCTCAGAACAGCCTCAGGCTAAGGAAAATGTGGGTTGTGGCAACGAGGGCAGAGGAGAAGAATTTCCAAAATTAAAAGTGAACAAATGATCCTTTTATTGACGGTTCTCTGCTTCTGGCCCTTTTAAATATAGGTAGTCCTTTAAGCTACGACCTCAGTGGAGCCCCAGATTTCTGCCATTAAACGAAACATATGTTCAGTGACTTTTGCTGCGTTTTACGACCTTCCTGGCTACGGTTGCTAAGTGAATCCTTGCAGTTGTTTACTAGCATGGTTGTTAAGTGAATCCAGCTTCCCCATGGACTTTGCTGGAAAAGGGGAATCACTTGCCCCCGCCCCGGGACGCTGCAACCGTCGTATGAACCAGTTGCTGAGGCTCTGAATTTTGATCACCTGACTGACGGGGGTGCTGTCACAGTTGTGTGAAAAACTCTCAATAAATAACTTTTCCCAGTGCCATTGTAACTTTGAACTGTCACTGAATGGAATGTCGTAAGTTGAGGACTATGTATACTGAAGGTTCTCTGCTTCTAGCTCTTTTAAAGAGCACGGGTTCACCTGCCGCTGGTGATAAGGTCTCTAAATAATATCAGATTTGCCTTATTCTGCAGATCAAATTAGACAGAGTAGTAAGCAGGCCTGTTGAGGTGGGCAATCTGGTTGCCAAACTCTTTGCAGTTGAAGGCTCCAGTTGCGTCATGGTCTGTTGGAGGATGCCAACCCTAAATAGCAATAATAATAATAATAATAATAATAATAATAATAATAATAATAATAATAATAATAACAACAACAACAACAACAACAACAACAACAACAACCAGCAATAATAACAATAATAAAATATACAAAGTCAGGACCCAGATTGTTGGGGGCAATTAAGCTGACTTTGTAATAATGCCGCTTGGGGTGTGTGTGTGAAAGCC
Organism: Vipera ursinii; assembly: GCF_947247035.1. Taxonomy (NCBI): domain Eukaryota; kingdom Metazoa; phylum Chordata; class Lepidosauria; order Squamata; family Viperidae; genus Vipera; species Vipera ursinii. The sequence continues at coordinate 2,389,606 of NC_139516.1, forward strand.
CTAATAAGCAGGCATATACATAGAATGAAGGCTACTGCTAACGCTTGTAAGCCGCCCTGAGTCTTCGGAGAAGGGCGGGATATAAATGGAATTAAAATAAAAATAAAAATAAAAAATAAAATTGAGAAGACAGCAACAGACAGTCAGTGCCGCCTATGCAAAGATGCTGAAGAAACAGCGGACCACCCGGTAAGCTGCTGCAAGAAGATCGCACAGACTGACTACAAGCAGCGGCATGACCAAGTAGCAACAATGGTGCACTGGAAGATCTGCAAGAAATATCATTTTATTTATTTATTTATTTATTTATTTATTTATTTATTTATTTATTTATTTATTTATTTATTTATTTATTTATTTATTTATTTATTTTTGGGACTTATATGCCGCCCTATCTCCCGAAGGACTCAGGGCGGCTAACAACAATAAAATACAATAATACAGAAGTTAAAAGAAAATTAAATTAATGGCCCCTGTAGAATAAATTAAAATTAAAATAATTAAAATAAGTTAAAAATTAAAAACATAATTAAAATCCCTGTCAGTCCAGGTCAACCTGATGGAAAAGGAGAGTTTTGAGGCCGTGGCGAAAGGACCGGTGATCCGGGGCCATCCGAAGCTCAAGGGGGAGTTGGTTCCACAGGGCAGGTGCCCCCACAGAGAAGGCCCTCCCCCTGGGGGTCGCCAGCCGACATTGTCTAGCCGACGGTACCCTGAGGAGGCCCTCCCTGTGTGAGCGCACTGGGCGATGGGAAGTCGTCCCGGCAGCAGATGGTCCTGCAAGTATCCCGGTCCTAAGCCATGTAGGGCTTTAAAGGTAAGTACCAGCACCTTAAATCTCACCCGGAGGACAACCGGTAACCAATGCAGCTCACGCAGGAGGGGTGTAATATGGGAGTATCGGGGTGCTCCCATCACTACCCGCGCGGCCGCATTCTGCACCAGCTGAAGCCTCCGGGTGGTCTTCAAGGGCATTTGCCTGTAAGCAAGGACTGGTGGGATCATAAAATAGAGAAAGTCATAGAAAATGGTAAAGTTAAACTGCTCTGGGACTTCAGAATTCAAACAGACAAGCACCTGCAACATAACACCCGGGACTTAACAATTGTCGATAAGGAAGACAAAAAAGTCTGGATCGTGGACGTGGCAGCGCCTGGAGACAGCAGAAGAGACGAGAAAGAACTGGAGAAGATCGCAAAATACAAAGACCTACAAATAGAAATAGAACGACTGTGGCAAAGGCAAGCAAGGGTAGTAGTACCAATAGTAATGGGCGCCTTGGGTGCAATCCCCAAACAACTGGAGCACCACTTGAACACCATCATCGGCATTGACAAATTCGCCATTAGTCAATTGCAAAAGGCGGCCTTAGTAGGAGCTGCTTCCATCCTGCGACGAGATCTGTGATACCATCCAACATCCACATCTGCCTATCCCAGGTCCTTGGTAAGGACTCGATAGGTAGACAAAAATGCCAGATCCAGTCTGAACATCTGGCTGACTGTGTGATGATCAATAATAATAGTTGGAAGGGATCTTGGAGGTCATCTAGTCCAACCCCCTGCTCAGGCAGGAAACCCTACACCATTTCAGACCAGTGGCTGTCCAGTCTCTTCTTCAAGACCTCCACTGTTGGAGCAACCACAGCTTCTGGAGGCAAGGAGTTCCACTGGTTAATTGTCCTCACTGTCAGGAAGTTTCTGCTTAGTTCTAGGTTGCTTCTCTCCTTGATGTCTAGATATCTAAATGCAGAGCATTGTTTCCAGGGGCGGGGTGTGGGTCAAAAACAGCAGAAAGCTGGAAGTTCCCCATTTCCCTATCCTGTTTGCTCAGAGCAAGGTTTCTTAGTAAACCTTAAGCTGTGTGGACTTCAACTCCCAGAATACCCCAGCCACCCACTCAATAAAACACAGTCCATGGTGTCATGCTTGCCCAATTTTTACTGTGCCTTCATAGCAGTCTTGCCAAATTCACACACATTTTTTTTTTAAAAAAAAGGCTGATCTTTGTGATTTCGAACGTTCCTTTTCTCCAATTGCCGGCTTTGATTAAGGATGCTGTAATGGGAAGTTTGTACATTCGTCCAGGCTAGACTAAACATCAGATTAAGTGAGTTTAAAAGATGCCAACGTTTTTAAGATGTGTGGACTTCAACGCCCAGAATTCCCCAGCCAACATGTCTTGCTTGATGTTGTCAAGCCAAGCAGGTTGAAACTGGTTTTGGTACTTGGATGGGGCACCACAAGGAAAGCCCTAGGCTGAACAGTTGGGAAAAATATCCCGAAAGAAACTGTGGCAAATTAACTGCTCCATCTTGGCCGTTTTAAACAAAAATCTATACAATTAAAAGAGACTTTATCTTACCTTCCTGGGGGCGGGCAGCAAAATTAAGGTCTTATTTATATATTTTTTCCTACCTTCAGTCTGGTTTTCTTGTAGATGTTTCATGAGCCAACTGGGTAACATCATCAGTGGTAGCACTAGTGGGGGCCAGATGTTGTTACCTATTTGGGTGATGAAATGTATGCAAGAAAACCACCCTGCTCAGAGACCAAGAATCTCCTCCTCCTCCTCCTCCTCCTCCTCCTCCTCCTCCTCTTCCTCCTCCTCCTCCTCTCCACAAGCCCCCCTCCCTTCTAGCACTGATGTTGTTCCCTATTTGGGTAATGAAATGCCTGCAAGAAAACAATGAAGCTCAGAGAGCACTAAGGACCCCAGAGTCCATTTCTTCCTCCTCCTTCCGCCGCTCCACTGCATTCTATCACTGATGTTGTTCTCTAGTTGGGTCATGAAACGTCTGCAAGAAAACCACCCAGCTCAGAGAGCAGCAAGGACCCCACAGTTATCCTCCTCCTCCTCCTCCCCCTCCTCCTCCTCCTCTTCCTCCTCCTCCTCCTCCTCCTCCTCTCTTCAAACCTCCTTCCCTTCTAACACTGATGTTCCCTAGTTGGGTCACGAAACGTCTGCAAGAAAACCACCCAGCTCAGAGAGCAGCAAGGACCCCACAGTTATCCTCCTCCTCCTCCTCCTCCTCCTCCTCCTCCTCCTCCTCCTCCTCCTCCTCCTCCTCCTCCTCCTCCTCCTCCTCCTCCTCCTCCTCCTCCTCCTCCTCCTCTTCTTCTTCTTCTTCTTCTTCTTCTTCTTCTTCTTCTTCTTCTTCTTCTTCTTCTTCTTCCTCCTCCTCCTCCTCCTCCTCCTCCTCCTCCTCCTCTCTTCAAACCTCCTTCCCTTCTAACACTGACGTTCCCTAGTTGGGTCACGAAACGTCTGCAAGAAAACCACCCAGCTCAGAGAGCATCGAGGACCGCAGGGATCAACCCTGAGCGCAAACGCGCTTTTCCGTGGGTCGAAGCCTCGTTGTGTGAACGCTGCGTTCCAGGGTCGCGGCGCCTGGCCAGCTGACCTCCATCCGGAGCCAAGGAGCGAAGACCCAGGCCCCCGCCCCCGCGGGAGGCAGACATCCCGCCCGGCTCTTTCCTCGCTTGGCTCCGGCGCAAAGACCGTGTCGGGACGGAGCCGCGGCTGGCCTCCGCTGCCTGGCCCGGGGGAAGCGGGGGGTGGGTGGGAGGAGAGGGGGCCGGCCCCTCCCTGGGGACGCTGGAGGAAGCCCGCCCCGATGAACTCTGCCTGGGCTGTCTGGTTCCCACACTCGCCCGAGCGCTGGGAACGCACCGCAGACCCCCGAGCCAGCCCGGGCCGGGGTCGGCCAGGGGGCTGGAAGACCCGCCGCCCTCCGAGCGATTGCTCCGGCCGTTCCTAAGCCCGGGTCCTGCTAGACGGGGTCCTGGACTTCCGACCCCAGTGGAGCCCCCCCCTGTGCTGTTGCTAAGCGAGACATTGCGACATTTTGCCCCGTTTTACGACCTTTCGGGCCACCGTTGTTAAGTGAAATCGCTGCAGCTGTTAGGTCGCTGGCATGGCCGTTAAGTGAATCCGGCTTCCCTCGTTGACTTTGCCGGTCGGTCGGAAGGTTGCCAAAGAGGGTCGCGTGACCACCCACCACCCATGGGATGCTGCAACCCGTCATAACTCAATTGCCGAGCATCTGAATCTGCATCACATGACCCCCCCGGTCGTACGTGTGAAAAATGATCCTCAGTCCCACTTTTTCAGTGATGCTGGGACTTTGAATGGTCACTAAATTAATTAATTAATTAATTAATTAATTAATTTTATTTGTATACCGCCCTTCTCCCGAAGGACTCAGGGCGGTGAACAGGGCAATACATGTTAAAAAACAAGAATACAAAAATTAAAAGAGATTAAACAAGCGCCCAGAACTCTTAGATAGATTAAAACGCATTTAAAAGTAATAAAAACCCAACCCCCTCCCATGAACTGTCATAAGTTGAGGACTACCCGTACTTCACCGTATCACTGGACCCATCACCCTGGCAGGACTTGCTGTCCGGCCAGAGCTTCAGGAGATCGGTTGGGAAGTCCCCACCCCTGTCCGGCCTGGATCTTCCTGCTTCCCTGCACCACCAGGCCCATAATCCAGGGCAGTGGTACGTGGGAATGGCGGGGCACACTGATCTCCTGGGGATCCGGTTGGGAAGCGCCCTGTCCCCCAGATCTGGTCCTTCCGCTGTGCTGCATCACCAGGCCCATAATCCCCAGCAGGGTTTCCTGGGAATCACTGGCCAGCCAGATTTGCAGGTGATCCACTTGGAAAGATTCCCCCCACCCCACCCCCGGGCTGGCTGGCTTGCCCTGGCCCCCCTGCTGGGCTGAACCATCAAACCCATAATCCCCGACAGTGCTTCTTACGAATTGCTGGCTGCTACGATTTGCTAGGGGGTCCGGATGAAAAGCCCCCCCCCCTAGCTTGGGTAGTTCTGCTGCACCACATCACCAGTCTCATAATCCCTGGGAAACGCTGGTCTCCCAGATTTGCAGGGATCCGGTGGAAAAGCCCCCCCACACACACACACCCAGCCTGGCTTTTTAAACTCTTCTTTCTTGCAACATTCCCAAAAATCATGAAACATACAACACGCATGGCGTAGTTTTTCGACTGCCAGCTAAGCTCCGACTTAAGTGTTCTCAATTCCAGATGTGGCAGATTTCAACTCTGCCGGAATAACAGAATAGCAGAGTTGGGAGTGAGTGACCTTGGAGGTCATCTAGTCCAGCCCCCTGCTCAAACAGAGGAACCTCTACTATTTGAGACAACTGGCTGTCCGGTCTCTTCTTAAAAGCCTCCAGTGATGGAGCGCCCATGATTTCTACTGATTAAAAAAAACCCACAGAATTACTCCTTATTTCCAGATTGTATCTCTTTTTAACGAGTTTACACTCATTACTTCTTCTCCTGCACTTACTTTCTTTGGAGAAGAGGACAAAACTGAATAACGACTGGAAGGGATCCTGGAGGTAGAATAGAATAGAATAGAATAAGAAATAAGAATAGAATAGAATAGAATAGAATAGAATAGAATAGAATAGAATAGAATAGAATAGAATAGAATAGAATAGAATAGAATAGAATAGAATAGAATAGAATAGAATAAATAGAATAAATAGAATAGAATAAATAGAATAGAATAGAATAGAATAGAATAGAATAGAATAGAATAGAATAGAATAAATAGAATAGAATAGAATAGAATAAATAGAATAGAATAGAATAGAATAAATAGAATAGAATAGAATAGAATAGAATAGAAAATATGAAATAGAATAGAATAGAATAGAATAGAATAGAATAGAATAGAATAAGAAATAAGAATAGAATAGAATAGAATAGAATAGAATAGAATAGAATAGAATAGAATAAATAGAATAGAATAGAATAGAATAGAATAGAATAGAATAGAATAGAATAAATAGAATAGAATAGAATAGAATAGAATAGAATAAATAGAATAGAATAGAATAGAAAATATGAAATAGAATAGAATAGAATAGAATAGAATAGAATAGAATAGAATAGAATAGAATAGAATAGAATAGAATAGAATAGAATAGAATAGAATAGAATAGAATAGAATAGAATAGAATAGAATAGAATAGAATAGAGACAACCTGGTACTAAGGAGGAATTTCCTGACAGTCAGAACAATTAACCAGTGGGACAACCTGACTCCAGAAGCTGTGAATGCTCCATCACTGGAGGTTTTTAAGAAGAGACTGGACAGCCATTTGACTGAAATGGTCTAGGGCAGGGGTGTCAAACTCAATTTCATTGAGGGCCACATCAGCATTGCGGTTGCCCTCAAGGGGCCGGGTGGGTATGGCCAGGGTGGGCGTGGCCTACTGGGTGGGCGTGGCTAGAGTGCGTATGGCCTACTGGGTGGGCGGGGCCAGCTCTACATCGTTCGCATCAAGGGTGCCTATGGGGCCTGGGCAGGAGTGGGACAGATCTGAGGGTCTCTGGCAGGAGGAGGGTCTCTGGGCCAGGGCCAAGGCAGTGGGGGCCGTTTCCTCACTGTTTCCAGGATGGCTTCGCGGGCCACATGAAACCACTTCACAGGCTGCCTCCGGCCCCCAGGCGTTGTGTTTACATGTCTGGTATAGGGTCTCCTGCATGAGCAGGGGGTTGGACTAGAAGACCTCCAAGGTCCCTTCCAACTCTGGGATTCTCTTATCTGTTCTGTTACCTGTTATATATTCCATGTTCTACAAATGACCAAACCATTAGAGGAGACACCGCAGTTGGTAGCGGCGGTCAAGAAAAGGGTCCCTTGAGATGGCTGGCGGGTGAAGCTTACCTCTTCTCCTGCTGGCTGACCGTCTCTGGACTCAGAGAGAGAGAAAAAAGGGATTATTTTTCATGCATCCCAGACGTGCCAGCTCCTCCTCTGCACGTGTGTGCATTCGCACAGCAGCAGCGTTCCCAAGCTTCCCTTGAGTGTGTCAGCAGGTCTCTGATCCTCTTCCGCCCTTCCCTTCTTCCTCTCGGTGGGTGGCCTGGATTGGTTCCTCCAGTGAAGAAGAATTCACAACTCACAACCCACAACTGTCCTTCCGGCTTCTGGGTGGAGGCCCCAAGTTCCGGCTGCCTGTTGGACACTGTCTGGGAACGCGGAAGGATTTTTTTTGGCTACGGCCTCCGCTGAGCTCAGAAGCTGAGCCAAGATCTGCAAACGATCTCGGCTTTCAACCATCTTCCCCAGAACACAATTGGGTGGGTGAGATTTTATTGATGATGGATGGGTGGATGTTTGCCCTACCTTTATTATGTTTACAAATAACTCAAGGCGGTTAGACATACTCACCACCTTCCTCATCCTCCTTTCCCAACAACAACAACAACCCTGTGAGGTGGGCTGGGCTGAGAGAGAGGGACTGGCCTAAAGGCACCCAGCCAGCTTTCATGTGTAAGGCAAGCTAGGAACTCACCATCACCTGGGGATTGGCCCAAAGTCATCCAGCTGACTTTCATTCCTAAGGCGGGACTAGAACTCACCATCTCCTGGTGATTGGCCCAAAGTCACCCAGCTGACTTTCATGCCTAAGGCGGGACTAGAACACACCATCTCCTGGTGATTGGCCCAAACTCACCCAACTGACTTTCATTCCTAAGGCGGGACTAGAACTCACCGTCTCCTGGTGATTGGCCCAAAGTCACCCAGCTGACTTTCATGCCTAAGGCGGGACTAGAACTCACCGTCTCCTGGGGATTGGCCCAAAGTCACCCAGCTGACTTTCATTCCTAAGGTGGGACTAGAACTCACCATCTCCTGGTGATTGGCTCAAACTCACCTAACTGACTTTCATTCCTAAGGCGGGACTAGAACTCACCGTCTCCTGGTGATTGGCCCAAAGTCACCCAGCTGACTTTCATGCCTAAGGTGGGACTAGAACTCACCGTCTCCTGGTGATTGGCCCAAAGTCACCCAGCTGGCTTTTGTCCCTAAAGTGAGATTAGGTGTCACCTTCTCTTGGTTTCTAGCTTTGTGTCTTAACCACTAGACCAGGGGTAGGCAACCTCGGCTCTTTTATGACTCCTGGACTTCAACTCCCAGAATTCCTGAGCCAGCTATGCTGGCTCAGGAATTCTGGGAGTTGAAGTCCAGGAGTCATAAAAGAGCCGAGGTTGCCTACCCCTGCACTAGACCAAAGTGGTTCTCAAATATATAATATGCAGAACAAACGGAAGTGAAAGAAATCATGGTAGAACGCCAAAACAGCGCACTATCACTTATTCAAACAGTTGCTGAACAAATGGCCATAACTTGAGGACTACCTGCATTAGAAAAAATAATAATAATCATGGAGTGATGTTGGTGTCATTTCAACAGATCCCGACTGGTAATTTCATCCATTTTCATCTTAATCGGAATGCTGGGATACTTCAGAATAACAGAAGAGAGCTGGAAGGGACCTTTGGAGGTCTTCTAGTCCAACCCCTGCTGAACCAGGAGACCCTATCCCATTCTGGACAAGTGGCTGTCCAATGTCTCTATGGAGTTTTCCTGTCGTCCAGCTCAGGGTTGTCCCAAAGGGGCTTTTTTCAGGAGGCAACTGGACCACCTTGTTTTTCTCTTTGAAGACGTTTCGCTTCTCATCCAAAGAAGCTTCCTCAGGTTCTGACTGAATGGTGGAGAATAGAAGGATTTATACTCCTTGCAGACTGCTGGTCATTTGACTCCTTTTACAGAGTCCTTGAGGCCACTTGGAGGTTCACCTGTGTCCTCAGGGTCACCTGAGTGGTGCAAATGGGTGTGAAGCCTTCTTGGCTGTAGGATGTTCTTCTGCCCTGGGTCCCTCCTGGTTGAAGACAGGCACAGGATGATGGGGATGAGTCTGCGTCATCTGCATCTCCATCTGAAGCACAAATGGTTCTTCTAGCCTGCAATGTTTTCTGGACATCCGTTCCTGCTCCCGCACCCTTCGAAGGCGTTCATTCCAAAGGGCCTGGCTAAATGTCCATGAGCTTCTCAGCCATCCAGCTCAGGGTTGTCCCAAAGGTGCATCTTTTTTCAGGAGGCAACGGAACTTCCTTGGTTTTTTTTTTGGAAGACGTTTCGCTTCTCACCCAAGAAGCTTCCTCAGGTTCTGACTGGATGGTGGGGGAAGGGAAGGATTTATACTCCTTGCAGACAGCTGGTCCTTTGCCACCTTCTAGCGAGTCTTTGCGGCCGTTTGGATGCTGTTGAACTTTGTGTTGGAGAAGACTCCGGAGAATATTTGAGGACAGCCAAGGAAATTAATCAACAGCTCATTGAACAGAACAACCCAGAGTTCTCCCTCAAGACCCAAATGAGCAGGCTCAGATTATCGTGTTTCGGACACTTTGCGCAATAGCCTACTCCAAAGAGAATTCGCCGATGTGATTGCACATCAAAGCTTTGGAATCTGAATTTATGAGGAATTCTGTTTGCATGGAGGAGGAGGAGGAGAAGAAGACGATTGAGAAATTGAAAACGTGAAATACGAATAGTCCTCAACGTTACGGCCACTGGAAGTTTTTAAGAAGAGACTGGACA
>NC_139516.1:2399239-2492728 GCF_947247035.1 Vipera ursinii
GAAAAAAAGAAAGAAAAAAGAGGAAGAAAGAAAGAAAGAAAGAAAGAAAGAAAGAAAGAAAGAAAGAAAGAAAGAAAGGAAGGAAGGAAGGAAGGAAAGAGTTGCCCACCTGAAGCAGCTGGCACTGTCGCAGAGCAGTAACTCGCTTCCTTCACAGCAGATGGTGCAGTAGGTCTGGTACCCATCTTCGTCATACATGTAGAAAAACTCCAGGAACCGATCCTAGAAGACAAACAGACCCCCACCCCGTGTCCTAAGCGTGGCATCCATCTTCTGCCCAGCTTTGCACCTGGCACTGCAGACCAGTCTTCCCTCACTATCTGAGGTGGGCAGCGAAGCAGATTGAAACAACGAAGCAAGCGGCAAGATGCTAGTCCCTGAGCTTTTAAGAATTTTCCCGCTGAGGAAGCATCAGCATCCTATTGAGATGAGCTGCAGGTGACAAAAGGCGAAGCGGCCCAGCCGCGCCTTGGCTAAGCGGAAGGATCTACCTGATGCCAGGTGAAAGCGCAGTCTTGCCTGCCCCGAGCCCCGGACTCACCTGGCAGGTCCGGCAGAGTCCCCCTTCAAACAGCGGGTGGAAAGTGACGGGGTTCTTCTTCCCACAGGACAGGCAGCTGTCTGTTCAAAAGAGTTCAGGATAGACACCCCTATAAACAATCCTACAGGCAGCCTTCTCCACTAGCTGGTCTCCAGATGTTCTGGACTTCAATTCCCAGAATCCACCAGGGCTCCAACACTGGCCGATCTCTAGCACCAGCTGGAGGGAAAGGAACTTAATCTGTCTCGGTCATTTTGGAGGATTGGGGTTCTGAGGCCTTTAGGGACACTCACACTTCACCCCTTTTTTCCCATCGGGGACCTGCCTGCTCCCCAAAACCACACAGACCTGGAGGAGGAGGTGGTGGTGACTGTGTAGTTCAGGATTTTTCAAACTCGGACCCCTTTAAGCCCTGGGGACTTCAGTTCCCAGAATTCCAGAGCCAGCTGCCCAGACCCAGGGCTTCTGGAACCTTCTTAAGCTTGGCGGACTTCAACTCCCAGAATTCCCCAGCTAACGGTCAGACCCGTGTTTCTCAAGCCTCCTTAAGATGGGTGGACTTCAGCTCCCAGAATTCCTCAAGGCAGCTGACCAGTGTTTCTCGAATCTGTTTAAGATGAATGGACTTCAATTCTGGGAGTTGAAGACCACCCATCTTAAAGGGCCCAGCTTTGAGAGACTCTGATTTAGAGGCTACCCATTATCAAATGGCAGAAAGTGAAGAAGAACTAAAGAGCCTCTTGTTGCGGGTGAAGAAGGAGAGTGCAAAACTTGGCTTGAAACTTAACGTTAAGAAAACCAAGATCATGGCATCCGGCCCTCTCAATTCCTAGCAAATGGATGGGGAAGAAATGGAGGTAGTGACAGATTTTATTTTCCTGGGCTCCAAGATCACTGCAGATGGGGACTGTAGTCAAGAAATTAAAAGACGCTTGCTCCTGGGGAGGAAAGCCATGGCAAATCTAGACAGCACACTAAAAAGCAGAGACATCACCCTGCCGACAAAAGTGCGTATAGTCAAGGCTGTGGTCTTCCCAGTTGCAAAGTATGGCAGAGAAAGTTGGACCATAAGAAAGGCTGAGCGCCAAAGAATTGAGGCCTTTGAACTCTGGTGCTGGAGAAGACTCCTGCGAGTCCCTTGGACTGCAAGGCGATCAAACCGGTCAGTCCTAGAGGAGATCAACCCTGACTGCTCTTTAGAAGGCCAGATCCTGAAGTTGAAACTCAAATACTTTGGCCACCTCATGAGAAGGAAGGACTCACTGGAGAAGAGCCTAATGCTGGGAAAGGTGGAGGGCAAGAGAAGAAGGGGACGACGGAGAAGGAGGTGGCTGGATGGAGTCCCTGAAGCAGTAGGCGTGAGCTTAAATGGACTCCAGAAGATGGTAGAGGACAGGAAGGCCTGGAGGAACGTGGTCCATGGGGTTGCGATGGGTCGGACAAGACTTCGCAGCTAACAACTCATTATCAAAGCATGAGGATAATCCATCCTTCTGAGACCAGATGCCAAGGAAGTTATTGATCCGGGTTCATGTCCACCTTCAGGAAAGGTGGCCTTCAGCATCCAGTAGAGCCACGTCAGCCCTTGGATAACGACCCGGACATGTGGCTGAATTTCTGATTGGTCACATCTCCGGGAAAGGACCATTTCCACCTCCAACCCCACCCGATACAGGCAGTCCTCGACTTACAACTGCAATTGAGCCCAACATTTGCATTACGAAGTGAGGCGGTTGTGAAATGCGCTTTGCCTCAATTTTAGGACCTTCCTCGCCACCGTCGTTAAGTGAATCAGTCAGATGGTGGCTAAGTGAATCTGGCTTTTCGGCGGACTTTACTAGTGAGAAATTCGATCGATCACGTGATCCCAGGACACCGGCATAAATGCGACCCATTTGCCGAGCGTACAAATTTTGACCATGTGACCACGGGGATGCCGGGACGGTTGTGCGCAAAGCAGTTAAGTCACCTTTTTACAGTGTCGTTGTAACTGGGAATGGTCGCTAAACAAACAGCCGTAAGTCGAGTACACTTTGAAGGCCCACGAAGCTGCTTACCTTCCAAGCTCTTTTTGTTATTTTTGGCTTCAGAGACCATCCTTTCTGCAAAAAAGGGTCACAAAGCATGTTTTGTAAACAACCAACGGGAGACAGTCAAGGGAAGGGGTGTCCCCCCCTCCCCAAAAGGGGCAGCTTTAAAAGAACCCCCCACAGCCGCTGGGTACAACCTGTGGATCTTTCCCCCAAAGATGCTGGGCCACCATTCCAGCCTCTCCCCACCCAACGGTCTCTGTTGAAGCGACACACACACAAACACACACACCTCTGGTTTGGTTCTCCACCGACGACGTCTCCTTGCTGTTGGCGCCGCTGCATCCATTGGGCTTAGGTCGCTTGGGTGGAGGGGGCGGCTCTGGGGGGCAGCAGTCTTCAATGATGATCGTGGGAACCATTTTAACCCCTGCAGATAGATAAGATAGATAAGAGATAGATAAGAGATAGATAAATAGAGATAGATAGATAGATAGATAGATAGATAGATAGATAGATAGATAGATAGATAGATAGATAGATGATAGATATGAGAGATAAATAGATATGAGAGAGAGAGAGAGAGATAGATAGATAGATAGATAGATAGATAGATAGATAGATAGATAGATAGATAGATAGATAGATAGATAGATAGATGAAAGAGAAATAGAGATAGAAGATAGATAGGAGAGAGAGAAATAGATAGATATGAGAGATAGAGATAGATAGATAGATATGAGAGAGAAATAAAGAGAGAGAGAGAGAGATGGAGATGAGAGAGATTTAAAAGGCAGCGGAGGTCAGAGACCAGGCAATCTCCCCCAAGGAGAAAGCAGAGATGAGGAAGTGCTGGCAAGCCCCCCCCCATGCTCCCCCCACCCCCGTGATTTGGGACAGGCACCTCTGCTGTTAGCAAGTGAGACAGACTAACTCGAGCCCACCAACCCCTAAGTCACAATCGCCGAGAAAGTTCAAATCCGTGCAAGTCGAACGTTTCAGGTGCAAACTGATGCTTATGGAAGGGGGTCTGCAGGTTAGAAGGATCCCAGCATAAATGGGCTTGTGGCAGACCCCATCTTGACTCTTTGGACCCCTCTGCCCTGCAGACACACCCACAATCAATTCCCAGTTTTACCTATAACCGTATAATCCCCTATAATCAATTCCCAATATCACCTATAATCACATAATTACCCTAATCAATTCCCAGAGCTTATAATCACCTGTAATCAATTCCCAACAGCACCTCTAATTGTATAACCACCTATAATTAATTCCCCAGACCCATAATCGCCTATGCAGGTAGTCCTCGACTTACAATGAAAATTGAGCCCAAAAATTTCCGTTGCTAAACAGGACAGTTCAGGGAGTTTTAGCCCCATTTAACGACCTTCCTTGCCACTGTTGTTAAATGAATCATTGCGGTTGTTAAGTGAGCAACACAGTTAAGTGAATCAGGCTTCCCCGTCCACATCGCTTGTCCGAAGGTCGCAAAAGGGGATCAAAAGTGACCCCACTGGGACACCACAGCCGTCATAAATACGAACCCACTGCCTAGCGTCTGAATTTTGATCATGTGACCCTGCAACGGTCGTAAGGGTGAAAAAGGATCACAAGCTTCTTTTTTCATTGCCACTGTAATTTTGAACGGTCAGTAAATGAACTGTTGTAAATCGAGGACTATCTGTAATTCTGAGTGTCTATAATTGCCTAGACCAGGAGTAGGCAACCTTGGCTCTTTTATGACTGGTGGACTTCAACTCCCAGAATTCCTGAGCCAGCTATGCTGAGGAGAAAGGGAGTTTCCAAGCTGAGCCATGCTGGCTCAGGAATTCTGGGAGTTGAAGTCCACCAGTCATGAAGAGGCCATAGTTTTCCCCCATGCTGGCTGAGGAATTCCACAAGCCATGAGGGGGCCATAGTTGTCCCGTGCTGGCTCAGGAATTCTGGGACTTGAAGTCCACCAGTCGTGAAGGAGCCATAGTTCCCCCATGCTGGCTCAGGAATTCCACAAGCCATAGCCATAGTTCCCCCATGCTGGCTCAGGAATTCTGGGAGTTGAAGTCCACGAGTCACAAAAGAGCCAAGGTTGCCCACCCCTGGCCTAGAATCAATTCCCAATATCACCTTTTTTATAATCACCTACAATCAATTCCCATTATTGCCTATATAACCGTATAATCACCTAGCATCAATTCCCGGCTCTCACGATGGCCTCCAATCTGTTCCCAGTTTGACTTCTCATCATATAATCGCCTACAATCAATTCCCATTATTGCTGATAGTCGTATAATCAGCTAGCATCAATTCCTGGCACTCACAATTGCCTATAATCAATTCCCAATTCCCAGAATCAATCATCAATTCCCAAAAGGCCCTGGAGGACGCAGCGCACAGCCCAAACCCCAGCTGAGCCCAGGAGCAGATCAGCAACGTCGCCGAGCGGTCACGGCGAACAATCCCGCTGCCCTTTGCTGGTGAAGCCCGGGCAGGGTGGAGGTCTTACCCGAAGTCTTGGGGGGCCGGAGGCCCTTCTCTCCCATGGGGTGGAATCCCTGGGTGGCCCAATCCAGCATCGGCTTCAGCTTCTCGTCCAGGGACTCCCCGGGGACGCTGGAGAAAGTCTTCCCAGCACGGCTGCTGGCAACCTGCCGTCACAAGAATTTTGACCACAGAGGATTGGGGCAGGGGGCTCAAAGCTGGAGGAAAGGCCCATTTACCGCGCAAAGAGTCTTGAGTGGATCTGCCCAAATCCCACCCAGACAAGGGTCCCAGTCATTGGGGTGTGTTTTTTTTTAGCAGAGGTGGCAGCAAGGATGGGTTTTGAAGTGCCGCTATGCGGCCCACCTGGAGTGGGTTTGGATTTGGCGACGTGCACAAAAATCTCGCCAAAATGGGTCAATAAATTAAGAGGATGGAACGTCCGCCCAAGGGCAATTTTGCTACGGCCATTCAGCGTTATCTGTAGCTTTGGGTTGAACTGTGGGGTCCTTGGTGCTCTCTGAGTGTGGTTGTTTTCCAGCAGACGTTTCGTGACCCAACTAGGGAACGTCATGCTAGAAGGGAGGAGGACGACTATGGGGTCTTTGGGACTCTCTGAGCTGGGTGGGTTTTGCAAACGTTCTTGCAGACCTTTCGTGACCCAACTAGGGAACATCATTCGTGCTGGAAGGGAGTAGGGTTTCCAGAGAGGAGGAGGAGGAGGAGGAGGAGGAGAACTATGGGGGCCTTACTGCTCTCTGAGCTGGGGGGGGGGGTCATGCAACTGGGAAACCATGCTAGAAGGGAGGAGGAGGAGGAGGAGGAGGAGGAGGAGGAGGAGGAGGAGGAGGAGGAGGAGGACTGTGGGGTCCTTGGTGCTCTCTGAGCTGGGTGGCTTTGCAAATGTTCTTGCAGACGTTTCATGACCCAACTAGGGAACATCGTTTGTGCTGGAAAGGAGTGGGGTTTGCAGAGGAGGAGGAGGAGGAGGAGGAGGAGGAGGAGGAGGAGGAGGAGGAGGAGGAGGAGGAGGAGGAGGAGGAGAAGAACTATGGGGGCCTTGCTGCTCTCTGAGCTGGGGGGGGTCATGCAACTGGGAAACCATGCTAGAAGAGAGGAGGAGGAGGACTGTGGGGTCCTTGGTGCTCTCTGAGCTGGGTTCTTTTCTTGCAGACGTTTCATGACCCAACTAGGGAACATCATCAGTTCCAGAAGGGAGTGGGGTTTGCAGAGTGGAGGAGGAGGAGCGGGGGGGCACTGTGGGGTCATTGGTGCTCTCTTGTTCTCGTGCAGATGTTTCATGACCCAACTAGATAACCGCATCAGTGCTAGAAGGGAACGTGCTATGCTCCCTGTTTATATACTAGTGAATTACCCTGTCCACCTTTGTGAGAGTGGATTTTTTTTTAAAAAAATTATTTATTTGTATCCTGCCTTTTGTTATTTTTACAAATAACAAAAGGGGGCAAGAAGGCCTAATACTTTTTCCTCCTCTTATTTTCCACCTATTATCTGGTTGGGTCATGAAATGTCTGTAAGAAAACCACCAGCATAGTGATCACCAGGGTCCCTATCCTCCTCCTCCTCCTCCCCCCCTCCCCCTACATTTCACATATTCCACCCCTGTCCAGCACTGATGATATTCCCTAGTTGGGTCATGAAACGCCTGCCAGAAAACAATGGTGCATCAATGACCCTAGAGATGCTACGTACATTGGTGTCAACAGGCTTACAGCCACCCACTCTGTGCCCCTGATGGGCACCGCCCGTCGTCCCCGTGCTAAGCCACCATCTCCTCTGCTAAGCCACCTTTACACCCACCCCCTTCTCACCTCCAAAACGTGGAGGATGGATTGTCGGTAGGACACCAACTTCTGAAATGTGGTGGGGTTAAAATGGTCCTGGAAGTTCACCAGCCCTACCAGTTTTTCAGTGGAGATCTGCAACAAGGAGACAAGGGATAGTCAATCTTCGTCCCTTTATCCCCGCCGTCCCGAAAAAGACGCCCCCCCCCAGGGCAACATCCTGAACTCCCTAAATCTAGGATCGACCTGGTGGCCTCTCTACCTGGAGAAACAAGAGGCTCAACCAGGTGGTCTTCTCCTGAATAGGGATCAACTTGTGAATTTCCCCCGCATTTCTGAGATGGGTTAAAGCACGGGGTCTTCAAACCTGGCCCTTTGATGACTTGTGGACTTCAAGTCCCAGAATTCCTCAGCCAGGCACGCTGAGGAATTCTGGGAGTTGAAGTCCACAAGTCATCAAAGGGCCAAGTTTGAAGACCCCTGGTTTAAACTTGTCCGAACCCAGCTAGTTGACTTTCTATTCCACACAAACTACGGCTAAGTAAATGGTAGATTAGTCCGAGGAGACAGCCAGGCCGCTGACCCTCTTCTCAACCAGCCCACCCACCCCCTTCCACGCCCCTCACCTCCGAAAACTTTCCGTCCCCAAACCATTTCACCCAACGCATGCCGGGGGCCGCCTGGCGGTTGGAGGTGGTCTTCCAGGACACCACAATGGCCGGCCACCAAGAAAAACCTTTGATCTTCCCCCAGACCAGCTCGCCACACCCAAAGCCCTTTCCGTCCTGCAAATCAAAACAGAAAGAAGGGGGACGATGAAGAGCAGAGGTCAGTTGGGGTTAGGGGGCAGCCCCACAGCTGCTCTTCCGAATGCAACACAATGGAGTCAATGAGGCAGGGTGATAAGCGGGATATAAATTTACTCAAGTGACTAAGAGAAGCAAACTGGCGAGATCAAGAAGGTGGTGAGTAAGGACTGGACTATTTGTTTTCCAGGTGCAGCCTTGCCAGGAGCCACAGGCCAGGAGGCAGCATCAAGTCATTTGTTTTATTTCTTATTTATTTTGTTATTCTTTTGGTTATTTATTTTGCTATTCTTCAGGTTATTCTTTTGCTATTCTTCAGGTAATATTTCTCTTGTTATTCCTTGTGGTACTTATTCATTAATTTCATTGGTTATTTATTTTATTTCGTTCCCTTTGTTATTTTTACAAATAACTCGAGGAAGCAAACACACAAGCATTAGTTCAGGGGTAGGCAACCTTGGCTCTTTTTTATGACTCCTGGACTTCAACTCCCAGAATTCCTGAGCCAGCCATGCTGAGGGGAAAGGAGAGGTTTCCAAGCTGAGCCATGCTGGCTCAGGAATTCTGGGAGTTGAAGTCCACCAGCCATGAAGGGGCCAAGGGTGCCTACCCCTGACCTAGTTTCTCCAGTCACAACCCTGGTGAATGGTGGGTTGGGCTGAGAAGAGATGGATGGGCTGAAAGTCGTTCAGCTGGCTTTCATACTTAAGGCAAAACTAGAACGCCGGTTCCCAGTCACTGGCACGATGTCACTCAGTTGACTTTTGTGCCTTAGGCGGGACAAGAACTCACCATCTCCTAGTGATCGGCTCAAAGTCACCCACCTGGGCTTCATGCATAAGGTAGAACTAGAACTCATTCATTCATTTCATTTCATTCATTTTATTAAATTTATATGCCGCCCTTGTCCCTGAGGACTCAGGGTGGCTCACAACAATAAAAATTAAAAAACATAGAGTAAAAAAATTTAAAAGAGAATTAAACAATAAATGCAAAATTACAAGACAATTTAACCCAGTAACAAGCCTAATTAAAAATCGTAGTCAGTCCAGACCCGCTTGTTGGAACAACCACGTCTTCAGGTCACGGCGGAAGGACCGAAGGTCAGGGGCTGTCCACAGCTCCGGAGGCAACTACAAGAGCCTTGGTGGAGCAGTGGGCTAATGCCTCCTTAAGTAACACCAGCTGCCTGCCATTAGTGCAGGTTCGAGTCCCACCAGGCTCCAGGTTGACTCAGCCTTCCATCCTTCCCAGGTAGGTAAAATGAGGACCCAGATTGTTGGGGCAATTAAGCTGACTTTGTAAAAATGCCGCTTGGGGTGGGTGTGAAAGCCCTAATAAGCAGCCATATACATAGAATGAAGGCTACTGCTAAGCTTGTAAGCCGCACTGAGTCTTCGGAGAAGGACGGGATATAAATGGAATTAAAATAAAAATAAAAAAACCTCATTCCAGAGGGTCGGCGCGCCCACAGAGAAGGCTCTCCCCCTGGGGGTCGCCGGCCGGCATTGCCTGGCCGACGGCACCCTGAGGAGGCCGACTCTGTGGGAGCGAACCGGGCGAAGGGAGGTTGACAATGGCAGCAGGTGGTCTCGCAAGTAGCCCGGGCCTAAGCCATGCAGGGCTTTAAAGGTTATTACCAGCACCTTGAATCGCACCCGGAGGGTAACCGGAAGCCAATGCAGCTCGCGCAGGAGTGGTGTAACATGGGAGTACCAAGATACTCCCATAAGCACCCGCGCGGCCGCATTGTGCACCAGTTGAAGCCTCCGGGTGCTCTTCAAGGGCAGCCCCATGTAGAGAGCATTGCAGTAATCCGGGCGAGAAGTGACGAGGGCGTGGGTAACCGTGCATAGGGCATCTCGGTCCAAAAAGGGGTGCAACTGGCGCACTAGGCGAACCTGTGCCAAGGCCCCCCTGGTCACGGCTGTTAGATGATCTTCCAAATTAAGCTGAGAATCCAGGAGGACACCCACGTTGCGGGCCGTTTCTGAGGGGGGCAATACCTCCCCCCCCATCAAGAGTTGGAACTTGTTGGACAATACGAGATGCCGGTATCCACAGCCACTCGGTCTTGGAGGGGTTAGGTAAGGAGTGGACTAGAATTCAATGTCTCCTGGTGATAGTCGCATGCCAATTCCATCATGCCTAAAATGGGACTGGAACTCACAGTCTCCACGTAACTGGCCTAAAGTCAGTAACCGGCTTCCATGCCTAAAATGGGACTAGAATTCACCATCTCCTGGGGATTGGCCCAAAGTTACCCAGGTGGCTTTCGTGCCTAAGGCGGCACTTGAACTCACCGTCTCCCACTTTCTAGCCTAAACCATTAGACAAAACTCTCTTGATCAATATTTGGGGAGATTTTACCACAGACCATACAGAATCCAATCAAGAAGCCCCTTAAAAATCAGGCAGAAATTCTCAGAAGGCAGTGTGGATTTGTCGAGAGTTAAGCGCATCTTATTTTTTGACCGGATCGCTTCTTTAGTAGATTGGGGAAATGCTGCAGACATAATATAACTTCAATTTCCATATTGGAACAGCGCAGGGGTAGGCAACCCTGGCTCTTTTATGACTCGTGGACTTCAACCCCCAGAATTCCTGAGCCAGCCATGCTGAGGGGAAAGGGAGAGGTTTCCAAGCTGAGCCATGCTGGCTCAGGAATTCTGGGAGTTGAAGTCCACGAGTCATGAGGGGGCCATAGTTCCCTCATGCTGACTCAGGAATTCTGGGAGTTGAAGTCCACGAGTCATGAAGGGGCCATAGTTCCCCCATGCTGGCTCAGGAATTCTGGGAGTTGAAGTCCACGAGTCATGAAGGAGCTATAGTTCCCCCATGCTGGCTCAGGAATTCTGGGAGTTGAAGTCCACGAGTCATGAAGGAGCCATAGTTCCCTCATGCTGACTCAGGAATTCTGGGAGTTGAAGTCCACGAGTCATGAAGGGGCCATAGTTCCCCCATGCTGGCTCAGGAATTCTGGGAGTTGAAGTCCACGAGTCATGAAGGGGCCATAGTTCCCTCATGCTGGCTGAGGAATTCTGGGAGTTGAAGTCCACGAGTCATGAAGGAGCCATAGTTCCCTCATGCTGACTCAGGAATTCTGGGAGTTGAAGTCCACAAGTCACAAAAGAGCCAAGGTTGCCTACTCCTGGAACAGCGCTACATCAGGATCCAGATCAGAGTTCTACATTTTTCAACTGGATGTTCAGGATTGCTTATTCATTCACAGGTAGTCCTCGAATTACGACAATGACCACTCAAAGTTACCACGGCACTGGAAAAAGGGACTTGTGAGCATTACAGTTGCAAGAAAAAGTATGTGAACCCTTTGGGATTACGTGGAGTTTTGCATGAATTGGCCATAAAATGCGCTCTAAACGTCATGTAAGTCACAACAATAGAAAAACACAGTCTGCTTAAAATAATACTACACAAACATTAGCTGTTGTCATGTTTTAATTAAACATAAAACTCCACGTAATCCCAAAGGGTTCACATACTTTTTCTTGCAACTGTACAAACATTGCCGCGTCCCCCTCATCGTGTGATCAGATTTCAGGCACTCGGCAACCGGCATGTAGTTATGACGGTTTGCAGCATCCCCGGGGGGGGGGGTCACGTCATCCACTTTTGCGACCTTCTGCCAAGCAAACTCAAGGGGGGGAGACGGATTCGCTTAACGACCGCTTCACTAATTTAAGAACTGCAGCGATTCGTTTAACAACCGTGGCAAGCCAAGTTGTAAAATGAGGCAAAACAACGGACGTCTCACTTGGCAACGTACATTTTTAAATTTTTATTTAATTTTAATTTGCAGCCTTCCCTGTGCTCACGTGATCCAAATTCAGAGGCTTGGCAACTGACGGTTGCCGTATCTCAGAGTCACGTGATCCCCTTTCACGACCTTCCGACAAGCCAAGTCAGTGGGGGAGCCAGATTCACATAACAACCGTGTGACTCACTTAACGACGGCAGGGTTTCCTTTAGCAAATGGGGCGAGAAAGGTCGTAAAAGGGGGGCCCAAAACGCATTGAACGTGTGCCTCGACAACACAAATTTTGCTCTCAACTGTCATCATAAGAAGGACTATCTGGACAAGGGGTAGATTTTTGGTTAAAACTTAAAACTCTTGAAACTGTTTTGGAGGCCGCTCGTTTCTGCCAACAACAACGGGGCGTATCTCCTTTAACGACGGTTAAATTCACTCCTGAAGCCCAGCTCAAACCTGATATTCTTCCATCTTTCTCAGTGTTCGGTATTCATAGCCGTTCGGGACCTGGGTGTTCTCCTTCTGCTTGGAAATCTCCTCCTCGGAGTAGTTTTTCTGGATACATCTAGAAAGCCTCTTGGAGTGCTGGAAAGGAAGGGGAAAAAATGAGTCCACCTCGCAGGAGAGGCGTGACAGAGACGGAAGGAGGTCACCTCGAACAAAAAACAAGACCGTCCTTGCAGAGAGCCTGCAAAGGGACCCTCTAATCTCCTCCTCTTAAGCAGGGGTCTCCAACCGTTGCAACTTTATGCCTTGTGGACATCAACTCCCAGAATTCCCCAGCCAGCCACGCTAGAACTAGAACTCACCGTCTCCTGGCAACTGACCCAAAGTCACCCAGCGGGATTTCATGCCTGAGGTAGGACTAGAACTCACCGTCTCCTGGTGATTGACTCAAAGTCACCCAACCGGCTTTCGTGCCTAAGACAGAACTAGAACTCACGGTCTCCTGGTGACTGGCCCAAAGTATTGCTGGCTGGCTGGGGAATTCTGGGGAGTTGGGAGTCTGCAAGGCTTAAAGTTGCCAAGGGTTGGAGATCCCTGCCCTTGAGGACTAGTGTGATGGGTTGGCAGATTCATAATTCAGCCTGCCCTCACCAAGTAGGACCAACAGGGGGCAGTGCTTTCCCCACCAGGTGGCAACAGGGACAAAATTTCTGGGGAGTTAAAATCCTCGACTTACAATCATTTGTTTAGTGACCAAAGTTACCACTGCACTAAAAAGTGACTCATGGCAGCTTCTCACATGACCGTTGCAGCATGCCCGTGGTCACATGATCAAAATTCAGACACGTGGCAACTCATATTTATGACGGTCGCAGTGCACCCCCATCCCGGGGTCACCATGATCCCCGTTTGCAATCTTCTGGCAAGCAAAGTCCATGGGGAAGCAGGATTCACTTAACAACCAGGTTACTAACTTAACAATCAGGGTGATTCACTTAACAACGGTGGCATGAAAGGTCATAAAATGGGGCAAACTCACTTAACAACAGAAATTTCAGGCTCCCTTGTGCACATAAAGCAAGGACCACCTGTACCCTTTAAACGTTGATAAGGCTGAGAAGAGTTTTTTCGATCGAGGTCATGAATCACAGCCTTGATTTATCAATTATACGCATATAAATATACGCTCATACAGCTAGTCCTCAGCATACAACCGTAGTGGAGCCTGCCCATCAGCGTCATAATTCACAGGCGGTTGGAAAGAAGGACGGTCACGTGATCGACCCCCAATTTCATGACTTTTTTTTTTGCGTGAGTTCTTAAGCCAGTCCCACAGTCGTTAAGCGGATCCATTCCTCACCATGGGCTCGTTTATTAACCGGCATTTAATTTTATTTTTAGGCGAAACGTAAAATGGGGTCATAAACTGCCACAAATGACTATGAAGGTGATATGGCTGCTAAGCACCCATATGGGGTTCATTTGAATTGGGGGGGCACGGCTTGGACCATTGGAACATCAAATCCACTTTGCACGTACCCCCCCGATCAATCAACGTCAACCGGTTGCTAAGCGAGTGGTCGTAAAACGAGGACTTTTTCCCTCCATTTTTTCCCATCTTCTTTTCTTATGTGGCGTACACGTCATCCTCAACTTATGAGCACGCTGAAGCACAAAATTTATGTTGCTAAGCGAGTCACGTGTTAAGGGAGGTTTTCCCCCCCCTCCCATTTTTACGGTTGTTAAATGAATCCGTTGTGTGGTTGCTGAGCTAGTAACTCGGTTGTTCAGTGAATCCGGCTCCCCCATTGGCTTTTTGCGAAAAAGTCACAAAGGGGGGGGATCACGTGACCCCCGCGGGGACCCTGTGACCATCATAAACATGAGTCAGTTGCCAAGCGTCTGAATTATGATCACGTGACCACGGGCGGGGGGGGGGAAAGAGAGAGGCTGCAACAGTCGCTAAGTGTGAAAAGCGGCCCTAAGTCCCCTTTTTCAGCGCCACTGTAATTTTGAACGGTCGCTAAACGAATTGCTGTAATGCGAGGACCGAGGGTATTCTTCTCCTTTGTTTCTCACAATGAGTTTGAATTTCTTTTTGTTTGTTTTTTAACAAGGGGGGGGACTCCCCCACCCCTACCCTGATTTTGTGACGTTCCTTGAAGCCTTCTATGCTTTCCACGTCGTCTTTGGGCTTCCTGTCCTGCAAGGTGGGCCCAGCCTGGAAGACGATCCGGGGCGCGGGTTTCTGTCTCAGGCTGTTCTCCCATCCAGCGCTTCCTCGCAACGGGACCTGGAAACCCCCCCCCAAGGGGAGAGAAAAGCATTAGGATCCGAGCACCTGGACCCCCGAACCCAGAGAACAGGGGCTCACTTAAATTCTATCCTTCCTCTCATCCGAAATGGGAGAATTAAGTCCTCAAAACGTCGCTCCCGGGGGAAAAAGCAGTTTCCAGTGCTCCCCAAAAGATCAATTATACAGACATTTCGTTACTGATTTGTAAGCCCGTCTCTATTATTTTTCAAAAAAAATAACTCAAGGCGTCAAAGGGAATTCGACACACATTATTTTCCACACAACGACCCTGTGAGGTCAGTTGGGCTGAGAGAGAGAGAGAGAGAGAAAGGGAGGGAGGGAGGGAGGGACAGGCCCAAAGTCATGTAGCAGGTTTCTGTGGCTAAGGCAGGACTAGAACTCACCGTCTCCCATTGATTAGGCCAAAGTCACCCAGAAGGCTTTTGTACCTAACACGGGACTAGAACTCACCGTCTCCTGGTGACTGGCCAAAAGTCAGCCAGCTGGCTTTCAGGGCTAAGGTGGGACTAGAACTCACCATCTCCTGGTGATTGGCCCAAAGTCACCTGGCTAGCTTTGGTGCCTAAGGCAGTACTAAAACTCACCGCCTCCCGGTGATTCACCCAATGTCACCCAAATGGCTTTCCTGCCTAAGGCGGGACTAGAACTCACCGTCTCCTGGCGATTGGCCCAAAATCACCCAGCTGTCTTTCGTGCCTAAGGCGGCACTAGAACTCACCGTCTCCTGGGGATTGGCCCAAAGTGGCCCAGCCATCTTTCATCCCCAAGGCAGTACTAGAACTCACAATGTCCCGCTCTCTAGCCTGGTGCCCAAACTGGTTCTCCCAAAATGGCGCATCCTGGCGTTAGATGGCACACCTGTCCTTGGCTCACCTCCCAGCCTTGCTTGGGGATGTCATCAACCTCCTCCTCCTCTTCCTCCTTCGTCTGGCAAGTCACACTTTCCGCCTGGCTGGCATCTGTGCAAAGGAATCGTCAGTCAACAAAGAGCCACCCCTGCCATTCTGACACCCGTGACTTCCTTTCTGCAGGAATCCGCCTGGGGCAAACCACAAGCCAGTTCAACGAATTTGGAAGTTCCCACGCCTGCCTAGCTAACGGCACTCAAAAGATCTCCTTGTGGTCTTCCAACCCTTCTCCTCCTCCTTTTTCTTCTTCTTCCCTGCAACTGCAGGCGTCTAGTTCTGGAGCCCGTCGGAGGCCCCACATGCCTCCGACTCTCAGCAGGCAGTTCCCGGATTCACGGAATGCGGGCGGTCCTCCGCTTACGACCACTACTGGGGACCAGACCGCCCGTGGCTAAGTGAGATGGTTGTTATTGGAGTCGCACCCAATTTGACCAGCTTCTCATGCCGGGGGGGGGTTCGTTCAGCCAAATCAAGGTTGTGAAGTTGGGTGTGACTCGCTGAACAGTCAGCTCACTTACTGACAGAAGTCCCAGTTATGGTCGTTAAGTTGAGGACTGGCTGCCATTTTAAGCCTCACGGGCCAGTGATTCCTCCATCATGCTGGGAGCTCCAGAATAGCGTTTCGCAAACTTTGAAGATGGGTGAACTTCAAATCCCAGAATTCCCCAGCCAGCTTTGCTTTGCTGGCTGGGGAATTCTGGGAGTTGAAGTCCACCCATCTTCAAGTTGCCACAGTTGGGAAATCCTATTCCACAGAATCCTTTCCTAAACAACTGGATCTGGAGATCCTCAAGAGTGATCCAGCAATCTTCCAACATTCCTCACCAGAGGAAGGAATGCTTATCCTCCCTTCTCCTTCCTTCCTCTTTCTTCTCCCTCTTCCTTTATTTCTTCTTTCCTTCTTTCCTCCTTCTCCCCTTCCCCTTCCTTTCTTCCTCTTTATCCATATCTCCCTTTTTTTCCTTTCTTCCTCCATCGCTTTATCCTCCCCTCTGCCATTCTCCTTCCTTCCTTCCTACCCTTCATTTATTCCTCCTCCCCACCGTCCGTCCTTCCTTCTTCCCTTTATCCTTCCTTCCTTCTCCCTCTTTATTCTCCCTCTCCCTTTTCTTCCTTTCTTCCTCCATCGCTTTATCCTCCCTTCTGCCATTCTCCTTCCTTCCTTCCTCTCCCTCCATTTATTCCTCCTCCCCTCCTCCCTCCCTTTCTAATTCCTGCCTATTCCCTCTTCTTCATTCTCTCTTTTCTTCCTTTCTTTTTCCCTCTTTATCCTCCCTTCCACCATTCTCCTTCCTTCCTCCCTTGGAACTCCTTTCATCCCTCTCTCCTCTTTATCCTCCCTCCCTTCTCCTTCCTTCCCTTCACTCCCCTCTTATCCTCCAGACCAGGGGTAGGCAACCTCGGCTCTTTTGTGACTCGTGGACTTCAACTCCCAGAATTCTTGAGCCAGCATGGAGAAACTATGGCTCTTTTATGACTCGTGGACTTCAACTCCCAGAATTCCTGAGCCAGCCACGCTGAGGGGAAAGGGAGAGGTTTCCAAGCTGAGCCATGCTGCCTCAGGAATTCTGGGAGTTGAAGTCCACAAGCCATGAAGGGGCCACAGTTCCGCCATGCTGGCTGAGGAATTCTGGGAGTTGAAGTCCACGAGTTATAAAAGAGCCGAGGTTGCCTACCCCTGCTGCAGACCAAGGCAAGCCCACCCATCTTCCAGAACCGGACCGATGACCACGGGGGCAAGGAGGGGGCTGCAGGCTGCCGCAACCCTTGATGGCCTCCGGGGCGCAGAGATACCCGTGTGGTCTTTCTCCTCGGAGGGACGGTCCGAGTCGCTGCAGTTCCCATTGACCAAGACCAGATCTTCCTCCCTCTTCATCGTCCAGCTGGCGTTCTTCTCTTGCTTCATCTTCACCTGCGGGAGAGGTTTCCCAGGAAGACAACCTTGAGCCAAACCCAAATTTCACCCATTGATACACAACACGACAAAGATCCGCCATTTTCGTTGAATCCCAATTTAAGAGCATTCACCCCACAGTGGCAGCATTCCCATTTTGAGAGTTTTTTGCAAGTTGAGTCAAATTTAGGACTCCCAGAATTCCCCAGCCAGCCATGCTTGAAGATGGCTGGACGTCAACTCCCAGAATTCCCCAGCCAGCGTGCTTTAAGAGGGATGGACTTCCAATCCCAGAATTCCCCAGCCAGCGTGCTTTAATATGTGTGGATTTCAACTCCCAAAATCCCCCAGCCAGCATCTTTTAACATGGGTGGGCTTCAACTCTTCAGCAAAATCTCCTTGATGCTGGCCTATTTAGACTAGTGTTTCCAACCTTTGGCCACTTTAAGGTATGTTGGCTTCAACATATGGGTGGCTGAGGAATTCTGGGAGTTGAAGTCCACTCATCTTCAAGCATGCTGGCTAGGGAATTCCCAACTAGGACATATATCCGATACTTGGAGATCAGTCAGCATTTAAGTCAGTACAGTATTTTTCAAACTTAGCAGCTATAAGTCGGGTGGGCCTCAACTCCCAGAATTCCTCAGCCAGCCATGCTGGCTGAGGAATTCTGGGAGTTGAAGTCCAGTCATCTTAAGGTCGCTACAGTTAATGCGTATTGGCAAACGCTGCAACCTCCTGGGAAAGTTAAAGGGGCTTAATTCAACTGATCCCCCTAAAAAAAACAAACGTCCAGTGGATTATTTTAAAGGGGGACCCTCCTCCCCAACCCGAGGACCTCTCTGTCTCCTCCCTCGCCATCTTGCCGTAAAGCACAAACCCCCTTGTCACAAAGGCCAGGCAAAAGGGAAGTAGGAAGTGAGCCCTTGTGTGTTTTGGGGAAGGGAGGGGAGGGGGAGGAACAAAGCCTCCAGCAATTTGCCTTGATCCTGCAGACGTTCCCAGATCAAAAAGGGATCTGCCCAGGCAAGCAGGGCTTCCTTGAGCTGATTGCAAGAGACAAGAGGGGGGGGGAATCAAAACGAGACACCGTTTAAATTAAATGGGTTTTCCGGCAAAGAATATTCAAAGAGAAAGGCGCTTGTCTACGGGCCCGGAGGCTGAAAACACAACACAACCCAACGAGACACACAATCTTTTCCATGCGCTGCTGCCTCTTTCCTCACCTTGTATGCAAAAAACCCGAATTACGTTGCAAATTGGAACAAGCTCTGGATTTGCTTTGTTCGAAGTCGCAACGGCGCCGGACAAAGTGATTTGTGAGCGTTTTTCACATTTACGACCCTCGCAGCATCCCGATGGTCACGCGATCAAAATTCAGAGGCTTGGCAACTGACATGTACTTACGACGGTTGCAGAGTGCCCGAGGGGGGGGGGGTGTCACGTGATCCCCTTTTGCGGCCTTCTGACCCGCCAAGTCAATGATGAAGCTGGCTTCACTTAACAACTAACTTAGCAAGAGCAGCGATTCGCTTAACAGCAGTGGCAAGGAAGGTCGTAAACCGGGGCAAAACTCTTACTTAATGTGTCTTGCTTAGCCATGCAGGTAGTCCTCAAGTTACAAGAGTTCATTTAGTGGCGGTTTGAAGTTACAGCAGCGCTAAAAAAAAAGTGACTTACGGCCGTTTTTCACATTTGCGACCGTCGCTCCAGGGTCACATGATCAAAACTCAGATGCTGGGCAACTGACTCACATTTATGACGGTTGCAGTGTCCTGGGGTCACGGGATCCCCTCGGGTGAGCTTCCGAGAAGCAGCATCCATGGGGGAGCCAGATCTGCTTTAACAACCGTGCTGCTAATTTAACAACCGTAGTGCTTCGCTTAAGAACTGCGGCAAGACAGGTTGTAAAACGGGGCGAAACCTCACTTGACAAACATTTCACTTAGCAACAAAAATTTGGGGCTCAACTGTGGTCGCAAGTCAAGGATTACCTGTCAACGTCCAGGTTTGGAAAACTGGAAGACCTAAAGTTGGGGCCTTTTCCTGCACTTACCCCCCCCTCCCCCCCTCAAAAAAAAAAAGACCCCAGTTCCCATAATGCTTCACTCAATTCCGCCAGCAGAGGATGTGGCTGGAGGTCCCTCCTTCCCCCTTTCCTGGATATAACCGGGTTATCACCGGAAGGACTTTGGTAACCAGGAAACGTCTGTTTTCCAGCTTAGCCATTTCCCAGCTTCCCTTCACTTAGGAAGAGTTGCACGTCTGTAACCAGACCTGCAATCTACTCAAGACCCTCGTCCTTTAAAGCAGGGGTCTCCAAACCCTGGTCCGTGGACCGGCACCGGGCCACGGCACGCCAGCAACCGGTCCGCACAAACCAGAAAAGCTCCATCCGTGGGGTGCAGGCAGCAGACAAAACCTCACAGCCTCCGGTCCGTGGAAAAACCTCTGTCCACAGAACCGGGGGTCCCTGCTGCCCCAAAGGTTGGGGGCCTCTCTTAGAAAGGAATCATGGTCAGTCTCAGAAACTGGCCGGTTTAGAAGGAAAGAAATTTATCATTTCTTTGCTTATTCAGTTGTGGTCACCACGATGTAAAAAAGATGGTGAGACTCTGGAAAGAGGGCAGAGAAGAGCAACAAAGATGATTAGAGGTCTGGAGACTAAAACATATAAGGAACGGTTGCTGGAATTGGGTATGTGTAGTTTAATGAAGAGAAGGATGGGGGGTGACATGATAGCAGTCTTCCAGTATCTCAGGAGTTGCCCCAAAGAAAAGGGGGGGGGGTCCCACCTATTTTTCAAAGCACATGAAGGCAGGACAAGAAGCAACAGATGGAAACCGATCAAAGAGAGAAGCAACTTAAGTGGAAACTTCCTGACAGTGAGAACAATTAACCAGTGGAACAACCTGCCTCCAGAACTTGTGGGTGCTCCATCACTGGAGGTTTTTAAGAAGAGACTAATCAAACTAGTCAGTCTAGACAAAAGAAGGACGAGGGGTGACATGATAGCAGTATTCCAGTACTTCAGGGACTGCCACAAAGAAGAGGAAGCCCCCTTTGCAAATGGGGGCTGCAAAGCTTCTACCAGAGACCTTGGTTATAGCAACCCTGTCTTGCATTCATTGCTGGTTGAATCCAATGGGGTGGCTTCATTTATTTCTTTAGCTTGGCCAGCTAGGATGGATGCAACTATGGACAGAACTGGACTCTTCTCTTAGTGGCTAGCTAATGGCCCTGCCCTACAAACCTGGATCTGGAGAGTGTGTGTGTGAAGATAAACATTACAATTGGAAGCAGTCTAGAAGGCCATCCAATCTAACTAATCTAATCTTAAGTAATCCAATCCAGTGTAGACAAAAGAAGGACCGTTGGGGGGGAGATGATAACAGTATTCCAGTACTTCAGGGGCTGCCCCAAAGAAGAGGAGGGGGTCAACCTATTCTCCAAAGCCCCTGAAGGCAGGACAAGAAGCAAGGGATGGAAACTAATCAAAGAGAGAAGCAACCTGGGATTAAGGAGAAACTTCCTAACAGTGAGGACAATCAACCAGTGGTACAGCTTGCCTTCATAAGTTGTGGGTGCTCCCCACACCTTTAAGAAAAGACTGGACAGCCATTTGTCTGAAATGGCAAGGGGTCTCCTGCTTGAACAGGGGGCTGGACTAGAAGACCTCCACGGTCCCTTCCAGCTGTATTCCGATTCTGATGGCTAAATGGGGAACTGGATCCACAATCTCAGTGTTTCCAGCCTTGGTCTCTTTAAGATGGGTGGATTTCAACTTTTTCTGAGCCTGGTTGTTTTCCTGAAGACTTTCATAACCCAGTCATTCCCTACTCAGCCTTGTAGCACTGATGATACGTTGTTGGGTCATGAGACGTCTGGAAAAAAAAACCTACAGGTAGTCTGTGATTTATAGCAGAATATTTAGTGACCGGTCAAACTTACAACGGCAGTGAAAAATGTGACTTATGACCGTCTTTCAGGACAAGAAGATGAAAACTCGTCAAGGAGAGAAGCAACCTAGAATTAAGTGGAAATTTTCTGACATTGAGAACAATTAACCCGTGGAACCACCTGCCTCCAGAAGCTGTGAATGCTCCAACACTGGAAGTTTTTAAGAAGAGACTGGACAGCCATTTGTCCGGAATGGTATAGGGTTTGCTGCCAGGGCAGAGGGTTGGACTAGATGACCTTGAAGGCCCCCTTCCTGCTCTGTTATTCTGTTACCTGACTTTTTTGATAAAGAGGTCAGAATGTGTAAGATCTCTCCTGACGAACGCAAGAGAAAACATGGTCAGCACCACTGAAATGATATTGAGCACCAAATTGGGATGGGGGGGGTTGAAATCTTATCCCCTTTCTGAGAGCTAGGATCTTTGGATTCCTACATTAATTTAAGCAGCTTAGCCTGGCGGTTTTCTTGCAGACGTTTCACGAGCCAACTGGGTAACTTCATCAGTGCTAAAAGGGGGAGAGGTTGATGTTACCTAGTTTGTCTATGGAGATTCTCAGTCATCCAGCTCATAGCTGTCCCAAAGGTGTTTTTTTTTTGAGAGGTAACTGGACTTTCTTTTTTTTTCCCCTGGCAAATATTTAACTTTTCACCCAAGAAGCTTCAGTTCCGTTCTTCATACGAGCAGTGAAACGTTTTCAAGGGGGAAAAAACAAGAGAGTCCAGTTGGCTTTTGGGGATAAATCTGGTTATGGAACATGTGCAAGAAAATCACCCAGCTCAGAGAGCACCAAGGACCCCACAGTCCTCCTCCTCCTCCATTTCCATCTCTTCCTCCTCCTCCCTGCAAACCCCCCTCCCTTCTAGCACTAATGATGCTACCTAATTGGGTTATGAAATGTCTGCAAGAAAACAAGCAAGCTCAGAGAGCACCAAGGACCCCACAGTCCTTCCTCCTCCTCCTCTCCACACACTCACCTCCCTTCTAGCATTGATGATGTTACCCAGTTGGGTTATGAAATGTCTGCAAGAAAACAGCCCAGCTCAGAGAGCACCAGGGACCCCACAGCCCTCCTCCTCCTCCTCCTCCTCTTCTTCCTCCTCCTCCTCCTCCTCTTCCTCCTCCTCCTCCTCCTCCTCTCTGCAACCCCCCCTCCCTTCTAGCACTGATGAGGTTCCCTAGTTGGGTCATGAAATGTCTGCAATGAAACAACCCAGCTCAGAGAGCACCAGGGACCCCACAGTCCTCCTCCTCCTCCTCCTCTTCTTCCTCCTCCTCCTCCTCCTCCTCTCTGCAACCCCCCCTCCCTTCTAGCACTGATGAGGTTCCCTAGTTGGGTCATGAAACGTCTGCAAGAAAACCACCCAGCTCAGAGAGCACCAAGGACCCCACAGTCCTCCTCCTCCTCCTCCTCCTCCATTTCCATCTCTTCCTCCTCCTCCCTCCAAATCCCCTCCCTTCTAGCACTAATGATGCTACCTAATTGGGTTATGAAATGTCTGCAAGAAAACAAGCAAGCTCAGAGAGCACCAAG
Organism: Vipera ursinii; assembly: GCF_947247035.1. Taxonomy (NCBI): domain Eukaryota; kingdom Metazoa; phylum Chordata; class Lepidosauria; order Squamata; family Viperidae; genus Vipera; species Vipera ursinii. The sequence goes on from NC_139516.1 coordinate 2,421,737, forward strand.
GACCCCGCAGTCCTCCTCCTCTTCCTCCTCCTCCTCTCCACACACTCACCTCCCTTCTAGCATTGATGATGTTACCCAGTTGGGTTATGAAATGTCTGCAAGAAAACAGCCCAGCTCAGAGGGCACCAAGGACCCCATAATCCTTTCATTTCTTCTTTCTTTCTTTCTTTCTTTCTTTCTTTCTTTCTTTCTTTCTTTCCTTCCTTCCTTTTCTCCTCCTCCTCTTCTCCTCTCTGCAACCCCCCCTCCCTTCTAGCCCTGATGATGCTCCCTAGTTGGGTCATGAAACGTCTGCAAGAAAACAACCCAGCTCAGAGAGCAAAAAAGGACCCCACAGTCCTCCTCCTCCTCCTCCTCCTCCTCCTCCTCTCTACAAACCCCACACCCTTCTAGCACTGATGATGCTCCCTAGTTGGGTCATGAAACGTCTGCAAGGAAACCACCAAGCTCAGAGAGCACCAAGGACCCCACAGTCCTCCTCCTCCATCTCCTCCATCTCCATCTCCTCCTCCTCCTCCTCCTCCCTAAAACCCATTCCCTTCTAGCCCTGATATCGTTTCCTAGTTTGGGCCATGAAATGCCTGCAAGAAAACCACCCGGCTCAGAGAGCACCAAGGACCCCACAGTCCTCCTCCTCCTCCTCCTCCTCCTCCTCCTCCTCCTCCTCCTCCTCCTCCTCCTCCCTTCTAGCACTGATGATGCTAGCTAGTTGGGTCATGAAATATCTGCAAGAAAATAGCCAGTCTGAAGAAAGCTAAGACCTCAAGAGTTCTCCTCCTCCTCTCCACAACCCCCCCCCCTCTCTTGTAGCACTGATGATATTACCCAGTTTGGGTGATAAAAGGTCTGCAAGCAAACAACCAAGTTCAGAGAACAGAAAGGCATCTTAGAGTACCCAGAGAAGGTTTGAACAAATCACAAACTGACATCTATAAGGGACGGAAAGAGGACAGACAGACTTAAGTAGATATACAGCTGGTTTGATGTTGTTCACAAATGCTCACTGATGGTTCCTCACCACATCAGAGAGAGAGATCGAGTGGATCGCTTCTGGTCCCTAAATTCTACTCTTAAGAGGGATTGCTGAACTGGTATAAACAAAAACAGCCGCATAAACGTAGGAAAAACTGGAACGATCGTTCTTGATATCAGAAAAAAGACAGGCACAGCCAAACACCTCTGTGGATTAAGGATTCCCCTGTGGAGGAGGCCATCAGCATCAGGTTTCTGGATGTGCAGCTAAGAAATGGGCTGGCTTGGCCACTCAGCAGCTAGACAGTGGTGAAGTGCGGGAAGGGACCTTGGAGGTCATCTAGTCCAACCCCCTGCTCAGGCAGGAAACTCTATACCATTTCAGACAAACTGGCTGTCAGATCTCCTCTTGGAGGCAAGTTGTTCCACTGGTTGTTCTCACTGTCAGGAAATTCCTCCTTAATTCCAGGTTGCTTCTCTCCTTGTTGAGTTTCCATCCATTGCTTCTTCTTGCCTTCTGGTGCATATATATATATATATATATATATATATATATATATATATATATATATATGTTTGTGTGTGTGTGTGGGTCAGGGGTAGGCAACCTTGGCTCTTTTATGACTCGTGGACTTCAACTCCCAGAATTGAAGTCCACGAGTCATAAAAGAGCCAAGGTTGCCTACCCCTGGTGTAGGTGTATGTACGTGTACATAGACATATATACACATACATAATACACATATGCACATTATAGACATTCAAAATGATTATTTATATGTATAGGTCTATAGGTGTCTGTATACACATGCACACACAGCCCTACACCCATACATAAAGATGTAAATAATCATTTTGAATGTATATAGCATGTGTATCTGTTATGTTTGTGTATATGTGTCTATGTATATATATTAATACATACACCTATACCCATGCATATATGTATATACATATAAATAATCATTTTGAATGGATGTCGATGAGTAGATATATACTTGCTGTTGAGAGCAGGCAAGCAGAATTTCATTTTTAATGTTGGCCAGTGTGCTCACAATAAAAAAATGACAATAAAGGTTATCTTATCTTATCTGATCTTACCTTATATTAACGAGCCACTGGCTGGGAGGAAAGGACAGGGATTTATTTCTCTGCTGCTTTAGAAGACAGAAATAGAATTATCTCGGAAAGTTTAAGAAACAGCCTGAAAGGAACAATCTGAAACTCAAGAAATGTGACATCCTTCACTTGGAAACACAAATTGCTACAGTTGATTATAAGCTGAGTAAGTCAGCCAGGTTGTAAGCAAGACTTGGCTCAAAAACAGCCACTGTGAGAGGGATCTTGGAGTCCTACTGGACGATCACTTGACCGTGAGCCAGCCGTGTGCAAGCAAAAAAGCTAATGCAATCCTGGGTTGAATAAACAGAGGCACAGAATCAAGGTCACGCAAAGTATTAGTACCGCTTTATAAAACCCTTAGTAAGGCCACCCCTGGAATACTGCAACCAATTTTGGTCACCACATCACAAAAAAGAGGTTGAGAGTTTGGAAAAAATTCAGAGAAGAGCAGCTAAGATGATCCAAGGCCTAGAGTCTAAAACATATGAGGAATGGCTGCAGAACTTGGGTTTGGCTAGCCTAAACAAAAGAATCTGGCCCTCTCAATTCCTGGCAAATAGATGGGGAAGAAATGGAGGTAGTGACAGATTTTATTTTCCTGGGCTCCAAGATCACTGCAGACAGGGACTGTAGCCAAGAAATTAAAAGACGCTTGCTCCTTGGGAGGAAAGCCATGGCAAATCTAGACAGCACACTAAAAAGCAGAGACATCACCCTGCCAACAAAAGTGCGTATAGTCAAGGCTATGGTCTTCCCAGTGGCAATGTATGGCAGTGAAAGCTGGACCATAAGAAAGGCTGAGCGCCAAAGAATGGAGGCCTTTGAACTCTGGTGCTGGAGAAGACTCCTGCGAGTCCCTTGGACTGCAAGGCGATCAAACCGGTCAGTCCTAGAGGAGATCCACCCTGACTGCTCTTTAGAAGGCCAGATCCTGAAGCTAAAACTCAAATACTTTGGCCACCTAACAAGAAGGAAGGACTCACTGGAGAAGAGCCTCATGCTGGGAAAGGTTGAGGGCAAGAGAAGAAGGGGACGACGGAGAATGAGGTGGCTGGATGGAGTCACTGAAGCAGGAGGCGTGAGCTTAAATGGACTCCAGAAGATGGTGGAGGACAGGAAGGCCTGGAGGAACGTTGTCCATAGGGTCGCGATGGGTCGGACACGACTTCGCAACTAACAACAACAACAAACAAAAGAAGAAATAGGGAAAACATGATAGCAGCGCTCCAGTATTTGAGGGGCTGCCCCAGAGAAGAGGAGGGGGTCACATTATTCTCCAAAGCACCTGAAGGCAAAACGACAAAAGAGAGAAGCAACCTGGAATTAAGGAGAAACTTCCTGACAGTGACGACAATCAACCAGTGGAACAGCTTGCCACCAGAAATCATGCTCCATCCCTGGAGGTTTTTATGAAGAGGCTAGACAGTCACTTGTCTGTGATGGTCTAGGTTCTCCTGCTTGAGCGGGGGGGGGGGGGGGGCTGGACTAGAAGACCTCCAAGGTCCCTTCCAGCTCTATTCTATTCTAATAGGGGCATCCAGAAGCAGTAGACTTTCTCAAGAGGAGGGGTCTTGATACGGCTTGGATCAGATTTTCAGCTTGCGGCCCAGACGTGAGGAAACATGGAGAGAAACTCAAAAGGGGGGGGGGTGAAAGAAAGGCACGGAGCATGAACAATAATACAGAGACTGGAAGAATCAAAGCTGCTTAGCCTTGTGGGGTCTTTGCTGACTCTGCAAACTTGGCATAATAGGCAGTCCTCGACTTACAACCACGACTGAGCCCAACGCTCCTGTCACTAAGCGAGACACATGTTAAGTGAGGCTTGCCCCATTTTACGACCTCTCTTGCCACGGCGCTTAAGTGAATTGCCGCAGTTGATAAATGAGTAATCTGGTTGTTAAGCGAATCCGGCTTGCCCCCACTGACTTTGCTTGTCCGAAGGTCGCAAAAGGGGATCATGTGACCCCAGGACATAAATATAAGTCAGTTGCCAAATACCTGAATTTAGATCATGTGACTGGGGGCGGGAGGATGTTGCAAACGCTGTAATTCTGAAAGGGGGTCAGAAGTCACATTTTCCAGTGCCGTTGCAAATGTGAATGGTCACTAAATAATCTGCTATATAAATCAAAGACTACCTGTAGTTTTTTTTTTAAATCCACCCATCTTAAAGAGACCAAGGTTGAAAACACTGAGATTGTGGATCCAGTTCCCCATTTAGCCATCAGAATCGGAATACAGCTGGAAGGGACCTTGGAGGTCTTCTAGTCCAGCCCCCTGTTCAAGCAGGAGACCCCTTGCCATTTCAGACAAATGGCTGTCCAGTCTTTTCTTAAAGGTGTGGGGAGCACTCAAAACTTATGAAGGCAAGCTGTACCACTGGTTGACTGTCCTCACTGTTAGGAAGTTTCTCCTTAATCCCAGGTTGCTTCTCTCTTTGATTAGTTTCCATCCCTTGCTTCTTGTCCTGCCTTCAGGGGCTTTGGAGAATAGGTTGACCCCCTCCTCTTCTTTGGGGCAGCCCCTGAAGTACTGGAATACTGTTATCATCTCCCCCCCAACGGTCCTTCTTTTGTCTACACTGGATTGGATTACTTAAGATTAGATTAGTTAGATTGGATGGCCTTCTAGACTGCTTCCAATTGTAATGTTTATCTTCACACACACACTCTCCAGATCCAGGTTTGTAGGGCAGGGCCATTAGCTAGCCACTAAGAGAAGAGTCCAGTTCTGTCCATAGTTGTATCCATCCTAGCTGGCCAAGCTAAAGAAATAAATGAAGCCACCCCATTGGATTCAACCAGCAATGAATGCAAGACAGGGTTGCTATAACCAAGGTCTCTGGTAGAAGCTTTGCAGCCCCCATTTGCAAAGGGGTACAATTCCGATCCTCCAAAATCCAGGCCTCTGGTTTGCCTCCTTGGTCTCTCTCTGGGAGGCAACTCCCCGCCTCCCAAAATGTATTCAATCAGAATCAAGTTGGAAGGGGCCTCGGAGGCCCTCTAGTCCAACTCCCTGCTCAGTCAGGAGATCCTATACCCGTGGTGGTGAACCTATGGCACGTGTGCCACAGGTGGCACGCAGAGCCCTCTCTTTGGGCACGCATGCCATCGCCCCAGTCCTGGGCCTTCAGCTGGGTTTTATAAAACCTTTTTGCTTTAGGCCTCTGCCACCGTGTGCAAAAAAAAAAAAAAGGTTCATTCAATCAATCAATTTCAACTTCTCACAGGAAAAAAAAAGATCTCACAAAGTTGGAATTGACTGATTGAACTTTATAGTCCCAGCCAGTCTGGCGTTACCACTGCAGCCACGCCCACCCAATGGGCCACGCCCACCCGGCACCCGACCGTACATAAGTGAGTTTTGGGTTGCAGTTTGGGCACTCGGTCTCTTAAAAAGTTCGCCATCACTGCGCTATACCATTTCAGACAAATGGCTGTCCAGTCTCTTCTTAAAAACTTCCAGTGTTGGAGCATTCACCGCTTCTGGAGGCAGGTGGTTCCACTGGTTAATTGTTCCAACTGTTAGGAAGTTTCTCCTTAATTCCAGGTTGCTTCTCTCTTTGATTAGTTTCCATCCGTTGCTTCTTCTCCTTCCTTCGGGTGCTTTGGAGAATAGCTTGACTGCCTCTTCTTTGGGGAAGCCCCTGAGATACTGGAACACTGCTATCATGTCCCCCCTCGTCCTTCTCTTCATTAAAGTAGACATACCCATAGGTAGGTAATACTAATAATACTAATAGTAATAATAGAGTTGGAAGGGACCTTGGAGGACATCTAGTCCAACCCCCCCTCCCCCCCCCCCCCCCCCCCGCTCAGGCAGGAAACCTATCCCATTTCAGGCAAATGGTTGTTTAATCTCTTCTTACAAACCTCCAGTGTTGGAGCATTCACAGCTTCTGGAGGCAGGTTGTTCCACTGGTTAATTGTTCTGTCAGGAAGTTTCTCCTTAGTTCTAGGTTGCTTCTCTCCTTGGTTAGTCCCCATGCGTTGCTTCTTGTCCTTCCTTCTGGGGAATAGGTGGACTCCCCCACCCCTATTCTTCTTTGTGACAAGGGTTATTCCTGTCCATGCCCCACACTAGAGGTAGTCCTTGACTTATGACCACAATGGATGCCAAATTTGTTGTGCCTCAGGAAGGCAGTCGTTAAGTGAGTTTTGCCCCATTTTGCGAGCCTGGTATTAACTGGTCAGGTGATCTTGATCCGACCCCTCTGTTAATGTAACCTAGGATTGCGTTAGCTTTTTCGGCTGCAGCCACACATGGCCGGCTCACCGTTTAAGTGATCCTCCAGCAATTCCTTGCCATTAGCCGAAAAGGATGCACAAGGGATAAAAAGACACATCGGCCCACACGCATGCCCGCAACCTCCACTTCCCCTGGCTAACTATCCTCCATCCTCCATCCCTAAACTTGAGGCCCTTTAGCGGTGCTGGACTACAACTCCCATCACTCTTGCCTGGGCTGGGACACCAGCACCACCACCGCCCTCCACCCGCCAGCAGCGATAAGCCTCCACCTGGCCGACTTGCTGCGATCTTGGGCTGGGTCCGACCGAGCAGGAGACTTCCAAGTGCTAAAGCGAGGCTGGGATCACGTTCCAGCACGTGACCCGAGCCCAGATGTGGAATCCCGGGCCAGTTTCGGCCAGCTGGACTGGCCGGGCACGTGGGAAAGAGCAGGAAAGGTCCGCCGACCCCCACCCTCACCCCCTCCTATGGCCGGGGCGGGGGGGGGGGATCATCCCTCGGAGACTTTTAACTCAGCGTTTCCCAACCTTAGGAACTTGAAGATGCGTGGACTTCAACTCCCAGAATTCCCCAGCCAGCATAGCTGGCTGGGGAATTCTGGGAGTTGAAGTCCACGCATCTTCAAGTTCCTAAGGTTGGGAAACGCTGTTCTAACTGACATCGCGGGGGGGGGGGGCAGGCGACCCCCATCCCCCTTCCGCCTGCGCGGAGTGTGTCCGTGGGTGGGTGGGTGGAGTAATACCCTTTGAATTCTCCACCTGGGGCTTCAGCAGAAAATGGGGAGGGGGGGTTGGGGAAAAACCAAGGAAGCCGGAAAGGCAGAGGGTCCGCAACGTGCTCGATCCCGCTTCCCTCGGAGTTGCCCCTCCGGGAAACCGCCGCCGCCGACCACGACCTACCTCGCAGGGTCGTCGTGCCCCTCTCGATCAGGAAATCCGAGGCTGGCTTTGGAGGGCGGGAGACAGCTCTTCCCCCCCACCACCACACACACACACACGCACGCACCCCACCCCACCCCAATTCCCACCCGCCAGGATGCGCTCCGCCGACCGGGATGCCCGTCCGCCCCTTCGCAGCCGAAGAAGGCGGGGAGGGGGGGGGGTTTGCAGGAGGTGTGGGGAGGGGAGGAAGGAAGGCAGGCGCGGGGAGGGGTCTTCCCCAGAGCCTAGGTGCCCCCGACACACACACACACACACACACACACCCTCTCTCTCTTTCTGTGCAGGGCACAGCCAAGGAGGCGCCCGCCGGATCCAAGGGGGCGCGGAGGAAGGAAGGAAGGGAAGGGGGGGGGTCTCAAGGTGGCACCGCCCAAAGCCGGTCGTGGCCCCCGGCCACACAAAGCCGCCCGGCCGGGACCCTTCCTCTGTTCAGCGCCGGCTCGGATCTGCTCCGCTTTCCCGGCTCCGCAGCGCCGAGTTCCTCCTCCTCCTCCTCCTCCTCCCGCCTCTGCCGGCCGGGCTGCTTTTCCTCTCCTGCGGCTCCCGCGCCGCCTCTGCCTACCTGCTCGCCGCCAGGCGTGACTTTTTTTTTTTTCCCGGGTTTCGAATCGGAAACGGGCAAGCCCAGCCCGACGTCGGCAGAACCTGGGCGGCGGGTTAACCCTGCGAGCGCTGCGCCCTCCTCTCTCGCCTGCGCTTCGCCCAGCCCGGGCTGCTGGGGCGACCCCTCCCCCAGGCGGGAGGGGGAGGAGGGGATCGGCAGGCCGAGCACGCCCCCCCCTCCGCCGACCCCTCCCCAGCCTCCCTCCCCCCCCAACTCCATAATCCTCCCTGGTCCGGTGCAAGGACAAAGAGGCGGATCTCCAGGTGAATGCGCTTCCCTGCTGGGGGAGGGAGGGAGGGAGGGAGGAGATGCCGGCCCGGGCCAGGCTTCCTCTTACCCCACCCCCCCACCCCCCGCCGCAAAAAGCCTGGGGTGTGTGTGTGTTTGTGTGTGTGTGTGTGTGTGAGGCAGGATTATTTTAGGCAAAGGCAGATTTGCCCTAAGAAAGTGGCACTACCCCTCCCCTTCTGTGCCTGGAAGGCCTTCCTCTCTCTTTCCCTCCCCTAAAAAAAGACCCTGCTGGGGGGGAGGGCGGGGAAGGGAGAGGGGGGGTGCTTTGGCTTTGCAACCCAGAAAGGCAGCCTCTCCCCACTTTGGAGAGATTCAACTCAGGTGAAGCTTCGGGGTGCAACTGCAAGGAGGACCGGTGGAGTGCATGGTCCTTGGCTGTGGTGGGGGAGGGAGGGGTGTCTCTGCTCGGGACCCTTAGTGAGGCCGGGGGGGGGGGGGGCAGAAAAGTGAGGAAACAACAAGCCCCCCCTCCAAAAAAAACAAACAAAAATTGAGAGAATGGAAACCCACCAGGTCCTCAACTAAGATTCAATCCCAGCTAGGCCCACCAGTCGAAACCGAAAGTCCTACCCAGGGGGAGCGGAAAAGCAGCCAGAGGGTGGGGGGAGGGCTGCAGACCCTCTCTGCAAGGACCCTGAGAGGCTACTACTACTACCTCTTCTGGAGGATCCCCTGCAATCAAGCTGGAGATCCAAAGAGGATCTCCAGAGGCCGTGTGGAGAGGAGCAAAGGGCCTGCCGCAGCCTTTACGTGTCTTCCAGCATGCGGCACAAACGTGCCTCCTGCTTTTCAAATTCTTCTTCCACCTTCCCGATTAGGGTCTGGGGCTAAAAGAGGAGGGGTGTGCCCGATGCATAGGAATCACCCGGGTGTGCACGGGTCTGGGGCTCCGTAGCCGAGGAAAGAAAGAACAGCCGGATTCTCAAGGATTGCAGGAAAGCCGGGATCTGGAATCTGCACCGCCTTCTCCAAGGAACCGATCGGATTAAAAAGCCAGAACTCTTTGCTGCTCTCTGATTCCCACAGGACACTGAACACAAACACATCAGCTGTTAATAAAGGAGAATATTTGTAGCTCAGGGTTGACGTGAGGGGGTCCGTGGTGCTCTGAGGCAAGCCACTCGCATGGAAAACCGGCAGCAAACTGCACTCCTTACTAGCACTGAGGATGTTGCCTAATTTGGATCATGAAACATCCGCAAGAAATCAAGCAAGCTCAGAGGACACCAAGGCCCACACAATTCTCCTCCTCCTCCTCCTCTTCTTCCTCTCTGTATATCCCCCTCCCTTCTAGCACTGATGACATTACCTAGTTGGGTAATGAAATGTCTGCAATAAAACAAGCCAGCTCAGAGGACCATCCAGAATTCCTCATATCAGCTTTTGTTCAGCCTTATTTAGAATGGAATAAAGGGACGTGGTGGCTCAGTGGGTTAGGACGCTGAGCTTGTCGATCAGAAGGTCGGCAGTTTGGTGGGTGGAATCCCGAGTGCCGCATAGCAGAGTGAGCGCCTGTTACGCGTCCCAGCTTCTGCCAACCTAGCAGTTCAGAAGCACGTAAAAATGCAAGTAGAAAAATAGGGACCACTCCGGTGGGAAGGTAACAGCGTTCCGTGCGCCTTTGGCGTCTAGTCATGCCAGCCACATGACCACGGAGACGTCCTCGGACAAGCGCTGGCTCTTCGGCTTTCAAACGGAGATGAGCACCAGCCCCTAGAAACGGAAACGACTAGCACGCACGTGCGGGGGAACCTTTACCTTAGAATGGAATGGAATGGAATAAAATTACAGAATAGAATAGAATAGATTTACAGAATAAAAATAAAAGAATAGAATAGAATAGAATAGAATAGAATAGAATAGAATAGAATAGAATAGAATAGATTTACAGAATAAAAATAAAAGAATAGAATAGAATTACAGAATAGAATAGAATTATAGAATAGAATAGAATTATAGAATAGAATAGAATATGAGAATAGATTAGAATATATAGAATAGAATTATAGAATAGAATAGAATTATAGAATAGAATAGAATATGAGAATAGATTAGAATATATAGAATAGAATAGAATATGAGAATAGATTAGAATATATAGAATAGAATAGAATAGAATTACAGAATAGAATAGAATAAGGAATAGAATAGAATAGAAAGATTGTAGAATAGAAATATAGAATAGAATAGAATTAAGAATAGAATAGAATAATCAGATTAGAGAAGAGAAGAAAGAGCTGGAAGGGACCTTGGGGGTCTTCTAGTCCAGCCCCCTCTGCTCAAGCAAGAGAACCTATACGATCTCAGGTGATTGTCTAGTCTACATGGCGGGAATCCATTTGACTTTTGTTCCAAAGCTCATATATCCACTCACTGCCAGTTTCTCCCACCCTCTCAATTTGGGAAACCAAATTTGGACCTTCCCTGACTGACCGTTGGAATTTACAACAGCCCTGAAAAAAGTGACTCATGGCCATTTTTCAGACTTATGGCCCTTGCTGCAGGATCCCCAGGGTCACGTGATTTGCAGCTGGGCGCTTGATACACATTTATGACGGTCGCAGTGTCCTGGGGAGGGGCACGTGATCACCTTTTTGACACCTTTCTGACAGGTAAAGTCCATGAGGAGGCCAGGTTCACCGAACAATCTTGTCATTAACTGCAGCGATTCACTTCGCAATGGTGGCGAGGAAGGTCGTAAAATGGGGCAAAACTCACTTAACAAATGTCTCACTTAGCAACAGAAATTGCGCTATAGGTGTCTTGGGTAGCATCCAAAAACATCTGGAGCATCACCTGTAAACCATCGGCATGGACAAAAATCACCATCAGTCTCACTCAGCAACAGAAATTTTGGGCACAATTGTGGTTGTAACAACAGCAACAACAATAATAATAATAGAGTTGGAAGGGACCTTGGAGGTCATCTAGTCCAACCCTACGCCACTCCACACAAATGGCTTTCCAATGTCTTCTTAAAAATTGCCAGTGATGAAGCACTCACCACTTCTGGAGGCAGGTTATTCCACTGGTAGAAGAAGAAGAAGAAGAAGAAGAAGAAGAAGAAGAAGAAGAAGAAGAAGAAGAAGAAGAAGAAGAAGAAGAAGAAGAAGAAGAAGAAGAAGAAGTTGGAAGGGACCTTGGAGGTCATCTAGTCCAACCCCCTGCTCAGGCAGGAAACCCTATACCATTTCAGACAAGTGGCTGTCCAGTCTCTTCTTAAAAACTGCCAGTATTTGGAGCATTCATAGCTTCTGGAGGCAGGTTGTTCCACTGGTTAATGGTTCCAACTGTCAGGAAATTCCTCCTTAATTCCAGGTTGCTTCTCTCTTTGATTAGTTTCCATCTGTTGCTTCTTGTCCTGCCTTCAGGTGCTTTGGAGAACAGCTTGACTCCCTCTTCTTTGGGGCAGCCCCTGAGATACTGGAAGGCTGCTATCATGTCACCCCTCACCCTTCTCTTCCTTAAACTAGACATCCCCAATTCCAGCCACCGTTAATTGAGGACTACCTGTATTTTTCCTTCCCCCCCCCCACAAACCTATATATATTTGTGGGGGGGGGGAAGGAAAGGAAAACAAGCTATGCAATTCTTGTTGTTTCCATGATGATGTCACGGCAGGTAGGATGTAGTCCGGGCTGATAAGGACCTTCTTCTTCCTCCTCTGAGCCGTTTCTGATGTAAAATAATCCAGTTCAGGATTGTGATGATTAGGCATCTGGAGAAGAACATTTGCAGGAATTGGGCATGTCTAGTTTAATGAAAAGATGTTCACAGTTCAATAGATGAGGGGGGGGAATGCGATAGCGGTCTTCCAATACTTCAGGGGCTGCCCCAAAGAAGAGGGAGGGCTGGGTCAACATATTCTCCAAAGCTCCAGAGGGAAGGACAAGAAACAATGGATGGAAACTACTCAAAGAGAGAAGCAACCTGGAATTTAGGAGAAACTTCCTAACAGTGAGGACAATTAACCAGTGGAACTACCTGCCTCCAGAAGCTGTGGATGCTCCATCCTTGAAGGTCCTTAAGAAGAGATTGGACAACATTTGTCTGAAATGATATAGGGTCTCCTGCTTCAGCAGGGGGTTGGACTAGCTGACCTCCAAGGCCCCTCCCAGCTCTGTTATTCTGTGTTCCAAGAAGTAAGGAGAAATTTCCTGAAGGTGAGAACAATTAACCAGTGGAACAACCTGCCTCCAGAGGTTGTGGGCACAGCAACACTGGACTTTTTTTTAAAGAAGAGACTGGACAGCAATTTGTCTGAAATGGTATAGGGTCTCCTGCTGGAGCAGAGAGTTGGACTAGATGACCTCCAAGGTCCCTTCCATCTTGGTTATATTGTTAAGAAGGCCTTTCAGAGGCTACCTGAGCAGGTTTTGTGAGCACAGCCAAATTATTTCCAAACACACACCTACAACTACACAGGAAGGGTAAGAGTGTTTGGGCTCATGAGGTAAAAGCCAGAGGCATCACCCACCTAGAGAACAATGATCCTTTTCTCCCTCACACATCAATACAACTCATGAAGGTTGAGGTAAATGCTGTCTTTGCAGATAATCATCTGTTTTATACAAATCAAGTTCCTGCTTCTTGTAAAGATGGGAGTAAACATTGTGACAGGACTTTTTAATAAGATCGTTATCTGTTATAATATTGTCACCTTCACAAATATTCTCAAACATTCTCTTTTTCTCTTTCCTTTCTTAATTTGTAGGGCAGCCATCTTCCTGGTTTATTTGCAAACTTAAAAATGTTTTTTTGTTTCACATAATTTGGTTTGGTTTCGCTTTCTTGAGCTGTTCAGCTAGACCAGGGGTCTTCCAACTTGGCCCTTTGATGACTTGTGGACTTCACCTGGCTGAGGAATTCTGGGAGTTGAAGTCCACAAGTCATAAAAGGGCCAAGTTGGAAGACCCCTGATATAGACTTTAAGAGGAGTGGACTTCAACTCCCAGAATTCCTCAGCCAGCGTGCCTGGCTGAGGAATTCTGGGGGTTGAAGTCCACAAGTCATAAAAGGGCCAAGTTTGAAGACCCCTGATATAGACTTTAAGAGGAGTGGACTTCAACTCCCAGAATTCCTCAGCCAGCGTGCCTGGCTGAGGAATTCTGGGGGTTGAAGTCCACAAGTCATAAAAGGGCCAAGTTTGAAGACCCCTGATATAGACTTTAAGAGGAGTGGACTTCAACTCCCAGAATTCCTCAGCCAGCGTGCCTGGCTGAGGAATTCTGGGGGTTGAAGTCCACAGGTCATAAAAGGGCCAAGTTTGAAGACCCCTGATATAGACTTTAAGAGAAGTGGACTTCAACTCCCAGAATTCCTCAGCCAGCCAAAAAGGGCCAAGTTTGAAGACCCCTGGTCTAGACAACTGATGACATAACAGTTTAATCTGATGTAAAATTTTTGAATCCATCGGTGCCCTTTGCAATTCAGTTTCTTTCTTTCTGATTTCATCCAACATATTTTGCAACTTTTTTCTGGGATTTCATCTTCTGTAATAATAATAACAACCGCAACAATAATAACAAAGTTGGAAGGGACCTTGGGGGTCATCTAGTCCAACCCCCTGCTCAGGCAGGAAACCCTATACCATCTCAGCCAAATGGCTGTCCAGTCTCTTCTTAAAAACTTCCAGTGTTGGAGCATTCACAGCTTCTGGAGGCAAGGAGTTCCACTGGTTAATTGTTCTCACTGTCAGGAAGTTTCTCCTTAGTTCCAGGTTGCTTCTCTCCTTGGTTGGTTTCCATCCGTTGCTTCTTGTCCTGCCTTCAGGTGCTTTGGAGAATAGCTTGACTCCCTCTTCTTTGGGGCAGCCCCTGGGATGGAGGGGGCGGGGGAGAGAGAAATGTCCCAAGGGAACAGCCTAAGAGATGATGGAGGCACCAGGAACCTGCCAGCCCAATGTTTAAAATTCCCAAGAATTTCAGTTGAATGAGTTGCAGGAGAGGGAGATTGAGGGCACCTCCATTTAATCAAAATACGAAAGGAAGAAAGGGAGAGATTGACCACTGGGCCCAGCCCTGAGGTGGTGCCCCTTCCAGGCCAACTGTGCCAGCCTTTGGGCAACACCAGCCCCTCCCTCCCTCCCTCCCTTTGAGTGGGGGTGGGGGAGGCTTTTCAAGGGGAAAGACCCTCAAGGGGCAGCTTTGCCCAAGGAATTAAGGGTCTTTTGCCTGACAAAGAGGCCTCAAGGTCACTTCCTTCAGTTTAGGGCTGCCCCTCCCCCTCAGCACTCTCTTCCCCCCCCAGGACTTGCAATCAGGCGACTTCCAAAGGGTGGGGGGGGTGGCAAAGTCCTGCTTGGTTTTCTTCCTTGCTAGCCCCCCCCCCAAAAAAAGGGGGGGAAAGGATTTTGTCCCCCTTGGGGCTGATTCCCTTTTGCAAAAGGCCCAGGTTTGCCAAAAATAAATCCTGTCCCTTTTCCTTCTCTTTCTTCTTCCCCTTTTTTTCCTTCTTTTTCTCTTTCTCCTTTTTCCTTCTCTTTCTCCTTCCCCCTTTTCCTTCTTTTTCTCTTTCTCCTTTTTCCTTCTCTTTCTCCTTCCCCCTTTTCCTTCTTTTTCTTTTTCTCTTTCTCCTTTTTCCTTCTCTTTCTCCTTCCCCCTTTTCCTTCTTTTTCTCTTTCTCCTTTTTCCTTCTCTTTCTTCTTCCCTTCTTCCTTTTCCTTCTCTTTCTCCTTTTTCCTTCTTTCTCCTTCCCCTTTTTCCTTCTCTTTCTCTTTCTCCTTTTTCCTTCTCTTTCTTCTTCCCCTTCCCCCTTTTCCTTCTTCCCTTCCTCCTTTTCCTCCTTTTTCTCTTTCTCCTTTTTCCCTCTCTTTCTCCTTCACTTTTCCCATTTCCTTCTTTCTCTCCCCCCTTCTCTTTCTCCTGTTTTCTCTGTCCTCTTCTCTTTTTCCTTCTTTCTTTCTCCTTCCCCTTTCTTTCTCCTCCTTTTTGTTCCTTTCCTTCTTTTTTCCTTTTCCCTCTCTTTCTCCTTCACTTTTCCCCTTTTCTCTTTCTCTTTCTCCTTTTCCTTCTCCACCTCCTCCTTCTCCTCCTCTTCTGTGCTTCATCACTGGAAGTTTTTAGAAAGAGACTGGACAGCCCCTTGTCTGAAATGGTCTAGGTCTCCTGCTTGAGCAGAGGGTTGGACTAGAAGACCTCCAAGGTCCCTTCCAGCTCAATTCTGATTCTGATTCTCTTTCTCCTCTTTCTCCTTCTCCTCTTTCTCCTCCTCCCCCCTCCCTTTCTCCTTCTCTCCTTCTTCTCTTTCTCCATCTCCTTTTCCTTGTCCTCCTCTTCCTCCACTTTCTGTTTCTCCTTTTCCTTCTCCTCCTCTCCCCTTCCCCTTTTCCTTCTCTTTCTCCTCTTCTTTCTCCTTCTCCTTTTCCAGGCAGCCTCCAGGCTGATCTTCATAACAAAAAGGCCTTTCAGAGGGCGATTTCCTGCAGAATCACTCCAGGATAGATTTGAATATGCAGGCATTATTCCACAGTTTGCAGCCTTTCTGCATTTCAATGCTTGATTGGAGGGGGGGGTGTCTTAGGACAGCCCCCCCCATCCCCAGGACAACATGTGGCCGGGTGCCACCCCATCCAATTTTCCCCCCAACACACCCACACACTAACCCATGCAGAGGCCCACAGTTTTCCCCACTCCTGACCCATCCTGTAACCTAGCCAATTTCCCCATGGCACATAAGAATTCACTACTAAGGCACACACAATTTTGCCCTCTTCGGAGCCATCCTTCCCTCTCACCTACCCCATTCCTCCAATGCACGTACACAAACACACTAACACAACCAGAGAAATACATAGCTCTTCCCCACTTCTGATCCACCCATTACTCTCACCCATCCAGTTCTCTACCAAGGCCTGCACAAAGACACACACAAAGGAAAACACAACGAATTTTTCCCCACTTCTCATCCCCATGCAACCCTCTGTTCTTTAAAAGCATCCCTGGGGGCTGGCATCCAAGCCTCCCCTCCCCTTTATTGCCTGGGGTCACCCCAGAAGGAGCCCCCCCCCCGACAGGAAGACCTGTTTCACTTCCTCACGCCCCCCCCCACCGAGGAATAGGAGACAGGAAGAGGGGGGTACAGAAAGAATTTGGATTTTATCTTCACACTTAAAACAAACACCGGAAGTGGCTACCAGACCCTGCGAATGGGGGGGAACGATGGCTGGCCAAGATGGCTGCTGCCAGAAAAGGGAGTCTGGAGTCCTGGAACTCAAAGAGCCCGGGCCTGACTTTGCAACAGCGGTGGCTGCTTTGTCTTGTGCATTTGTGCTTGGCCTTTGAAAATTAGTGCGCATCCCTCGGCATCCAGAGTCAAGGAAAAAGCGCAGAGAAGAGCAACTAAAATGATTAAGGGCCTGGAGAGAAAAACATACGAAGAACGGTGACAGGAACTGGATATGGCTAGTAGACAAAACTGCACCCAGTTTTGGTCACCCCTGTATAAAAAAGATGTTGAGACTCTGGAAAAAGTGCAGAGAAGAGCAACAAAGAGGATCCAAGGCCTGCAGACTAAAACATACGAAGACCAATTGCAGGAACTGAGTTTGGCCAGTCTAGAGAAAAGAAGGACTGGGGGCGGGGAAGAGAGACATAATAGAAATATTCCAGTATTTGAGGGGCTGCCACGAAGAGGAGGGGGTCAATCTGTTGTCCAAGGCACCTCAAGACAGGACAAGAAGCGAGGGATGGAAACTCATCAAGGAGAGAAGCAACCTGGAACTAAGGAGAAACTTCCTAACAGTGACAACAATTAACTTGTGGAACAGCTTGCCATCAGACGTTGTGGGTGCTCCATCACTGGAGGCTTTTAAAAAGAAACTGGACAGCTATTTGTTTGAAATGACATAAGGCAGGGGTAGGCAACCTTGGCCCCTTCATTACTCGTGGACTTCAACTCCCAGAATTCCTGAGCCAGCATGGCTCAGCTTGGAGCAGTGGCGTAGCGTGGGGGGTGCAGGGGGGGCTGGCCGCACCGGGCGCAACATCTGGGGGGGCGCGCTCGCACTGAGCTGCTCAGGGAGCCCCAAGGGCTGCACAGAGTTGGCTTGGCTCCGCTCTCGAGCTGCTCTTTCTTGCAAAGCGAAATGAGTCCGGCAGGTGAGATGGGCGGCCACATAAACTGAATAAAATAAATAGAAGCGGCCAACTCTCCGCCCAGGCTCAGGCCAACCGCAAGCGCCCTGCAAGCGCCCTGGCAGGTTTGGCCGAGCAAAGACGGACCCGCTGGCCGGCCGGCCTAGCTTCGTGCGCATGCGTGGCTTTATTTAGCAGGGCTCACGTGCGAGCTTGAATGCAGCGGCTCTTGCAGGTCGGAGCCCCGCCCAGCCGCCCTCGAGAGGGACCCGGAAGCATCCCGCATGCGCGCGACTCTTCTTGGAAAGTCTACGCCGCTGCGGGGCGCGTCTTTTCAGCAGTGCCGTGACGTCACCGCCCGCCCGCCCTTCTATTTCCACTTCCGGTTGCCTTGCCCCGGGTGCTGACAATCCACGCTACGCCACTGGCTTGGAAACCTCTCCCTTCCCCTCAGCATGGCTGGCTCAGGAATTCTAGGAGTTGAAATCCATGAGTCATAAAGGAGCCGAGGTTGCCTACCCATCCTAGAACATGAGGCAGCATGGGGGAACTATGGCCCCTTCATGACTCGTGGACTTCAACTCCCAGAATTCCTGAGCCAGCATGGGGGAACTATGGCCTCCTCATGACTCGTGGACTTCAACTACTGCTAAGCTTGTAAGCCGCCCTGAGTCTTTGGAGAAGGGCGGGATATAAATGGAATTAAAATAAAAAAAATAAAAATAAAACTCCCAGAATTCCTGAGCTAGCATGGCTCAGCTTGGAAACCTCTCCCTTTTCCCTCAGCGTGGCTGGCTCGGGAATTCTGGGAGTTGAAGTCCACGAGTCATAAAAGAGCCAAGGTTGCCTACCCCTGGCATAGGATCTCCTGCTTGAGCAGGGTTGTTCTGATTGATTGATTGACTGACTGACTGAGTCAGTTTCTTGTCTGCCCTTAAAGAATCCGTGGATTTTTATTCTGTAAATTTCAGGTTATGTCCCTCTGTTTTCAAGACTGAGTCTCGTGGGAGACACCCCAAAACACAGTTTTGGTTCTTCGTCCGTATTCGGTCTTCTCCTCTCATCCTTTCCTCCTTGTGATTCCTCAGCCTCACAGAGTTCCACGTGGATAATATACATTATTAATATATTACAGGTAAGCCCTCGAATAACAACAGTTAGCGACTGTTCAGAGTTGCAACGGCATGAAGAAAAGGGACTTGTGACCATTTGTCACTCTTACGACCGTTGCAGCATCCCCACGGTCGTGTCATCAAAATGGCCTGCTTGCAAACTGAATGATATTAACGATGGTTGCCGTGTCCCTTGGGACCTTCTGACGCGCAAAGGCAATGGGGAAGCCGGCTTCTCTTTAACAACCAGTGGTACACTTAACAACAGTGGCAAGAAAAGTTGTAAAACCAACCAGCACCAAGGACCCTATAGTCCTCCTCCTCCTCCTTCTGGAGCCACGCCGAACCCCAAATGTGGCTGGTTCCCACAGCCAAAAGAGGGATTCATTGGTGACTCACGCCTTCCCGAATGCAACCAAAAGAGCCGGCAGAGCGACTGGATTCTGGGGTGGGGTGGGGTGGTGGCACTGGGGTCTCGGGGTGCCCCTCCCGGGACAAGGAAAGGGAGGATAAGGAGGAGGATGAGGAGGGCTGTGGGGTCCTTGGTGCTCTCTGAGCTGGGTGGTTTTCTTGCAGACGTTTCATGACCCAACTAGGCAGCATCATCAGTACTAGAAGGGAGGGGATTTGGAGGGAGGAGGAGGAGGAGGAGGAGGATGGCTATGGGATCCTTGGTGCTCTTTGAGCTTGGTTTTTTTTCCTTGCAGACATTTCATGAGCCAACCAGGTAGCGTCATCAGTGCTGGAAGGGAGGAGGAGCAGCAGGAGGAGGAGGAGGAGGACTGTGGGGTCCTTGATGCTCCCTGAGCTGGGCAGTTTTCTTGCAGACGTTTCATGACCCAGCTAGATAGCATCATCAGTGATAGAAGGGAGACGAGGAGTGGGAAGAGGAAGAGGACAGCTGGGGCCCTTGGCGCTCTCTGAGCTGAGTGGTTTCCTTGCAGACCTTTCATGACCCAGCTAGGGAACATCATCAGTGCTAGAAGGGCGGGGGAAATGCAGAAAGGAGGAGGAGGAGGAGGAGGAGGAGCGGGAGGGGAGGAAGAGGAGAAGGAAGAGAAAAAAGACGAGGAGGGGGAGGGGAGGAAGAGAGAGAAAAGGAGGAGGAGGAGGAGGAGGAGGAGGAAGAAAAAGGAGGAGGAGGAGGAGGAGCGGGAGGGGAGGAAGAGGAGAAGGAAGAGAAAAAAGAGGAGGCGGCGCTGCGCACTTCCAGCCCCCGAGCGGGGCGCGGCCAGTCCGGCTCCCGGGCTCGAAAGCGCCGGCGCGGATGCTCAGCTGAGCCGGGTAGCGGGGCGGAGCGCTGGGGGGCCGGGCCGAGAGGCTGGAAGCGGAGCGGGGCCGAGCCGGGCCATGGGGCTGCTGAAGTTCACCCGCGAGCCGGTGCCGGAGGCGGTCAGCGCAGACTTGCAGCTCCTCAACCAGCTGAGCGCGCAGGTTGGCGCCAGGGGGCCTCGGAAGGAGGGACCCCTCCTCCGCCTGGCTAAGCGGGAGGGGTCCCGGTTTGGGGAGGGGTCCCGGGATGCGGGCGGGGGTCCCCGGGCCTGCCTACCCATCTCCCGGAGGGGGTGGGTGGTCTGCCCTGACATGCAGCCCTCCCCCACCCTCTGGTCCCTTGCTCTGGTCCAGGAAGGGCTGGGTGGGCTGCTGCGTGGCGGAGCCTTCCAGGGGTCTTAGATGGCCCTTGGGGACCTGTCAGAAAAAAAGAATCCCCCCCAGCTGTGGTTTAAGCAGCAAGCCATAGTTAAGCCAGGATGCCAGCTTCCTGATTACTTCCGCTAAATGAAACCAGCCTGAGGTTATTGGGCCAGGCTGGCTGCAACCGGAAGGCACCGAGCCGACAGGCAGAGTGGGTTGAGATAGTTCCCTAAACCAAGATTTGTTGTCCTGTGGTCGATCCAACTCATGGTGGTTTCTTGAACAGGTCCTGGGGATCTAACACCTTGCCTTCTTTGGCAATGGGGGTCCAGATCTTTAATCTGGGCCTGATCCATCTTTGTGCCAGGCCTGGCTTTTAAGTGTGGATTCCTAGGTGGTTCTCTGAGCTTGCTCGATTCCTTGCAGATGTTTCATGACCCAACTAGGGAACATCATCAGTGTTAGAAAGGAGAAGAGGAGGACTGTGGGGTCCTGGGTGCTCTCTGAGTTGGGTTGTTTTCTTGCAGAGGTTTCATGACCCAACCAGGCAGCATCATCAGTGCTAGAAGGGAGAGGAGGAAGGTGAGGAAGACTACGGGGTCCTGGGTGCTCTCTGAGCTGGGTGGTTTCCTTGCAGACGTTTCATGACCCAACTAGGGAACATCATCAATGTTAGAAGGGACAGGAGGAGGGCGAGGACTGTGGGGTCCTGGGTGCTCGCTGAACTTGTTTTCTTGCAGATATTTCGCAACCCAACTGAGGAACATGCAGAACAAGCCGCACTTTCTTTTAGCCCTGATGATGTTACCCAGCTGGGTCATGAAACGTCTGCAAGAAAACAGCCACATAGAAAAGAGATCGCAAGATCTCCTTCCAGTCTGGTTTTTGAGATTTTTGTTTTCTTTTTGATTAATTTATTATTTTATTACTTTTTACTTTTTTAATTTTTTTGTCAGAGGATAGACATGGGTTTGTCCCAAGAATGTTTAAACTCAGTCACAGAGGACTCACGGACTAACTTCACTGGAAGTTGCTTCCAAGCTTTCAGCTGAGCTTACGACCTCAACTGAGCCCAAAATTTCTGTTGTTAAGTGAGACATTTGCGAAGTGAGTGTTGCCCCGTTGTACGACCTTTCTTGCCACAGTTGTTAAGTGAATCACTGCAGTTAAATTAACAACATGGTTGTTAAGTGAATCTGGCTTCTTGGTTGACTTTGCTTGCCAGAAGGTCGCAAAAGGGGATCACGTGGGCCTGGGACGCTGCGACCGTCGTAAATACGAGTCCGTGGCCAAGCGTCTGAATTTGGATCACGTGGCCCTGGGGATGCTGCAAAGGCCGTAACTGAAGAAAAGGTCATAAGTCACATTTTTCAGTGCTGTTGCAACTTGGGTCGCTAAACAAACTGTGGTTAAGTTGAGGACAACCTGCGAGGTGGGATTAGGATCAAGCTCGGAGAGACCCCACAGTTCAACCCAGAGCTACAAAGATTGTCTGGATTTAAATCTGAATTCAGAGGCCCCCCAGACTCCTTTGGGCTGCCTCCTAGTGAGTGGGTGGTCTCCAGACCAGGGTGCGGTTGGATGGCCAGCCCACCTGCTCCTCCCCCCAAAAGGGGAGAAGACAAGGGGGGGGCAAGGCAAGGAAGAACTGGTAGAATTGAGGCACTAACCTCAATAATATGACTCGTGGACTACAACTCCCAGAATTCCTTAGCCAGCATGGCTCAGCTTGAAAACCTCCTGTTCTCCTCAGCATGGCTGGCTCAGGAATTCTGGGAGTTGAAGTCCACCAGTCATAAAAGAGCCAAGGTTGCCTACCCCTGCCCTACACCATTCCAGACAAATGTCCAGTCTCTTCTTAAAAACCTCCAGTGTTGGAGCATTCAGAGCTTCTGGAGGCAGGTTGTTCCACTGGTTAATTGTCCTCACTGTCAGAAAGTTTCTCCTTAGTTCTAGGTTGCTTCTCTCTCTTTGAATTCTCTCTCTTGACTTTGTGGTTTTGCAAATTGACTGAGTCATTCTCTCCTGCCAGGGCAGCTGCTGTTGTGGCTGATCGCAGTTGCCCGGCAGCCATTTTGTAAATGCTCAAGCCCCCTCCAGCCCCAGGCGGCCATTTTCCATAATCCCCCCATGATGGGCAACCCACAAGGCTGCTGTGCTCCTTTGAGGGCTCAAGTCAGGTGCACTTCTGCCAGGGGACTGAAGGGGTAGAGCAAGGGTCTTCAAATTCGGCCCTTTTATGACTCGTGGACCTCAACTCCCAGAATTCCTCAGCCAGGCATGCTGGCTGAGGAATTCTGGGAGTTGAAGTCCACGAGTCATAAAAGGGCCGAGTTTGAAGACCCCTGCGGTAGAAGGTAATATTTATTTGTTTGTTTATATCCCACATATATATATATATATATATATATATATATATATATATATATATATATATATATACACAAATTATTCAAGACAGCAAATATATCTGACACACTTTCCTCTTCCTATTTCCCCCACAACAACAACCCTGTAAGTTAGGTTGGGCTGAGAGAAGGGGACTGGCCCAAAGTCAGCCAGCCGGCTTTCCTGCCTTAGGCGGAACTAGAACTCACCGTCACCTGGTGATTGGCCCAAAGTCACCCAGCTGGCTTTCATGCCTAAGGCAGAACTAGAACTCACCATCTCCTGTTGATTGGCCCAAAGTCACCGAAAAGGCTAGCGTGGGACTTGGAACTTATGGCCTCCCATTTCTAGTCTGTCTGGGGAATTCTGGGAGTTGAAGTTCACAGGTCGTGCAGTTGCCAGGTTTGGAGAGCCTTGCACTCACAACCCAGATGGCTCCCTCTCTTTTAGTGGTTTGTTTATTAAATTTATATGCTGCCTGTTTTGAGTGGGCAAGAAAGGGGCTTCCTGGCGGCTAATAGTCTTCCTTCTGTTCCCCCAGCAATTTTCTACACTCGTGGAGGTGCTGTTCCAATTCTTGCGAGAACCAAAAGAGGTAAGTTTGAAGACCCCTGATCTATCGGCACGTGTGCAAGGGAAGTGTGAACTTTGGAGCAAAACTGGCTTTGCTTTTGTGCCCAGCAGGTGGAGAGATTCCTGGCTCACCTCTCCGACTTTGCTGCGGGGAATAAAATCAGCCTCGGCCCTTTGAAGAGTATTGTCAAAAGCCTCCTGCTGGTGCCCAGTGGTGAGTGTGGGGCAGACCCCCCAGGTCTGGGAGTGGGGGGGGGAACAACTCCCGACAGCCAGTTTGGTCTAGGGGTGAAGGCACCAGGCTAGAAACCAGGAGACGGTGAATTCTAGTCCCGCCTTAGGCACGAAAGCCGGTTGGGTGACATAGAGCCAATCACTAGGTGACAGTGAGTCGTAGTCCCGCCTTAGGCACGAAAGCTGGCTAGGTGACTTTGGGCCAATCACCTGGAGACAATGAGTTCTAGTTATGCCTTAGAAATGAAAGGGTGGGTGACTTTGAGCCAATCACTAGGAGACGGTGAGTTCTAGTCCTGCCTCAGGCAGGAAAGTAGGCTGTGTGAATTTGGGCCAATCACCAGGAGACGGTGAGTTCTAGTCCTGCCTTAGGGATGAAAGGGTGGGTGACTTTGGGCCAATCACCTGGAGATGGTGAGTTCTAGTCCTGCCTCAGGCAGGAAAGTAGGCTGCGTGAGTTTGGGCCAATCACCAGGAGATGGTGAGCTCTAGGCCCACCTTAAGAATGAAAGTTGGCTGGGTGACTTTGGGCCAGTCCATCTCAAGTCCAACCCACCTCATAGGGTTGTTGTTGTGGGAAAAATAGGGGGAAGGGGTATTAAATACATTCAGCAGCTCGAGTTACCTAAGAAGTAATAAAGGCAGGATAAAAATCTAATAAATACAATAAATAAATAAAATAAAATAAAATAGGAAGTTTCCATCCAAATGACAGGCTTTGTCTAGTTGTGACCCAAATCCTGTCCTTAGGTATGTGCAAACACAATGCATGTTTGAAAAAGTGGGGTTTACAGTGCAATTCTGCTTTTGTCAGTTGTGATGGGTGCGTGCACACACACACACACAAACACACATAAAACTTAAAAATCTCTGATCTTGGAAGAACTTCCCAGAAGACCAACAGCATCCCCTTAATAATTTTCTTCGAAAGTTTTCTCTTTCTTTCTCTTTCTCTTTTCTTCTTTCATTTATCAATCTATCATCTGTCTGTATCTATCATACCTATCTCATTTATCTATATCTATTATCTATCACATCTATCTATCTTATCTTTCTATAATTATCTATCGATCTATCCATCCATATCTATCTATCTGCCTGTCAATCGTACCTATTTATATCTGTCTATTTATCATAGGGACGCGGTGGCTCAGTGGGTTAGGATGCTGAGCTTGTCGATCAGAAGGTCGGCAGTTTGGCGGGTCGAATCCCGAGTGCCGCGTAACAGAGTGAGCGCCTGTTACTCGTCCCAGCTTCTGCCAACCTAGCAGTTCGAAAGCACGTAAAAATGCAAGTAGAAAAATAGGGACCACTACGGTGGGAAGGGAACAGCATTCCGTGCGCCTTTGGCGCCTAGTCATGCCGGCCACATGACCACGGAGACGTCCTCGGACAAGCGCTGGCTCTTCGGCTTTGAAACGGAGATGAGCACCAGTCCCTAGAGTCAGAAACGACTAGCACGTATGTGCAGGAGAACCTTTACCTTTACAGGTGCCTTCTGAGCTGGCTTGTTTTCTTGCAGATGTTTCATTTCCCTAAGTAGGTAACCTCATCAGTGCTAGTAAGTCAGGAGCACTGACTCCTTTCCAGCATTGATAATGTTACCTAGTTGGGTCAGGAAACATCTGCAAGAAAACCACCCAGCTCAGCTAGCACCAAGGGTCCCACAGTCCTCCCCTCCTCCATCTCCTCCTCCTTCCCCTCCTTCCCGTCCCCCTCCTCCGCCTCTCCTCTCCACATACCTCTCCACATACCTCCTCTCCACTGATAATGTTACCTAGTTGGGTCATGAAACATCTGCAAGATAATTGTTCTTTGTTTACATCCAAGTGGCTTTTGCTGTCAGTGTTGGTGGGAATGTTGTTTTCCTCTTGGTGATTTCTTGATTAGCTTATGGTGCCTCCGATCAAAGAATGCCGACTGGCGGCCCCCAGGGGGAGAGCCTTCTCTGTGGGCGCGCCAGACCTATGGAACCGCTTACCGGTCGAGCTCCGGATGGCCCCCGACCTTCGCTCCTTCCGGCGCGATCTCAAAACCTTCTTTTTTGAACAAGCTGGCCTGGTCTGACGGGATGGGGTTGGGTTTTTTATAATTAGTTTTAATTTTTAATATGTATTAATTACGGGCACAGTTGTTTAATCACTTTTTAATTTTTGTATCCTGTTTTTTATTATGTATTGCCCTGTTCACCGCCCTGAGTCCTTCGGGAGAAGGGCGGTATACAAATTAAATTATTAAATTAAATTAAATTACTGTTAGCTTGTTTGTCTGAGTTGGTACCGTAGTTCCTTGATCGGGGTATTGTTTATTACTGTAAATTAATAAAATAAAATAAAAAATAAAAAGAATAAAATAAAAAAAAATGAAATAAAAAAATAAAAATATTATAAATAAAGTAAAATAAAATAAAATAAAAATAAGCCAAGTTTGGAGTGGATCACTGGAAGTTTTTAAGAAGGGACTGGACAGCCATTTGTCTGAAATGATGTAGGGCGTCATGCCTGAGCAAGGGGTTGGACTAGATGACCTCCAAGGTCCTTTCCATCATCATTATCGTTATTTAGTGAAATAATAAAAGAAGTAAAAAAAGATAGAAATAAAATAAAATATAAAATAAACTTCAGAGTTCTTTGAACGATGGGCAGCTGTATAAATGTTTAAAATAAAATCAAATAAAAAATAGAACTCAAATAATAAAGTCAAATAAAAATAGAACTCAAAATAAAAAACAGAACTTAGTAAAACCAAATAAAAAATAGAGATCGGATAAAAAATAGAACTCAAATAAGATAATAAAAGAAAACATAGAAATCGAGCAATAAAATCAGACAAAAAAAATAGAAATCAAATAATAAAATCAAATAAAAATAGAACTCAAAATAAAAAACAACTTAGTAAAACCAAATAAAAAATAGAGATCAGATAAAAAATAGAACTCAAGATAATAAAACATAGAAATCGAGCAATAAAATCAGACAAAAAAATAGAACTCAAATAATAAAATCAAATAAAAATAGAACTCAAAATAAAAAACAGAACTTAGTAAAACCAAATAAAAAATAGAGATCAGATGAAAAATAGAACTCAAATAAGATAATAAAACAAAACATAGAAATCGAGCAATAAAATCAGACAAAAAAGCAGAACTCAAATAATAAAATCAAATAAAAGATAGAACTCAAAATAAAAAACAGAACTTAGTAAAACCAAATAAAAAATAGAAATCAGATGAAAAATAGAACTCAAGATAATAAAACAAAACATAGATATCGAGCAATAAAATCAGACAAAAAAGCAGAACTCAAATAATAAAATCAAATAAAAGATAGAAATCAAATAAAAATAGAAATCAAGTAAGAATATTTTAAAAATAGGAATCAAATGCTATAACAAAATAAAAAAAATAGAAACCAAGTCATAAAATAAAGCAAACCCCCCCCTGAGAAATAAAATAAAATATAGTAAACTTCAAATTTAGGGTGAATTTTGCAAGCACCCCAAAAGGCCCCACTTAGCTTTGCTTGTTCTTCTCCCATAAATTGGCTCTGGGGTCCTTGAGGCCAGCGCGTGCCTTATCTTCTCTCTGTCTGTTTGTCAACCCGGCTCTCTTGCTGGATTTTTTTTTTACACAATGTTTACTACAGGTGCCTTAAAGAGGAGCTTGTCTGCTGAAGAAGTCCGAACAGATCTTATCACCCTGGGTAGGTCTCTCCCCGCTGGGCTCCCTGGAGTCTCTGGAGGGCTACTCCTCCTCCCCTTGACCCTCTCAAATTGCTCCTGCAGGGCTGAGCGAGGAAAAGGCCAGGTATTTTGAAGAACAGGTAAGGACTTTCCTGCATGGCCCAGGTATCCGGCTTTGGCATTTTGAAACACACAAACACACACACATACACACCAAAATTACAGAGGGGGCATCCAAATCTTTTTTCCAAGCCTGCAAACTTAATTTCTCCTATTTTCTCACTGTAAGGGGTGTGTGTAAATGTTGGTGTCCTTTCTCAATGCAAAGTCCTGAAATGACTTTCTACGACAGTTTTTCTCAACATTGAAAAACTTACAAGCATGCAGGCTGGGGAATTCTGGGAGTTGAAGTCCACCCCTTTTAATGCGTGCTGCCTGGGAATTCTGGGAGTTGAAGTCCACCCCTTTTAATGCGTGTTGCCTGGGAATTCTGGGAGTTGAAGTCCACCCCTTTTAAAGCGTGCAGGCTGGGGAATTCTGGGAGTTGAAGTCCATCCCTTTTAATGCGTGCTGCCTGGGAATTCTGGGAATTGAAGTCCACCCATCTTAAAGCATGCCAGCTGGAGAATTCTGGGAGTTGAAGTCCACCCATCTGAAAGCATGCTAACTAGGGGAATTCTGGGAGTGGAAGTCCACCCCTTTCGAAGCATGCCGTTTGGAGAATTCTGCGAGTTGAACTCTGCCCATCTTAATAGCATGCCGGCTGGGGCATTCTGGGAATTGAGGTCCACCCATCTCAAAGTTGCTGAGGTGGAAAAATATTCTAAAGTTAAAAATCACACCACTCAATGGGATCATTGGGCGAACGATCCCATGGTGGTTATTTTGCACGTTAATTTTGGGTTTGGTTCAATCAGACTAGTTGACTTAACTCTTCAAACTCTAACTGAGTAGACCATCTTTACCGTGTGAACACAGCCGGCCGGTTTTAAGGGAAATTGCAATGATGCCATAATGCGGGGGGGGGGGAACCTGTGGGTCGTGAGCAGTTTGTAACTGGGCCATGGAAATGGCTGGTGAGCACGCGCGCCTCCGCAAGCAGTGGGCAAGTGCGTGCATGCGCCCTCCGTTTGTGCAAGCGGCAGGCGTGTGCGCACACACCCCAAGCAAAGGGAGCTCTGTGCACACTTGCCGGCCACGTGTGCAAACCATCTCCTCCTTCCCCCCCCCCCCACCGCAGATCCCCAAAGTCGGAATCCCGCACGAGGGTTCGTTCCTTCATTCGTTGAAACAAAAAATCCAAAATTACATCCTGGCAACTACAGGTAGTCCTCAACGCACGACCATCACGGAACCCGAAATTTCCATCACTAAGCGAGACAGTTGCTAAGTGGATTTTGGCCCGTTTTACGGTCTTCCTCGCCACCCTGGTGGAGTGAATTGCGGCAGTCATTAAATTAGTCACACGGTCGTTAAACGAATCCGGCTTACCCCATTGACTTCGCTTGTCACAAGGTCACAAAAAGGGGATCACCTGACCCCCCCCCCACCCCTGGGAGGCTCTGACTGTCGTAAATACGAGTCAGTTGGCAAGCGCCTGAATTTTGATCACGGGGGGGTTAACTGCAACGGTCGTAAGTGTGAAAAAAGGTCACCGGTCCCTTTTTTTCAGCACCGTCATAATTTAAATGGTCCCTGAATGAATTGTCATAAGTCGAGGACCCGCAGTAGCTCCCTTGCACGAATTTGGAGAGAGAGAGAGAGACAGAGAGAGACTGCATTAAAACCGTCACTGTTAAAATTTGTCTTTTTATTATCCTGGTTTCAGTGGAAGGAAAATTCCGCCGCCCTCGCACGCCTGGCCATGGGGCAGACGCTGATGGTTAACCAGCTAATAGACATGGAGTGGAAATTTGGGGGTGAGTTCTTTAATGGGGGGGCACAGGGGTGGGCAGATTGAGGGGCGCCTTTGCCAAGCTCTGCGTATCAATCTTTTTGCCGCTGGTTTCTCTCTCCCAACAGTGACAGCCGGAAGCAGTGAGCTGAGAAAGGCAGGAAGCATTTTCCTCCAGGTAAGGTGGATTTCGGGAAGGGACAGGTAGGACCGGGGTGGGGGTGGGGGGGTCAGAAACTGGCACAAGCCTCGGGGGAAGGGGGGATGGAGGAAACTGCACACAGGCAGTCCTTGAGCTACAACAGCTTGCTTAGTCCCTGGAGTTACGACGGTGCTGAAAAAAAAGGTAAGTTAGGACCGTTTTTCACACTTAACGACCTTGGCAGCCTTGCCGTGGCCCCACGATTGAAATCCGGACACGTGGCATGTCGTTATGACAGTCGTGACGTCACGTGACCCAACTGTTTGAGCTTCTGACGAGCGGAGTCCAGATTTGTTTAACAACGGCGTGACTAACTTAACAGCTGCAGAGGTTCACTTAAGAACGGCGGCAAGAAAGATCGTAAAATGGGACAAAAGTGACTTAACCAAAGTCTCGCTTAGGAACATAAATCTTAGGGTGCAATTCAGTCAGTTGAGGACTATCTGTAAGGAATTTTCATTCCATATTTCCCCCCAAAATGGAAAATTATTCCCACTTTCCTTCTGTGTTTTGGGAAATCCGAGAATCCTGAATTTCATCTCTGCTTTTTTCCGGCGGCAACTGTACATTCTTGTTTTCTCTTTGAAGAGGTTTCGCTTCTCATCCCAGAAGCTTCTTCAGGTTCTGACTGGATGGTGGGGGGGGAATGGGAGGATTTATACTCCTTGCAGACAGCTAGTCGTTTGCCTTCTTTTAGAGAAGGCTCCACACCCATTTGCACAAGTCAGGTGACCCTGAGGACACAGGTAAACCTCCAGGTGGCCTCAATAACTCCAAACCATGGGTGTCAAACTGGCGGCTCGCGGGCTGGATAGGTCGCACGCAGGCCACGCCCATCCTGGCACCGCAAAGGCAAAAAAAACATACATCGTGATATGTCCCATGATGCGATCGAGTTTGACAGCCGTGCTCGAAAAGAAGGCAAATGACTAGCGCTCTGCAAGCAGTATAAATCCTTCCATTCCCCGCCAGAACCTGAAGAAGCTTCTGGGATGAGAAGCGAAAGGTCTTCATAGGAAACAACAAGGAAGTCCAGTTGCCTCCTGAAAAAGCCCCTTTGGGACAACCAGGACCTGGATGACTGGGAATCTGGATTTCATCTGTTGTATCTTCCAAGCGTTTCGTGGTGGGAGATTCCACGGGTTGATTATTGGTTCCTAAAACCCGCCTCCTTTGTTGTAACTGACCCAACTTTTTACGACTGATCTTCGTGTAGCTGAAACTGGTGGTGAAGAAAGGCAGCCAGACGGAGTCGGTATACCTGGGTGAGTAAGCCAGCAAGGTCTGTGGGGAAAACCTGCAAGTGAAGGGAGGGAGGGACTGGAGGAGAGGCTTACCACTATTCGTTTGATGACCATTCGTTGTTACGACTGGTTTACACCCTTAAGAACGTTGCAGCTGATCCAGCATTCAAACGCTTGGCAACTGGCCTGGACGTGTGACGGTTGCAGTGGTCACCTTTTGTGAACTTCTCAGCTGGCTTCCCACGTGCAAAGTCAGTGGGGGCAGCTAAGACTCGTTTAATGACTGCGCAATTCACTTTACAACAGTCGCGATTCATTTAACGGCTGTGGCGAAGAATGGCGTAAAGTGGGGCGCAGCTTTCTGAACAGCTGCCTTGCTTAGCAGCGAAACTGTTGGGCAGCGTTGGGGCTGAAAGCCATGTTTTAATTCCTAATTTTGAACGTTTGTAATGCTTTCCATGTTCTTGCTGATTTATAGTGTGTTTATTTTATTTTAGTTGTTTGTTTGTATCCTGCATTTATTACTATTTTTCAATAAATTACTCAAGGTGGCAAACATACCCTAGGCTTGAAAACCAGCTGGGTGAGCTTAGGCCCACTCGTCAGGTGACAGTGAGTTCTAGTCCTGCCTTGGGCAAAAAAGCCAGCTGGGTGGTCTTAGGCCCACTCGCCAGGTGACAGTGAGTTCTAGTCCTGCCTTAGGCATAAAAGGCAGCTGGGTGATCTTAGGCCCACTCACCAGGTGACAGCTGAGTTCTAGTCCTGCCTTAGGCATAAAAGCCAGCTGGGTGATCTTAGGCCCACTCACCAGGTGACAGCTGAGTTCTAGTCCTGCCTTAGGCATAAAAGCCAGCTGGGTGATCTTAGGCCCACTCACCAGGTGACAGCTGAGTTCTAGTCCTGCCTTAGGCATAAAAGCCAGCTGGGTGATCTTAGGCCCACTCACCAGGTGACAGCTGAGTTCTAGTCCTGCCTTAGGCATAAAAGCCAGCTGGGAGATCTTAGGCCCACTCACCAGGTGACAGCTGAGTTCTAGTCCTGCCTTAGGCATAAAAGCCAGCTGGGTGATCTTAGGCCCACTCACCAGGTGACAGCTGAGTTCTAGTCCTGCCTTAGGCATAAAAACCAGCTGGGTGATCTTAGGCCCACTCACCAGTGACAGCTGAGTTCTAGTCCTGCCTTAGGCATAAAAGCCAGCTGGGTGATCTTAGGCCCACTCACTAGGTGACAGCTGAGTTCTAGTCCTGCCTTAGGCATAAAAGCCAGCTGGGTGATCTTAGGCCCACTCGCCAGGTGACAGTGAGTTCTAGTCCTGCCTTAGGCATAAAAGCCAGCTGGGTGATCTTAGGCCCACTCACCAGGTGACAGCTGAGTTCTAGTCCTGCCTTAGGCATAAAAGCCAGCTGGGTGATCTTAGGCCCACTCACCAGGTGTCATTGAGTTCTAGTCCTGCCTTAGGCAAAAAAGCCAGCTGGGTGCTCTTAGGCCCACTCGCCAGGTGACCGTGAGTTCTAGTCCTGCCTTAGGCATAAAAGGCAGCTGGGTGATCTTAGGCCCACTCGCCAGGTGACAGTGAGTTCTAGTCCTGCCTTAGGCATAAAAGGTAGCTGGGTGGTCTTAGGCCCACTCGCCAGGTGACAGTGAGTTCTAGTCCTGCCTTAGGCATAAAAGGTAGCTGGGTGGTCTTAGGCCCACTCGCCAGGTGACAGTGAGTTCTAGTCCTGCCTTAGGCATAAAAGGCAGCTGGGTGATCTTAGGCCCACTCGCCAGGTGACAGTGAGTTCTAGTCCTGCCTTAGGCATAAAAGGTAGCTGGGTGGTCTTAGGCCCACTCGCCAGGTGACAGTGAGTTCTAGTCCTGCCTTAGGCATAAAAGGCAGCTGGGTGATCTTAGGCCCACTCGCCAGGTGACAGTGAGTTCTAGTCCTGCCTTAGGCATAAAAGGTAGCTGGGTGGTCTTAGGCCCACTCGCCAGGTGACAGTGAGTTCTAGTCCTGCCTTAGGCGTAAAAGCCAGCTGGGTGATCTTAGGCCCACTCGCCAGTGAGTTCTAGTCTTGCCTTAGGCATAAAAGCGGCTGGGCGATTTTGGGCCAATCCCCAGGAGACGGTGAGTTCACGCCTGGCCTGAAGGCGAGCTGAGTGTCTTGAAGCCAGTCTGTCTGTCTCTCTGTCTCAGTCCAGTCCACCTGACAGGGTGGTTGTGACGGGGAAAAGAGGAAAGAGCATCGTATTTGCTGCCTTGACTCAAAGTAAAAAAAGAAAAGAAAATGGGATTTTAAAAAACAATCTAATTAAAAAAAACCCCTGAACTTCACTAGGTAATCTTGAATGTTTCTGCCCTCCTCCTTCCAGAACTAACCCTGCCCCAGTTTTACAGCTTCCTGCACGAGATGCAAAGGGTCAAGGCCGGCCTGGAGAGCCTCAGCTGATTCTCCTGCCCACCCGGCTCTGCGGAACATCTGGAGAGCAAGAGAGGACAGCTGAGGGGAAAGGGGAAAAAAAGGGAATTCCGTCCTGGATTTGGTGGGCAAAACACACTTTCAGGGAGAAGATGGTTTGTAAAGCCTGGCGGAGACCAGCTTTCGTATCAGAGGGCATGACGGGAATTGGTTCTGAAAGCCAAGTTGGGATGGAAAATAAAGTTTCTCCTTTCAAACGTGGAAGGTAACATCATTGGTGCTGGACGTGGGGGGGGGGTCGTTTTTGGAGAGGAGGAGGAGGAGGACTGTGGGGTCCTTGGTGTTCTCTGAATGGGCAGTTTCCTGGCAGACCTTTCATGACCCAGCTAGGGAACATCATCAGTGCTAGAAAGGAGGAGAGATTGTGGAGAAGAGGAGAACTGTGCGGTCCTTTTTGCTCTCAGAGCTTGGTGGTTTTCTTGGAGATGTTTCAAGACCCAAGATGAGAGAGATTAGATAGATAGATAGATAGATAGATAGATAGATAGATAGATAGATAGATAGATAGATAGATAGATAGATAGATAGATAGAGAATAGATAGATAGATAGAGAATAGATAGATAGATAGATAGATAGATAGATAGATAGATAGATAGATAGATAGATAGATAGATAGATAATGATTGATCATAGAATATGTGATGATAGATAGATAGATAGATAGATAGATAGATAGATAGATAGATAGATAGATAGATAGATAGATAATGATTGATCATAGAATATGTGATGGATGATAGATAGATAGATAGATAGATAGATAGATAGATAGATAGATAGATAGATAGATAGATTATGATTGATCATAGAATATGTGATGATAGATAGATAGATAGATAGATAGATAGATAGATAGATAGATAGATAGATAGATAGATGATAGAGATGGATGGATGGATGGATGGATGGATGGATGGATAGGTAGATGATAGGTAGATATTGATGGATAGATACGGATAGATAGATATGGATAGATAGATACGGATGGATAGATATGGGTGGATGGATAGGTAGATGATAGGTAGATAGATGTGGATAGATAGATGGATAGATAGATAATAGATATTGATGGATGGATGGATAGATAGACAATAGGTAGATATGGATAGATAGATATGAGTGGATGGATAGGTAGATGATAGATATGGATGGATGGATGGATAGAGAATGATTGATCATAGAATATGTGATTATAGATAGATAATGATTGATCATAGAATATGTGATTAGATATAGATAGATAAATATGGATGGATGGATGGATAGGTGGATGATAGGTAGATATGGATGGATAGACATAAATAGAAATTGATAGATATAGACAGAATAGATTGAGAAAATGGAGAGAATAGAGAGCAAGAGATGATAGATAATAGGGAGAGAGAAAGAAAAAATAGATAATAGATTGAGAGAGAGCATAGATAATATAGATGATAGATATAGAGAGAATAGAGAATAGATGATAAATAAGAGAGAGGAGAGACATAACAGTGAGAATAGAGAAAGAGAAATGATAGATAAGAGAGAGAGAAATAGAGAAATATTGAAACGCTGTGCACTCTGCCATTCTGCCCTGCCTTTTTAGAACAACAACGGGGAAGGGCTGTAAAACCCAACTGAACAGGCCCGTGTACAGGCCCACAATCGCACAAACCAACACAGCACCCAGCCAGAGGAACAAACAGGACGCCCGGCTGGGAGCACTGGGCTGCCTCTTCCGGGAGCCGAGGGCTAATCTCCAGAAAACAGAAGGCTGGGGGGGGGGGGCTCGCTGTCCTTCGGAAAGTGTCGCCCTCTGCAACTTTGCGGTCTCGGCCTTGGTCTGTTTCCTGGAAGGGGGGGTGGGGGGGACACATTCTTCTGGCAAACGTTTGCCTTTCGCCTACTGCTGGTACTACTACTCTATCGGCTTTCCTGACTCAGCCTTCCCATCCCTGGAACACAGAAGGGAATTATAAGGCTGGAAGGGACCCTGGAGGTCTTCTAGTCTAGCCCCCTGCTCAGAGTTGGCAACCTTATACGGGAGGTTCTCAACAATCGTTTGTAGAGACGATCAGGGGACTGGAGGCTAAAACATACGAAGGACGGTTGCTGGAATTGGGCATCTCTAGTTTAACGAAGAGAAGGATGAGGGGGGGACAGGATAGCGGCCTTCCAATATCTCAGGGGCTGCCCCAAAGAAGAGGCAGTCAAGCTATTCCCCTGAAGGCAGGAGAAGAAGCAACGGATGGAAACTAACCAAGGAGAGAAGCAACCTGGAACTAAGGAGAAACTTCCTGACAGTGGGAACAACTAACCAGTGGAACTACTTGCCTCCAGAAGTGGTGAATGCTCCATCACTGGAGGTTTTTAAGAAGAGACTGGACCAGCCATTTGTCTGAAATGGAACAGGGTTTCCTGCCTGAGCAGGGGGTTGGACTAGGTGACCTCCAAGGTCCCTTCCAACTCTGTCATTCTCTTCTGTTGGTTTAATGAAGTGAAGGACTAGGGGTGACATGATAGCAGTCTTCCAGTATTTGAGGGGCTGCCCCAAAGAAGAGGGGAGGGGGCCAACCTATTCTCCAAAGCCCCTGAAGGCCGGACAAGAAGCAACGGATGGAAACCAATCAAGGAGAGAAGCATCTGGAACTAAGGGGGGGGACTTCTTCCCCCAGGTCAAACAAAAGCTGATTTGCAGAGAAGTCCTCTGGGGCTCGCATGCAAACAAGCTCCCTGATGGAGCCAAGGTCAGAGTCTTCCACTGGTCCTGAGAAGGGGTCCATGGGTGGGTGGGCTGAAAGTGAAAACTCTCCTGAACAGAGAAGAGTTGAAAGAATTCACTTTCCCAGCCTGTAAGGGCAAAGGTCAGTTTTGGCCGGAGGGAGCAGAGAACACCAGCAGAGAACGCTCCTAAAGTCCAGGCTGCTTTGGAAATTCTGCTTGCTGATCCTAGCCACTTCCTCGTGGGAATGCCACAGATCAAGGAGCCAGGAATAACAAGAGCTGGAAGGGAACTTGGAGGTCTTCTAGTCCAACCCCCAGCTTGGTCAGGAGACCGCAGACCATTCCAAAACAATGGTTGCCGAATCTGGCCCTAGAACTCATGCTAAGGTCCAGAAAAACTCAAGCTAACGTTCATCAGGTCTGCAAATGCAGTTGACCGATCTGACCCGGTTGAAATCATGGTGTGAATGCAGCCATATTGGAGTCAGATACCACCGTCAAGTTTGCGGTGAGGTTTACTAGAGGTTTGATCCAGTTTTTAGTCTGTGGTTTCCAGGGATGGAAATTCTGTGTTGGGGATGCTTCAGTTTCTTGTTTCCCAGCACTGCTTACAGTGACTCACTATTAACAGAATAACAGTTGGGAGGGACCTTGAAGGTCTTCTAGTCCAACCCCCTGCTCAGGCAGGAAATCTTATGACATTTCAGAAAAATGGCTCTCCAGTCTCTTCTTAAAAACCTCCAGTGATGGAGCACCCACAATGACTGGAGGCAGGTAGTTCCACTGCTTAATTGTTCTCACTGTCAGGAAGTTTCTCCTTAGTTCCAGGTTGCTCCCCTCCTTGGTTAGTTTCCAGGACTGGATCCTA
The DNA here is from genome assembly GCF_947247035.1 of Vipera ursinii. Classification (NCBI taxonomy): domain Eukaryota; kingdom Metazoa; phylum Chordata; class Lepidosauria; order Squamata; family Viperidae; genus Vipera; species Vipera ursinii. The sequence goes on from NC_139516.1 coordinate 2,457,989, forward strand.
TTGCAGGTCAAATCTGACATCTGAAACGGCAGCATTTAATTATTGGTGGGGTTTAGGTCACGGAGGGAGTGGCAGGCTGGGGTAGCTGGCTCAGGAATTCTGGGAGTTGAAGTCCACAAGTCATAAAAGAGCCAAGGTTGCCTACCCCTGGTATAGGGTTTCCTGCCTGAGCAAGGGGGTTGGACTAGAGGACCTCCAAGGTCCCTTCCAGCTCTATTCTGATTGGTTGAATTGAAATAAGGATGAAATGCATGACCCAGAGAAAGCTGGAGGGTGGGTGAGAGGGTATACAGTGTGTGTGTGTGTGTGTGTGTGTGTGTGTGTGTGTTTGTGTGTGTATAGGGGGAAATTTAACACAAAACTGGAGAGAGCTGGTTTTAGGGTGATATGTTCATTTTTATCTTCTCCCTTCTAGCCCTGATGACGTTACCTAGTTGGGTGATGAAACATCTGCAAGAAAACCACCAAGCTCAGAGAGCACCAGGGACCCCACAGTCCTCCTCCTCCTCCATCATCCTGGAGGAAGGCCTGCGTTTCTTAAAGTGAGGGCAGGTGTACAGATAGTCCTCAATTTACGACCACAACAGCCTCAAATTTCAGTTGTTAAGTGAGACATTTGTTAAATGAGTTTCGCCCCAACTGCGGTTGTTAAGTTAGGATCACGGTGGTTAAGTGAATCTGGCTTTTCCACGGACTTGGCTTTGACCGAAGGTCAGAAAAGGGGATCACGTGCCACACACACACACATACCCAGGATGCTGTGACCATCATAACTATGAGTCGGTTGCCAAGCGTGCGAATTCTGACCACGTGACCCAGGGGGGATGCTGCAACGTTTGTCAGTATGAAGAATGGTCCTAAGTCCCTTTTTTCCAGCTACGTCGTAAGTGAATAGCCACTAAATGAACTGTCATAAGTTGAGGACTAGCTGTAGTTAGGAAGGCTGTTCAAAGAAGGGAACTTAAGTCGGTGGCCAAGGGGCTGGACTTTGATCCAGGGGGGATGCTGCAATGGTCAAAATGTACAAAAAATGGCTGTAAGTCACTTTTTCCAGTGCTGCTGTCACTAAACGAAATGTTGTAACTTGAGGACTCCCTTGTAATGTGCTGCTTAAAAGACCCCACCCCAGAGCGAGGGACCAGGTCTCTACCCCGTGTCCTGAGTGACTGGTGGCTTCTTTTTTTAAAAAAAAATGTGTTTTATTGATTTTTAACATGACCACTTTAATATTTGGTCAACAGCATGTTGTCTGGGTTAGTATTTGAAAAAACAATAACAATTAATTTCTATCTTTCTATAGTCCATATAATGGCTTTGCTTGATTTTTCCAGTGTTGGAGCATTCACAGCTTCTGGAGGTAGGATGCCCCCAGAAGCAGTGAATGCTCCAACTCTGGAAGTTTTTAAGAAGAGACTGGACAGCCATTTGCCTGAAATGCTATAGGGTTTCCTGCCTGAGCAGGGGGTTGGACTAGATGACCTCCAAGGTCCCTTCCAACTTTTATCATTATCATTATTATTCTCTTCCGCCAATAATATTCTCTTTTGCCAGCCTTAAATTAATACAGTTCTTATTATTCGAATAAATGACAATTAAATATAGACGTTTTTGTTCTCATGTTTCTGCAAATAATAACCACATCAATATAATATGGCTGCTGGTTTCTCTTGACACGAGACTGGGGGGGTGGGGGGGTGGGGAAATAACCCAAAATGGGGAAGTAAAATTAAAGCCCCAGAAAAGAAATTTGAAAACTCTTCACCGCAAAAGCAGCAGAACCCCAGCACATCCACGTTTCCCTAGTAAAAAAAGACAATTTCTAACTATGGAAAGAACAACGGTTGCAGGGTTTTTCTATGGCTGGTCTAACGAAGAGGAGAACCAGGTGCGGCGTGATAGCTGTAGATTTGGTCCTCGACTTAACAACAATTCATTTAGTGACCGTTCAAATTTACAACGGTATTGAAAGAAAAGACTTAGTAGTATTTTTCACCCTTAGGACTGTGGTGGCATCCCCTGTCGCACCCAAGGGGAAGGCAACCTTAGCTCTTTTATGACTGGTGGACTTCAACTCCCAGAATTCCTGAGCCAGCATGGGGGAACTATGGCCCCCTCATTATTATTATTATTATTATTATTATTATTATTATTATTATTATTATTATTATTATTGTTGTTGTTGTTGTTGTTGTTATTGTTATTATTATTGTTATTATTATTGTTATTATTATTGTTATTAATTTTATTTGTATACCGCCCTTCTCCCGAAGGACTCAGGGCGGTGAACAGGGCAATACATGTTAAAAAACAAGAATACAAAAATTAAAAGAGATTAAACAAGATGCCCAAAAACTACAGCAATAAGTTAAAATGCATTAAACAACAATAAAACCCAAACCCATCACCCATCAGGCCAGGCCGGCTTGTTCGAACAAGTAGGTCTTTAGATCGCGCCGGAAGGAGCGAAGGTCGGGCGCCATCATGACTCATGGACTTCCAACTCCCAGAATTCCTGAGCCAGCATGGGGGAACTATGGCCCCTTCATGACTCATGGACTTCCAACTCCCAGAATTCCTGAGCCAGCATGGGGGAACTATGGCCCCCTCATGACTCGTGGACTTCCAACTCCCAGAATTCCTCAACGAGCATGGGGGAACTATGGCCCCTTCATGACTCGTGGATTTCAACTCCCAGCATTCCTGAGCCAGCCTGGGGGAACTATGGCCCCTTCATGACTCATGGACTTCCAACTCCCAGAATTCCTGAGCCAGCCTGGGGGAACTATGGCCCCCTCATGACTCATGGACTTCCAACTCCCAAAATTCCTGAGCCAGCATGGGGGAACTATGGCCCCCTCATGACTCGTGGACTTCCAACTCCCAGAATTCCTCAACCAGCATGGGGGAACTATGGCCCCTTCATGACTCGTGGATTTCAACTCCCAGAATTCCTGAGCCAGCATGGGGGAACTATGGCCCCTTCATGACTCATGGACTTCCAACTCCCAGAATTCCTGAGCCAGCCTGGGGGAACTATGGCCCCCTCATGACTCATGGACTTCCAACTCCCAAAATTCCTGAGCCAGCATGGGGGAACTATGGCCCCCTCATGACTTGTGGACTTCCAACTCCCAGAATTCCTCAACCAGCATGGGGGAACTATGGCCCCTTCATGACTCGTGGATTTCAACTCCCAGAATTCCTGAGCCAGCATGGGGGAACTATGGCCCCTTCATGACTCATGGACTTCCAACTCCCAGAATTCCTGAGCCAGCATGGGGGAACTATGGCCCCTTCATGACTCATGGACTTCCAACTCCCAGCATTCCTGAGCCAGCATGGGGGAACTATGGCCCCCTCATGACTCATGGACTTCCAACTCCCAAAATTCCTGAGCCAGCATGGGGGAACTATGGCCCCCTCATGACTCGTGGACTTCCAACTCCCAGAATTCCTCAGCCAGCATGGGGGACATATGGCCCCTTCATGACTCGTGGACTTCCAACTCCCAGAATTCCTGAGCCAGCATGGGGGAACTATGGCCCCCTCATGACTCATGGACTTCCAACTCCCAAAATTCCTGAGCCAGCATGGGGGAACTATGGCCCCCTCATGACTCGTGGACTTCCAACTCCCAGAATTCCTCAGCCAGCATGGGGGACATATGGCCCCTTCATGACTCGTGGACTTCCAACTCCCAGAATTCCTGAGCCAGCATGGGTGAACTATGGCCCCTTCATGACTCATGGACTTCCAACTCCCAGAATTCCTGAGCCAGCATGGGGGAACTATGGCCCCTTCATGACTCATGGACTCCCAGAATTCCTGAGCCAGCATGGGGGAACTATGGCCCCTTCATGACTTGCAGACTTCAACTCCCAGAATTCCTGAGCCAGCATGGCTCAGCTTGGAAACCTCTCCCTTTCCCCTCAGCATGGCTGACTCAGGAATTCTGGGAGTTGAAGTCCACCAGTCATAAAAGAACCGAGGTTGCCTACCCCTGCCCTGTGGTCACGTGATCGGGATTCAGGTGCGTGGCAGCCAGTTCGTACTTATGACAGTTGCAGCGTCCCGGAGAGGGGGGGGTGTCGCATGATCCCTCTTTTGCGACCTCCTGGTGAGTCAAAGGGGGAAGCCAGACTCACTTCACAATCGTGTTACTAACTCAACAACTGCAGTGATTCACTCAGCAATGGTGGGCAGAAAATGGGGCAAAATTCACTCGACAAATGTTTCATTTGGGAACAGAAATTTTGGGGCCCGTTTGTGGTGGAAAGTCAAGGGTCCTTTGTGTTCCAGTATTTGAGGGGCTGCCACGAAGAAGAGGAGGGTCAGCCTGCCTTCAGAGGTTGCAGAAGCTTCATTACTGGAAGCTTCCAAGAAGAGGCTGGACAGCCATCTGCCGGAAATGGTGTGTAGGGTCTCCTGCTTGGGTGGGGGGTTGGACTAGATGACCTACAAGGTCCCTTCCAACACTGTTATTCCTATTTTATTCTGTTCTATTCTATTCTTATTTGCAATTCTATTCTATTCTATTCTATTCTATTCTATTCTTATTTGTAATTCTATTCTATTCTTATTTGTAATTCTATTCTTCTATTATTTGTAATTCTATACCAGGGGTCTTCAAACTTGGCCCTTTTATGACTTGTGGACTTCAACTCCCAGAATTCCTGAGCCAGCATGGGGGAACTATGGCCCCCTCATGACTCATGGACTTCCAACTCCCAAAATTCCTGAGCCAGCATGGGGGAACTATGGCCCCCTCATGACTTGTGGACTTCCAACTCCCAGAATTCCTCAACCAGCATGGGGGAACTATGGCCCCTTCATGACTCGTGGATTTCAACTCCCAGAATTCCTGAGCCAGCATGGGGGAACTATGGCCCCTTCATGACTCATGGACTTCCAACTCCCAGAATTCCTGAGCCAGCATGGGGGAACTATGGCCCCTTCATGACTCATGGACTTCCAACTCCCAGCATTCCTGAGCCAGCATGGGGGAACTATGGCCCCCTCATGACTCATGGACTTCCAACTCCCAAAATTCCTGAGCCAGCATGGGGGAACTATGGCCCCCTCATGACTCGTGGACTTCCAACTCCCAGAATTCCTCAGCCAGCATGGGGGACATATGGCCCCTTCATGACTCGTGGACTTCCAACTCCCAGAATTCCTGAGCCAGCATGGGGGAACTATGGCCCCCTCATGACTCATGGACTTCCAACTCCCAAAATTCCTGAGCCAGCATGGGGGAACTATGGCCCCCTCATGACTCGTGGACTTCCAACTCCCAGAATTCCTCAGCCAGCATGGGGGACATATGGCCCCTTCATGACTCGTGGACTTCCAACTCCCAGAATTCCTGAGCCAGCATGGGTGAACTATGGCCCCTTCATGACTCATGGACTTCCAACTCCCAGAATTCCTGAGCCAGCATGGGGGAACTATGGCCCCTTCATGACTCATGGACTCCCAGAATTCCTGAGCCAGCATGGGGGAACTATGGCCCCTTCATGACTTGCAGACTTCAACTCCCAGAATTCCTGAGCCAGCATGGCTCAGCTTGGAAACCTCTCCCTTTCCCCTCAGCATGGCTGACTCAGGAATTCTGGGAGTTGAAGTCCACCAGTCATAAAAGAACCGAGGTTGCCTACCCCTGCCCTGTGGTCACGTGATCGGGATTCAGGTGCATGGCAGCCAGTTCGTACTTATGACAGTTGCAGCGTCCCGGAGAGGGGGGGGTGTCACATGATCCCTCTTTTGCGACCTCCTGGTGAGTCAAAGGGGGAAGCCAGACTCACTTCACAATCGTGTTACTAACTCAACAACTGCAGTGATTCACTCAGCAATGGTGGGCAGAAAATGGGGCAAAATTCACTCGACAAATGTTTCATTTGGGAACAGAAATCTTGGGGCCCGTTTGTGGTGGAAAGTCAAGGGTCCTTTGTGTTCCAGTATTTGAGGGGCTGCCACGAAGAAGAGGAGGGTCAGCCTGCCTTCAGAGGTTGCAGAAGCTTCATTACTGGAAGCTTCCAAGAAGAGGCTGGACAGCCATCTGCCGGAAATGGTGTGTAGGGTCTCCTGCTTGGGTGGGGGGTTGGACTAGATGACCTACAAGGTCCCTTCCAACACTGTTATTCCTATTTTATTCTGTTCTATTCTATTCTTATTTGCAATTCTATTTTATTCTATTCTATTCTATTCTATTCTTATTTGTAATTCTATTCTATTCTTATTTGTAATTCTATTCTTCTATTATTTGTAATTCTATACCAGGGGTCTTCAAACTTGGCCCTTTTATGACTTGTGGACTTCAACTCCCAGAATTCCTCAGCCAGCAAAGCTGGCTGAGGAATTCTGGGAGTTGAAGTCCACAAGTCATAAAAGGGCCAAGTTTGAAGACCCCTGTTCTATACTATTCTATTCTTATTTGTAATTCCATGCTATTCTTATTTGTAATTCTATTCTGTTCTGTTCTGTTCTGTTCTATTCTCCAAAGCACACTGAAGGCAGCACAAGAAACAACGGATGGAAACTAATCAAGGAGAGGAGCAACCTTTTGTTAAAGTTTAATTAATGAATTAAATAATGAATTAAGGAGAAACTTCCTGATAGGGGCAACAATTAACCAATGGAACAGCCTGCCACCAGAAATCATGGGCGCTCCATCACTGGAGGTTTTTAAGAAGCGACTGGACAGCCATTTGTCTGAAATGGTCTAGGGCAGGGGTAGGCTGGGGTAACTGGCTCAGGAATTCTGGGAATTGAAGTCCACAAGTCATAAAAGAGCCGAGGTTGCCTACCCCTGGTCTAGGGACTCCTGCTTGAGCAAGGGGTTAGACTAGAGGACCTCCAAGGTCCCTTCCACAGCTCTATTCTGATTGGTTGAATTGAAATAAGGATGAAACGCATGACCAAGAGAAAGCTGGAGGGTGGGTGAGAGGGTATACAGTGTGTGTGTGTGTGTGTGTGTGTGTGTGTGTGTGTGTAGGGGGAAATTCAGCACAAAATTGTCATTTCAGAACTCCTGGAGAGAACCAACCTTCCAAACCTGACAGTTCATTTTTTTTATTATTATTATTTTTTTGCAAGCCTGGCATCTGGATGCAATTCCAGCATCTTCTTCACTCTTGGGCGTGCAAAACCGCTTTTGTGCTGTTGTTTTCTCTTTAACCAAAGGCAGCAGCTGAGCCCCCTTTCCTCATGTAAAGCTGCTCCTGTGCAATTCGGAGCTTTAAAAAAATCCCACCACCACCACCACCCCGTGCAATTCCTGGCTGAAATCTGTCTCTGATGATGTTTACCCGGATTTTTTCACCAAATTCACAATTCGTGTATCTTTCTCGCACTTTTGCACGTGCAATGCAATGGGGAGGCTGCAGAGGGTGCCAGAAGAAAGCCTAGGAAGTACGCAGGACGCCCCACCCCTCCCCAGTTCTGTGCATGGGATTTGGACCATTAGACAAGAAAGTGGGAAGGGGCATGGATGCTCCGTGGTGTTTCAAGGAACACCCCCTCTGAAAATCAGAGGGAAGAACTGGAAGATGGCCAAGGCATTTTTGTGTGTGGCAGGGCAGTGACCGACAAGAAGGCAGAAGCAAAGATAAATATACCTATGCTGAAAGACCGTATCAGAGCTAGTTTGACGTGAGACAGGGGATGTTAAGACTCGTGCAGAGAAGAGCAACAAAGCATTTAAGGAATGGTTGCTGGAATTGAGTATAGCTAGTTTAGAGAAGAGAAGAGAAGAGAAGACAAGAGAAGAGAAGAGAAGACAAGACAAGACAAGAGAAGAGAAGAGATTGTGGAATGGAATGGAATAGAATAGAATGAGAAATAAGAATAGAATAGAGTAGACTGGGATGGGATAGAATAGAATTAGAAATAAGAATAGAGTAGAATAGAATAGAATTAGAAATAAGAATAGAAATAGAATAGAATAGAATAGAATAGAATAGAATGAGAAATAAGAATAGAATAGAGTAGACTGGGATGGGATGGAATAGAATTAGAAATAAGAATAGAGTAGAGTAGAATAGAATTAGAAATTAGAATAGAATAGAATTAGAAATAAGAATAGAATAGTCTGGGATGGGATGGGATGGAATAGAATTAGAAATAAGAATAGAGTAGAGTAGAATAGAATTAGAATAGAATAGAAATAGAAATAAAAATAGAATAGAAATAGAATAGACTGGGATGGGATGGGATGGAATAGAATTAGAAATGAATAGAATAGAATTAGAAATAATAGAATAGAATAGAATAGAATAGAATAGAATAGAATAGAATAGAATAGAATAGAATAGAATAGAATAGAATAGAATAGAATAGAATAGAATAGAATAGAATAGAATAGAAGTTGGAAGGGACCCTTGGAGGTCTTCTAGTCCAACCCCCTGCTGGAGCAAGAGACCCTGCCTAGACCATGGGAGTCGAAGTCCATAAATCTTAAAGTTGCCAGGGTTGGAGACTCTTGGGGCAACCCACCACACAAGGGACCCCCCACTCTCCTTCACCCTCAGCTGTACTGGCTGGGGCACCTGGAGAGAAATAGCTGCAAAGCCTCTGGGTCATCCGAGGTATACTGCTGCTGAACATGGGGGTTCCACTAGCCACGAAAGCCGCTGATGTCCAGTGAGAGCTTTGTTATTCCTGCACAAAAGGCAAGGCAGGAGCCAGGAGGGAGAGCAGAGCCCTCAGTCCCTCCTCAAGGGAGGGAGGGGGCTTGGAGAGAACAGCCGAGTTATCATCAAGGAAGGTCTGGGCCCAAGGACGGAAGAGGCCGATAATAAACAATAAATGCAGAACTGGGTAAGGCTAATGAAGAAGAAGGGCCGGTGGGCAGAATTAAAAGCTAAGCATTATCAGGCAGAACAAGAAGACCCTTTATAGGGGAGAGACAGCCCCCAACTGGACTCTCCCCCTTGAACGTTGCTTTCCTCCGTTCTCTCCTGATAATTTCAGTAAATCAAAATCAATTTGCCTTCCTCCCTCGCTTTACAATCAAAATCAATCTACTTCCTGCCTCCCTCCTTCCATTTTCCTATCCCTTCCTCCCTCTTCTTCCTTCTCCCTCTCCTTCCTCCCTTTCCCACCCCTCCATTCCTCCCTGTTCTTCGTTCCTCTCCTTCCTCCCTCTTTCCTACCCCTCCATTCCTCTGTTCTTCCTTCTCCCTCTCCTTCCTCCCTCTTTCCTACCCCTCCATTCCTCCGTTCTTCCTTCCTCTCCTTCCTCCCTCTTTCCCACCCCTCCATTCCTCCGTTCTTCCTTCTCCCTCTCCTTCCTTCCTCCCTCCTCTCATCTTTCTCCTTCCTCTTTCCTTCTCTGTCTGTCTCTCCTTCCTTCCTTCTCCATCCATTCCTTCCATTGGCTTCTTCCTTCTCCCCTTCTCCCTCCCACCTGTGCCCCGTGGATCTGGCTCTTGCCCTTGGTCCCAGAGCCTGTGAAAAAGGCTGCCCTCCCAGCGGAGCCCCAGGGGCCCAGAGCTGCTTTGAGTTGTTCAGAGGGAAGGCTGGGGGGGGGGTCTCTGTCCCTGCAGGCTCTGAGCCCCCCCTCCCCCTCCCCACCTGTAGTCTGAGCCTCAAAAGCAGCAGGTGAGGAGGTGAATCTCTCTCCCCCTCCCTCCCCAGGAGACCAATTCTTCCTGGTCCTCTCCCTCCCTCCCTTCGCCCAGCCCCTCCCCCTACTGGAGAAGCCCTCTTGATTTCCTGCCTGGTGGAATGGGGGGGGGCTTTTCTCCAAGAGCATCCCAGCAATCTTTCTTTCTCTCTCTCCCTTTCTCTCCCTCCCTCCCCCCTATTCTTTCGGTCCTTCTCTCTCACCCTCCCTCCTCTTTCTCCTTCCTTCCCTCCTACCCCCCCTCCCTCTCCCTCTCCCTCTCTATGCCTTTTTTCCCTCCCTCCCTGGCTCCCACTTGTCTTTTTTATCCTTCTCCCTCTTTCTTTCTCCCTCTCCCTCCCGTTCTCTCTCTCTCTGCTCTTCTCCCTCCCTCCACCTTCTGTCTCTCTTCCTCTCCCTCTTTTCCTTTCTCCTTCCCTTTCTTTCTCTCTCTCTCTCTCTCTCTCTGCCTTTCACCCTCCCTCCCACTTTTCTCCTTCTCTCCCTCTGTCTCTCTTCCTCTCTCCTTCCTCTTCCTCTCTCCCTCCCTCCCTCCCTCCCACCCACCTCTCTCTCTCTCTCTCTCCCTTTCTCTCTCTCTCTCTCTGACTTTCTCCCTCCCTCTTTCTCTCTGCTTTTCTCCCTCCCTCCCACTTCTGTCTCTCTTCCTCTCCCTCTTTTCCTTTCTCCTTCCCTTTCTTCCTCTCTCTCTCTCTCTCTCTCTCTCTGCCTTTCACCCTCCCTCCCACTTTTCTCTTTCTCTCCCTCTTTCTCTCTCCCTCCCTCCCACCCACCTCTGTGTGTGTGTGTGTGTGTGTGTGTGTGTGTGTGTGTGTGTGTGTGTGCGCCTCTCATTCAAGCAGGGAGGGGCGCCAGCCTCCAGGTCCAGCCCAGCTGCCCAGGCCCGCTCGCAGCTGGCAGGGAAGCCGCCCGGCTGGCAGCGGTCCGGCCTTGGCAGCTCCCTCCCTCCGAGGATGCGCCCGGCTTCCCAGCCAAGCCCCAGCCCGGAGGGAGCCCTCTGGCTCCCGCTCAGCCGCCGGCCGGACCCAGCCAGGAGGGCCCCGCCTGGCCCAGCAAAGCCGCCCCGGCCTCCTCGGATTTGGGGGGCGGGGGAGGCGCGGCAATAGCCTCAGCCCCCCGCCAGGACAGCCCTTCTCCTCCCCCACCCTGGCCTGTTGGGGAACCCCCTCCCTCCCTCCCTCCCCCTCCAGGCCGCCTTTGGCTCATCCAGCCTCTCCCCCTCCCAGGCAGGTTGCAGCCCCCCACCCCAGCCTTCCCCTGCCCCCCCCCCGCCCGGCTGCAAGGCTGGGCTTCAGGAGCCGGAGCTGTGCAGCGGAGGGAAAGCAGCCTGGCTCCGTCTGGCCGCGGCTTTGGGGTCCGCCAAGCGTGGTGGCGAGCGCGGGGAGGGGGAGGGTCGAGGGGGCCGACCCTTCCCTCGGTCGGTGGGCGGCGGAGGGAGCCTTTGCTCCGCAGGCGGAAAACCCGATTAACGGGGCAGGGGAGCGGCTTGCCCCCTTCCCTTCCCCGGCCAGCGCCCCTCGCCCCTCTTTTGGGACAAAGACCCGGCGGCCTCCCTCCTTCCCTCCCCCCGGCGGGGGTCCCAGCTGCCCCTCCGGCCGTCCCCTTCTCCGCTTTGCTGCGCCAGGATGCCCGCCGAGAGAGACCCCCGCCGGGCAGCCCCGGGGCGGGGTGGGGGGCGGGGAAGGAGGGGGGCGCGGGATGCGGACGGCCCGTCCAAAGTCTCCCGCAGCTCGCCGTCATAGCAACCGCCCGGGCTTTGCACGGCCGGAATCGTGGAGGGCGGGGGGCGCGATCAGAAGAGGGAGGGGGGAAGCAGCGCGGCCTCGCTGGGCATCGCTGGGGGAGGGAAAGGGGGACTGGCACGGGTACCAGCGGCGCCTGGCAGGCTGGGGGTCTTCGGGGCACGCTTTTCCTGCCAGCCAGAGCGGAGGAGGAGGAGGAGGAGGAGGGCTGGGAAGGAGAAGAGCAGACCCCCAGAATGTTGGGGGGGGGTGTTTGAGGCTAGCCGGGACTGGGGCGAAGGAGCTGCTGATGCTGGGAGGAAAAAACGGCTCCTTGGACCCAGGTCTTTCATGCAAGGGCACAAGAAGTAGCACCTGGCAGCTTTGTGTGTGTGTGTGTGTGTGTGTGTAGGGCTTTTAGGCGTGCTTTTTTCAAGGCAGGGCAGAGGAGGAGGGAAATGAGAGGGCAGGGGCAGAGCAGACCCCCCCAGCGGGCAGGCTGGGGGCTGCCAGCAGCTGGCCTTCTCCTGGGATTTCTTGCAGAGGCTCTGGGCAGTTCCAGCCGTGGTCCTCTCCTCCTCCTCCTCTTCCTCCTCCTCCTCCCCACCACCTTAGCAACAGAGTTTGGGAAGGGCAGCCTCTGATTTGTGGAGATGCAAAGCTGGGCTGGAAGGAGACGGGCTCTCCTGTGTCTCTGGGTTGCCGAACTGCACACAAAGGCAACACTTAGGACTGGCAGGCGAGCTTTGCAGACACCCCCCCCCAAAAAAAAAACCCCTGCCATCCGGCTTCCCAGGTCACCCCAATCAGCAGCCCTTCGGACTGGTCCCTTGAGTTGAGTTGTGCCTTTTGGGGGTGGGGGGGGCTTGACAGAGCCACAGACCCAGGCCGACACATCGCTGTGACTGGGTTAGAGGAAGTCCTCGCCTTACGGCCACAATTTCCGTGACTAAGGATGACAGTCATTAAGTGAATTTTGCCCCCTTTTATGGCCCTTTGTTGCCACAGTTGTTAAGTGAATCACTTCTATTATTATTATTATTATTATTATTATTATTATTATTATTATTAACAACAACAAAACAACAACAACAACAATAATAATAAACAGCAGCAACAACAATAATAAAGTTGGAAGGGATCTTGGAGGTCATCTAGTCCAACCCCTTCTCAGGCAGGAAACCCTATACCATTTCAGACAAATGGCTGTCCAGTCTCTTCTTAAAAACTTCCAGTGTTGGAGCATCCACAGCTTCTGGAGGCAGGTTGTTCCACTGGTTAATTGTTCTCACTGTCAGGAAGTTTCTCCTTAGTTCCAGGTTGCTTCTCTCATTTAGTGACTGTTCAAAGTTAACAATGGCACTGAAAACAGTATCGTTTTTCACACTTATGACCGTTGCAGCATTCCCCAGGGTCATGTGATTAAAATTTAGACGCTTGGCAACTGACTCATAGTTATGACGGTTGCTGCCCTCCGGGCTCACGTGATCCCCTTTTGCGACCTTCTGACGAGGAAAGGTAGTGGGGAAGCCCGATTTACCTAACAACTATGTTACTAAATTAACAACTGCAGTGATTCACTTAATAACTGTGGGAAGAAAAGTCGTAAAACGGGGCCAAACTCCCTTAAGAAGAGATGTCTCATTTAGCAACCACCCTTTGGGGCTCAATTGTGGCCGTAAGTGGAGGACTACCTGTATATGTGTGAAAACAGAAAATGGGATTATTCGGGCACCAGATTAAATATCCTCTGGGTCTAGGAGAGTGGAGGATAGTGGTCACAGTCTTGACCCAGTGTGTGGGGGGGCTATCTGCTGCCTTTGGGGGGGGGCAGAGATCATAACTAGGGCTCCTTCCAAGAACGTTAGGGGTAAACAGAGGAGACCAGAAATATGGATTAAGAACAACAATAAGCCTTATTTGCTGAGACCCTGGAAAAAGTGCAGAGAAGAGGATTAAAGGCCCGGAGACCAAAACATACAAAGAGCGGTTGCAGGATTTGGGTATGGCCAATCTAGAGAAAAGGAGGAGAAAAGGGGGGGACATGAGAGCAGCGTTCCCAGTATTTGAGTGGGCTGCCACAAAGAAGAGGCGGGGGTCAAGCTGTTCTCCAAAGCGCCCGAAGGCAGGACAAGAAGCAACGGATGGAAGCTAACCAAGGAGAGAAGCAACCTGGAATTAAGGAGAAACTGCCTGACATTTGAGGACAATTAACCAGTGGAACAGCTTTGCCTCCAGAAGTTGTGGATGCTCCAACAGTGGAGATTTTCAAGAAGAGACTGGACAGCCATTTGTCCAGAGTGGTATAGGCTATATCTCCTACCTGAGCAAGGGGTTGGACTAGAAGACCTCCAAGGCCCCTTCCAACTCTGTTCCCGTTATTCTTTCCTTCCCTCTTTCCCAGCATTGGAACTTTCTCCAGAGAGCTGAGCCTTCCCATCATGGCCTTGAAGTAGGATAGAACAGAAATAGAATAATTAGAATTATTTGTGCCTCAAGTGAGAACTCCGGGTTGGTTTGTTTCATGATCCATTTATTTTCTTAGTTGTCCACGGTCTTCTCCAACAAGATACAGGTAATCCTTGACTTACAATAGTTTATTTCGTGACCGTTCAAAGTTACATCCAGTCTTGATCACCGCGATGTAAAAAAGATGTTGAGACTCTAGAAAGAGTGCAGAGAAGAGCAACAAAAATTATCAGGGGACTGGAGGCTCAAACATATGAAGAACGGTTGTAGGAATTGGGTCTGTCTAGTTTAGTGAAGAGAAGGACGAGGGGGGACAGGATAGTAGCCTTCCAGTATCACAGGGGCTGCCCCAAAGAAGAGGGAGTCAAGCTATTCTCCAAAGCACCTGAAGGAAGGACAAGAAGCAATGGATGGAAACTCATCAAGGAGAGAAGCAACCTGGAACTAAGGAGAAACTTCCTGACAGTTAGAACAATTAACCAGTGGAACAACCTGCCTCCAGAAGTTGGGGGTGCTCCATCACTGGAGGTTTTTAAGAAGAGACTAGACAGCCACCTGTCTGAAATGGAATAGGATATGCTTGAGCAGTGGGCTGGACTAGAAGACCTCCAAGGTCCCTTCCAACTCTATTAGTCCATGTTCCATGATCAGGGTCCTGGATGCTAAAACATATGAACGGTTGCAGAAATTGGGCGTGTCTTGTCTAATGAAGAGAAGGACTGGGGGGGGACAGGATAGCAGGCTTCCAATATTTGAGGGGCTACCACAAAGAAGAAGGGGGTACCCCTATTCCCCAAAGCACCTGAAGGCAGGACAAGAAGCAACGGATGGAAACTAACCAAGGAGAGAAGCAACCTAGGAGAAACCTGACAGTGAGAACGATTAACCAGTGGAACTGTTCGCCTCCAGAAGTTGGGGGTGCTCCATCACTGGAGATTTTAAAGAAAAGACGGGACAGCCAGTTGTCTGAGATGGTCTAGAGCAGGGGTGTCAAACTCAATTTCATTGAGGGCCGCATCAGCATTGCGGTTGCCCTCAGGGGGCCGGGTGGGTATGGCCAGGGTGGGCGTGGCCTACTGGGTGGGCGTGGCTAGAGTGCATATGACCTACTGGGTGGGCATGGCCAGCTCTGCATCATTGGCATCAAGGGTGCCTATGGGGGCCTGGGCAGGAGTGGGACAGATCTGAGAGTCTGTGGCAGAAGGAGGGTCTCTGGGCCAGGGCCAAGGCAGTGGGGGCCGTTCCCTCACTGTTTCTAGGATGGCTTCGCGGGCCACATGAAACCACTTCGCGGGCCGGATCTGGCCCCCGGGCCTTGTGTTTGACATGTCTGGTCTAGAGTCTCCTGCTCAAGCGGGGGGATGAACTAGAGGACCTCCAAGGTCCCTTCCAGCTCTATTCTGATTGATTGATTGAAATGTAGGGTCCCCTGCTCGAGCGGGGGGCTGGACTAGAGGACCTCCAGGGTCCCTTCCAGCCCTAGCATTGTAGGGCCTCTCGTGTCCCTGCCTTTGCAGGAATCGGCCCTTGCAGACAGAGAGTTAAATCTCCAAGTGGGCTAATCTGAGCTGGCACGCAGGGGGTGATGCTGGAGAATGCCAGGCGCTGGTGCTTTGCTTTCCCTTCAGCGTTGCTAGCCAAGCAATTGGGCAGGAGAAAGAGGCGGCTGGGCACTGGGCTGGACCTGCTCCTCCTGGCCCTGGGCAGCCCTCCGTCCACCCCCTTGCTGGTTGGGGGGGCGGGGGCGGGAGAGAAAGGACCTGGAAACTGCAGCAGGATGGATGCTTGCAACCTTCCTCCACACAGCCCCTCGCAACCATAGCAACAGACACATGTTCTGTCCCAGCCAGCGTCCACAACCCAGCCAGAAGGAGACACGCAAAGATTAACCTCTTCAAGGCTGGGCATCTCCAAGGCTCTCCATGGGCACCGAGAAGGCCAGCCTGCTCCCTGTCCCGAGACAAAACGGGCGTGCCGGGAAAGGCAGTCGGGCGCAGGGCATCCCAAGCCGGTGCAGGGTGTGCCCGCCGGCCTTTGGCAGGACCCCCAGATGAGGCCCAAGGCCAGCTCTTGGCCTGCCCAGGGGTGGGAAGGGTAGGCCTTCGGGAAGACGCAGCCCCGGTGTTCGCCAACGAAACCACAGATCCTAGAATATATCATAGGAGTCGACGGAAGAGATGGCTAGCTTGGAGTTGGCATGAAAGGTACTGGGTGCTTTCTTGAGCCAGGTGGCTTTTCTTGTAGACATTTCCTGACCCAGCTAGGGAACGTCATCAGTGCTAGAGGGAATGGGGTTTGTGGGGAGGAGGAGGAGGACTGTGGGATCCTTGGTGATCTCTGAGCTGGGTGGTTTTCTTGCAGACCTTTCATTATCAGATTAGGTAACGTGATCAGTGCTGGCATAATATCATGGAATCAAAGAATCGTCGAATCATAACGCTGGAAGGGACCTTGGAGGTCTTCTAGTCCAGCCTGTGGCCACGGCAAATGGTTGTCCAGTTTTTTTCTGGAAAACCTCTAGCGATGGAGCACCCACAACTCCGGCGGAGAGGCTGTATTCCATTCACATTTCGCCAGCTGCCATCCAGACGTCTCACTTCCCTAAGGATACAACTATTTTAAGTTCTCCTGGCTTCCTTCTTATCGCTTATTTTTTTTGGGGGGGGGGGGAATCAAAATGCAACGCTCAGGATTTCTTTTCTCCACTTCTTAATAGGCACCCATCCAAAACGTATGTCTACATCTTTTTTTCCCTTGGAAATCCAGGCGGGAGGGGAGCGGAAAACTCAGGAGAGAGGCAGCGGCACCACCGGCTTTACCTGAGCAAGGTGTGAAGTTGGAAAATGCCAACGAGGCCCTGACAACACGTATGTTTGTGTCTCTGTGTGTGCGTGTTTGTGTGTGTGTGTGTGTGTGTGAGAGAGAGAGAGATGGAGCAAAGGACTTGGGGCCTATTCCTTCCTGTTCCCACAAATTCTGCCAGGCAAGTGTTCGTATCCAGCTCCCAAAATTTCAGCTGTGCCAGCCCCACACCGACTTACACCCAGCCGGAGGGAGTTGTGTGTTGCAGCCCGGCGTGCAAAATGGAAGCGGGTTGTCGGTCCCAGCCAGACAGCGCACGTAGCCGGAGCGGTGAATCGATGCAGGGAGGAAGGGCAATTAAAACCGAGTTAGGAAAACCCCGTTATCGTCTTGTCCTGAACGCTGGCCGTAATGCTAATCGCACACCCTGGTTGTGTTCCCGCCAGCCTCTCTGACCTCTTAATAAGACCACACCTGGAATACTGTGTCCAGTTTTGGTCGCCACGTTACAAAAAAAGATGTTGAGGCTTTGGGGGGGAAAAAAAAGTGCAAAGAAGAGCAACGAAGATGGTTAAAGGCCTGGAGACTAAAACAAAAGCAAATGCAGGACCTGGGTTTGGCTAGTCCAGGGGTAGGCAACCTTGGCTCTTTTGTGACTGGTGGACTTCAGCTCCCAGAATTCCTGAGCCAGCATGGGGGAACTACAGCCCCCTCATGACTGGTGGACTTCAACTCCCAGAATTCCTGAGCCAGCATGGGGGAAACTATGGCCCCTTCATGACTTGTGGAGTTCAACTCCCAGAATTCCTGAGCCAGCATGGGGGAAACTATGGCCCCTTCATGACTGGTGGACTTCAACTCCCAGAATTCCTGAGCCAGCATGGGGGAAACTATGGCCCCTTCATGACTTGTGGACTTCAACTCCCAGAATTCCTGAGCCAGCATGGGGGAAACTACGGCCCCTTCATGACTGGTGGACTTCAACTCCCAGAATTCCTGAGCCAGCATGGGGGAAACTACGGCCCCTTCATGACTTGTGGAGTTCAACTCCCAGAATTCCTGAGCCAGCATGGGGGAACTACAGCCCCCTCATGACTGGTGGACTTCAACTCCCAGAATTCCTGAGCCAGCATGGGGGAAACTACGGCCCCTTCATGACTGGTGGACTTCAACTCCCAGAATTCCTGAGCCAGCATGGGGGAAACTACGGCCCCTTCATGACTTGTGGAGTTCAACTCCCAGAATTCCTGAGCCAGCATGGGGGAACTACAGCCCCCTCATTACTGGTGGACTTCAACTCCCAGAATTCCTGAGCCAGCATGGGGGAAACTACGGCCCCTTCATGACTGGTGGACTTCAGCTCCCAGAATTCCTGAGCCAGCATGGGGGAACTACAGCCCCCTCATGACTGGTGGACTTCAACTCCCAGAATTCCTGAGCCAGCATGGGGGAAACTACGGCCCCTTCATGACTGGTGGACTTCAACTCCCAGAATTCCTGAGCCAGCATGGGGGAACTACAGCCCCCTCATGACTGGTGGACTTCCAACTCCCAGAATTCCTCAACCAGCATGGGGGAACTATGGCCCCTTCATGACTTGTGGACTTCAACTCCCAGAATTCCTGAGCCAGCATGGGGGAAACTATGGCCCCTTCATGACTTGTGGAGTTCAACTCCCAGAATTCCTGAGCCAGCATGGGGGAAACTATGGCCCCTTCATGACTGGTGGACTTCAACTCCCAGAATTCCTGAGCCAGCATGGGGGAAACTATGGCCCCTTCATGACTGGTAGACTTCAACTCCCAGAATTCCTGAGCCAGCATGGGGGAAACTACGGCCCCTTCATGACTGGTGGACTTCAACTCCCAGAATTCCTGAGCCAGCATGGGGGAACTACAGCCCCCTCATGACTGGTGGACTTCAACTCCCAGAATTCCTGAGCCAGCATGGGGGAACTACAGCCCCCTCATGACTGGTGGACTTCAACTCCCAGAATTCCTGAGCCAGCATGGGGGAAACTATGGCCCCTTCATGACTTGTGGAGTTCAACTCCCAGAATTCCTGAGCCAGCATGGGGGAAACTATGGCCCCTTCATGACTGGTGGACTTCAACTCCCAGAATTCCTGAGCCAGCATGGGGGAAACTATGGCCCCTTCATGACTTGTGGACTTCAACTCCCAGAATTCCTGAGCCAGCATGGGGGAAACTACGGCCCCTTCATGACTGGTGGACTTCAACTCCCAGAATTCCTGAGCCAGCATGGGGGAAACTACGGCCCCTTCATGACTTGTGGAGTTCAACTCCCAGAATTCCTGAGCCAGCATGGGGGAACTACAGCCCCCTCATTACTGGTGGACTTCAACTCCCAGAATTCCTGAGCCAGCATGGGGGAAACTACGGCCCCTTCATGACTGGTGGACTTCAGCTCCCAGAATTCCTGAGCCAGCATGGGGGAACTACAGCCCCCTCATGACTGGTGGACTTCAACTCCCAGAATTCCTGAGCCAGCATGGGGGAAACTACGGCCCCTTCATGACTGGTGGACTTCAACTCCCAGAATTCCTGAGCCAGCATGGGGGAACTACGGCCCCTTCATGACTGGTGGACTTCCAACTCCCAGAATTCCTCAACCAGCATGGGGGAACTATGGCCCCTTCATGACTTGTGGAGTTCAACTCCCAGAATTCCTGAGCCAGCATGGGGGAAACTATGGCCCCTTCATGACTGGTGGACTTCAACTCCCAGAATTCCTGAGCCAGCATGGGGGAAACTATGGCCCCTTCATGACTTGTGGACTTCAACTCCCAGAATTCCTGAGCCAGCATGGGGGAAACTACGGCCCCTTCATGACTGGTGGACTTCAACTCCCAGAATTCCTGAGCCAGCATGGGGGAAACTACGGCCCCTTCATGACTTGTGGAGTTCAACTCCCAGAATTCCTGAGCCAGCATGGGGGAACTACAGCCCCCTCATGACTGGTGGACTTCAACTCCCAGAATTCCTGAGCCAGCATGGGGGAAACTACGGCCCCTTCATGACTGGTGGACTTCAACTCCCAGAATTCCTGAGCCAGCATGGGGGAAACTACGGCCCCTTCATGACTTGTGGAGTTCAACTCCCAGAATTCCTGAGCCAGCATGGGGGAAACTACGGCCCCTTCATGACTGGTGGACTTCAGCTCCCAGAATTCCTGAGCCAGCATGGGGGAACTACAGCCCCCTCATGACTGGTGGACTTCAACTCCCAGAATTCCTGAGCCAGCATGGGGGAAACTATGGCCCCTTCATGACTTGTGGACTTCAACTCCCAGAATTCCTGAGCCAGCATGGGGGAAACTACGGCCCCTTCATGACTGGTGGACTTCAACTCCCAGAATTCCTGAGCCAGCATGGGGGAAACTACGGCCCCTTCATGACTTGTGGAGTTCAACTCCCAGAATTCCTGAGCCAGCATGGGGGAACTACAGCCCCCTCATGACTGGTGGACTTCAACTCCCAGAATTCCTGAGCCAGCATGGGGGAAACTACGGCCCCTTCATGACTGGTGGACTTCAACTCCCAGAATTCCTGAGCCAGCATGGGGGAAACTACGGCCCCTTCATGACTTGTGGAGTTCAACTCCCAGAATTCCTGAGCCAGCATGGGGGAACTACAGCCCCCTCATTACTGGTGGACTTCAACTCCCAGAATTCCTGAGCCAGCATGGGGGAAACTACGGCCCCTTCATGACTGGTGGACTTCAGCTCCCAGAATTCCTGAGCCAGCATGGGGGAACTACAGCCCCCTCATGACTGGTGGACTTCAACTCCCAGAATTCCTGAGCCAGCATGGGGGAAACTACGGCCCCTTCATGACTGGTGGACTTCAACTCCCAGAATTCCTGAGCCAGCATGGGGGAACTACAGCCCCCTCATGACTGGTGGACTTCCAACTCCCAGAATTCCTCAACCAGCATGGGGGAACTATGGCCCCTTCATGACTTGTGGAGTTCAACTCCCAGAATTCCTGAGCCAGCATGGGGGAAACTATGGCCCCTTCATGACTGGTGGACTTCAACTCCCAGAATTCCTGAGCCAGCATGGGGGAAACTACGGCCCCTTCATGACTTGTGGAGTTCAACTCCCAGAATTCCTGAGCCAGCA
Organism: Vipera ursinii; assembly: GCF_947247035.1. Lineage (NCBI taxonomy): Eukaryota > Metazoa > Chordata > Lepidosauria > Squamata > Viperidae > Vipera > Vipera ursinii. The sequence goes on from NC_139516.1 coordinate 2,478,748, forward strand.
TGGGGGAACTACAGCCCCCTCATGACTGGTGGACTTCAACTCCCAGAATTCCTGAGCCAGCATGGGGGAAACTACGGCCCCTTCATGACTGGTGGACTTCAACTCCCAGAATTCCTGAGCCAGCATGGGGGAAACTACGGCCCCTTCATGACTTGTGGAGTTCAACTCCCAGAATTCCTGAGCCAGCATGGGGGAAACTACGGCCCCTTCATGACTGGTGGACTTCAGCTCCCAGAATTCCTGAGCCAGCATGGGGGAACTACAGCCCCCTCATGACTGGTGGACTTCAACTCCCAGAATTCCTGAGCCAGCATGGGGGAAACTACGGCCCCGTCATGACTGGTGGACTTCAACTCCCAGAATTCCTGAGCCAGCATGGGGGAACTACAGCCCCCTCATGACTGGTGGACTTCAACTCCCAGAATTCCTGAGCCAGCATGGGGGAAAATACGGCCCCTTCATGACTGGTGGACTTCAACTCCCAGAATTCCTGAGCCAGCATGGGGGAAACTACGGCCCCTTCATGACTTGTGGAGTTCAACTCCCAGAATTCCTGAGCCAGCATGGGGGAACTACAGCCCCCTCATGACTGGTGGACTTCAACTCCCAGAATTCCTCAGCCAGCATGGGGGAACTATGGCCCCTTCATGACTCATGGACTTCAACTCCCAGAATTCCTCAGCCAGCATGGGGGAACTATGGCCCCTTCATGACTGGTGGACTTCAACTCCCAGAATTCCTGAGCCAGCATGGGGGAAACTATGGCCCCTTCATGACTTGTGGACTTCAACTCCCAGAATTCCTGAGCCAGCATGGGGGAAACTACGGCCCCTTCATGACTGGTGGACTTCAACTCCCAGAATTCCTGAGCCAGCATGGGGGAAACTATGGCCCCTTCATGACTTGTGGACTTCAACTCCCAGAATTCCTGAGCCAGCATGGGGGAAACTACGGCCCCTTCATGACTGGTGGACTTCAACTCCCAGAATTCCTGAGCCAGCATGGGGGAAACTACGGCCCCTTCATGACTTGTGGAGTTCAACTCCCAGAATTCCTGAGCCAGCATGGGGGAACTACAGCCCCCTCATGACTGGTGGACTTCAACTCCCAGAATTCCTGAGCCAGCATGGGGGAAACTACGGCCCCTTCATGACTGGTGGACTTCAACTCCCAGAATTCCTGAGCCAGCATGGGGGAAACTACGGCCCGTTCATGACTTGTGGAGTTCAACTCCCAGAATTCCTGAGCCAGCATGGGGGAAACTACGGCCCCTTCATGACTGGTGGACTTCAGCTCCCAGAATTCCTGAGCCAGCATGGGGGAACTACAGCCCCCTCATGACTGGTGGACTTCAACTCCCAGAATTCCTAAGCCAGCATGGGGGAAACTATGGCCCCTTCATGACTTGTGGACTTCAACTCCCAGAATTCCTGAGCCAGCATGGGGGAAACTACGGCCCCTTCATGACTGGTGGACTTCAACTCCCAGAATTCCTGAGCCAGCATGGGGGAAACTACGGCCCCTTCATGACTTGTGGAGTTCAACTCCCAGAATTCCTGAGCCAGCATGGGGGAACTACAGCCCCCTCATGACTGGTGGACTTCAACTCCCAGAATTCCTGAGCCAGCATGGGGGAAACTACGGCCCCTTCATGACTGGTGGACTTCAACTCCCAGAATTCCTGAGCCAGCATGGGGGAAACTACGGCCCCTTCATGACTTGTGGAGTTCAACTCCCAGAATTCCTGAGCCAGCATGGGGGAACTACAGCCCCCTCATTACTGGTGGACTTCAACTCCCAGAATTCCTGAGCCAGCATGGGGGAAACTACGGCCCCTTCATGACTGGTGGACTTCAGCTCCCAGAATTCCTGAGCCAGCATGGGGGAACTACAGCCCCCTCATGACTGGTGGACTTCAACTCCCAGAATTCCTGAGCCAGCATGGGGGAAACTACGGCCCCTTCATGACTGGTGGACTTCAACTCCCAGAATTCCTGAGCCAGCATGGGGGAACTACAGCCCCCTCATGACTGGTGGACTTCCAACTCCCAGAATTCCTCAACCAGCATGGGGGAACTATGGCCCCTTCATGACTTGTGGAGTTCAACTCCCAGAATTCCTGAGCCAGCATGGGGGAAACTATGGCCCCTTCATGACTGGTGGACTTCAACTCCCAGAATTCCTGAGCCAGCATGGGGGAAACTATGGCCCCTTCATGACTTGTGGACTTCAACTCCCAGAATTCCTGAGCCAGCATGGGGGAAACTACGGCCCCTTCATGACTGGTGGACTTCAACTCCCAGAATTCCTGAGCCAGCATGGGGGAAACTACGGCCCCTTCATGACTTGTGGAGTTCAACTCCCAGAATTCCTGAGCCAGCATGGGGGAACTACAGCCCCCTCATGACTGGTGGACTTCAACTCCCAGAATTCCTGAGCCAGCATGGGGGAAACTACGGCCCCTTCATGACTGGTGGACTTCAACTCCCAGAATTCCTGAGCCAGCATGGGGGAAACTACGGCCCCTTCATGACTTGTGGAGTTCAACTCCCAGAATTCCTGAGCCAGCATGGGGGAAACTACGGCCCCTTCATGACTGGTGGACTTCAGCTCCCAGAATTCCTGAGCCAGCATGGGGGAACTACAGCCCCCTCATGACTGGTGGACTTCAACTCCCAGAATTCCTGAGCCAGCATGGGGGAAACTACGGCCCCGTCATGACTGGTGGACTTCAACTCCCAGAATTCCTGAGCCAGCATGGGGGAACTACAGCCCCCTCATGACTGGTGGACTTCAACTCCCAGAATTCCTGAGCCAGCATGGGGGAAAATACGGCCCCTTCATGACTGGTGGACTTCAACTCCCAGAATTCCTGAGCCAGCATGGGGGAAACTACGGCCCCTTCATGACTTGTGGAGTTCAACTCCCAGAATTCCTGAGCCAGCATGGGGGAACTACAGCCCCCTCATGACTGGTGGACTTCAACTCCCAGAATTCCTCAGCCAGCATGGGGGAACTATGGCCCCTTCATGACTCATGGACTTCAACTCCCAGAATTCCTCAGCCAGCATGGGGGAACTATGGCCCCTTCATGACTGGTGGACTTCAACTCCCAGAATTCCTGAGCCAGCATGGGGGAAACTATGGCCCCTTCATGACTTCTGGACTTCAACTCCCAGAATTCCTGAGCCAACATGGCTCAGCTTGGAAATCTCTTCCTTTCCCCTCAGCATAGCTGACTCAGAAATTCTGGGAGTTGAAGTCCGTGAGTCACAAAAGAGCCAAGGTTGCCTACCCCTGGGCTAGTTTAAAGAAAAGAAGAAATAAGGGGGACATGATAGCAGCGTTCCAATATTTGAGGGGCTGCCCCAAAGAGGAGGGGGTCAATTTATTTTCCAAAGCACTAGAAGGCAGGACGAGAAGCGACGGATGGAAACTCACCAAGGAAAGAAGCAACCTGGAACTAAGGAGGAATTTCCTGATAGTGAGGACAATTAACCAGTGGAACTGCTTGCCACCTGAAGAAGAGGCTGGACAGTCACTTGTCTGAAATGGCATAGGGTCTCCTGCTTGTGCAGGGGGTTGGACCAGATGACCTCTAGGGTCCCTTCCAACTCTGTTCTGATTCTGATTCTTTTAGAAAAAAGGAAGAAAGGGATAAACCAAGGATGAATGAGCGGAAAAATGGCTTGCAAAACAGCTGCTGCCTTTGAATTTCGTCTGGGGAGAAATTACAGGCAGGCCTCGACTTACAACAATTCATTTAGCGACCGTTTAAAGTTACAGTGGTGACGAAAGAAGTGACTAATTGCTGTTTTTCACACAAGGTCGCAGCATCCCCGGGGTCACGAGATCAAAATTCAGATGCTTGGCACCTGGTTGATAGTTACGACGGTCACAGTGTCCTGGGATCACGTGATCCCCTTTTGTGATCTTCTGACAAGCAAAGTCAATGGGGAAGCCAGATTCTCTTAAAAACCTTGTGATTAATTTAACAACCGGTGATTCCCTTAACAGCTGAGGCATGAAAGGTCGTAAAATGGGAAGGAAGGGAGGAAGGACACACAGACATGAGAGAAGGAAGGGGGAAGGAGAAAGAGACGGGGGAAGGAGGAAGAAAAAAAGAAAGAGAAGAAAAAAGAAAGAGAAAGAAAGGAAAGAGAAAGTGGAGGGGAGGGGAGGGGAGGGAGAAAGGAAGGAAGGAAGGAGAGAGACATGAGGGAAGGGGGAAAGGAGATGGGAGAAGGGAGGGAGGGAGGAAGGAAGAAAAAGAAAGAAAGAAAGGAAGGAGGGAAGGATGAAGAGACAGACGAGAGAAGGAAGGGGGAAGGAGAAAGTTGGGAAAAGGGAGGAAGAAAGAAAGAAAAGAAAAAAGAAGAGACGAGAGAAAGAAGGGGGAAGGAGAGAGATGGGAGAAGGGAGGGAGGAAAAAAGAGAAAAAGAAAGGAAAGGGAAGGAAGGAAGGAAGGAAGGAAGGAAGGAAGGAAGGAAGGAAGGAAGGAAGGAAGGAAGGAAGGAAGGAAGGAAGGAAGGAAGGAAGGAAAAGGCATTGACTGGTCCACTCTGACAGGCTCTCCCTAACCCCAGCAAACCAAGATAGAGAGCTTGTACTTTTTAGAAGGAGAAGGGTGCCAGCCAAGGAGGCAGGAAGTTCGGGTCAATCCGAGGCCCCTCCCTCACCTGGTAATAAGAGGAGGAGCCCCCCCTTCCTTTGAACTGGGCAGCTGAAAGGCCCAGGCAGGGCCAGAAGCACCTGGGACAGGCCTTTGGCTGGGGAGCAGGGGGGGGGCTTTCCTCCTGGGACCTCCCTGTAATGGAGGGAGTTGACCTGGGTGTGTGTGTGTGTGTGTGTGTGTAGCCCCCCCCCCCAAAGCCCCAACCTCTTATTTAGATAAGGTACAGGTTGTGAAAGATTTTCTCCCCGCAGATGAAGGGAGGTGTTTCTGTAAAGACATTGCACCTGTATTATTTTATTTTTATTTTATTTTATTTTATTATTTTATTATTTTATTTTATTTTATTTTATTTTATTTTATTTTATTTTATTTTATTTTATTTTATTTTATTTTATTTTATTTTATTTTATTTTATTTTATTATTATTTTATTTTATTTTATTTTATTTTATTTTATTTTATTATTTATTTTATTATTTTATTTTATTTTATTTTATTATTTTACTTTACTTCACTTCACTTCACTTCACTTCACTTTATTTCTCCGTTTTATTTCATTTTTTAAATTTTATTTATTTTACTTTTTCGTTTCATTTCACTTCGGTATTTTTCTGCAAATGCTGCTTCCTTGTTCACGCGTCTGATTTTTAACAATTGTTTTCCTTTATTAAACGTCTTCGGATTACTTTGCACTCAGCAAAGCACCATGCGGGTTATTAGATGAATTAAAAAGTACAAACAATAATAATTGCATACTGTGCCGCTGTACCGCTATCATATTAGGATATTCCAAAGCTATTTATAATTTTAGAATATAAGACGATGAAATAGGTAACATGATAATTTTAGTATACTGTCTTACACATATTGTAGCGTATAATAAAATATATTTTGAAGTAAGCAGAAATATAAAAATCCTGCTCCTTTCTCCCCGTTTTTAATTGTAAATTGTTATTATTGTTTTATTTGCATAAATAGATTTATTTGTAATCCACCCACTTCCCTCATTATTATGAGTTTTAATACTGTATTTCCATATCTTATTGGCTTTTAATGTAGTTTCTTGTCCTGCCTTCAGGGGCTTTGGAGAATAGCTTGACTCCCTCTTCTTTGTGGCAGCCCCTCAAATACTGGAGTATTGTCCCCCCTCATCCTTCTCTTCATTAAACTAGACCAGGGGTAGGCAACCTCGGCTCTTTTATGACTCATGGACTTCAACTCCCAGAATTCCTGAGCCAACATGGCTCAGCATGGGAACCTTTCCCTTTCCCCTCAGCATGGCTGGCTCAGGAATTCTGGGAGTTGAAGTCCACGAGTCATAAAGCGGCCTAGGCCTAGGACAGGGGTAGGCAACCTCGGCTCTTTTATGACTCATGGACTTCAACTTCCAGAATTCCTGAGCCAGCATGGCTCAGCATGGGAACCTTTCCCTTTCCCCTCAGCATGGCTGGCTCAGGAATTCTGGGAGTTGAAGTCCATGAGTCATAAAGCGGCCTAGGCCTAGGCCAGGAGTAAGCAACCTCGGCTCTTTTATGACTCGTGGACTTCAACTCCCAGAATTCCTGAGCCAGCAAGACTTAGCATGGAAACCTCTCCCTTTCCCCTCAGCATGGCTGGCTTGGGAATTCTGGGAGTTGAAGTCCATGAGTCATAAAAGAGCCGAGGTTGCCTACCCCTGAACTAGACATACCCAATTCCAGCAACGGAATATATGTTTTAGCCTCCACTCCCCTAATCATCTTTGTTGCTCTTCTCTGCACTCTTTCTAGAGTCTCAACATTTTTTTCAAGAATTTTTTTTAAAGAAAATGTCAACTTTCCTTATGGAGCGGCTGCTTGTGGGGCTGCAATTCTTTTGCTGACCCCCTTTAAAAAAAGATGGGGAAATGAAAGAGACAAGAACGTCACTAGGTTACTGAATTTTCGGCGTAACTGAATCACAGATTCAGAAAACTGAGCCTCAATCTGTGATTCAGTTACTGCATTAGTAAGCTGTGATGTATCAGGATGAGAAATAGAAATGTTTATGAAATAAAACTAGAATGTACCTATATAGGTATTAGGTTTATATTGTTGTTGTTAGCTGCGAAGTCGTGTCCGACCCATCGCGACCCTATGGACAATGTTCCTCCAGGCCTTCCTGTCCTCTACCATCTTCTGGAGTCCCTTTAAGCTCACGCCTCCTGCTTCAGTGACTCCATCCAGCCACCTCCTTCTCTGTCGTCCCCTTCTTGTCAATGTTTAGTCTTGTCATCTCTTGTTTGACCACGTCCAGCTTTCCTTGATTCATGGATCTTACATTCCAGGTTCCTATGGAGAAAAAATCTTTACAGCATCGGACTTTCCTTTCACCACCAGACACATCCACAGCTGAGCGTCCTTTCGGCTTTGGCCCAGTCGCTTCATTCTTTCTGGCGCTACTAGTACTAGCCCTCTGCTCTTCCCCAGTAGCATATTGGACGCCTTCCGACCTGAGGGGCTCATCTTCCAGCGTCATATCGTTTTGCCTTTTGGTACTGTCCATAGGGTTTTCATGGCAAAGATACTGGAGTGGGTTGCCATTTCCTTCTCCAGTGGATCACGTTTTGTCAGAACTCTGCTATGACCTGTCCGTCTTGGGTGGTCCTGCATGGCATAGCTCATAGCTTCATTGAATTACGCAAGCCCCTTCGCCACGACAAGGCAGTAATCCATGAAGGGGAGGTTTATATTAGATGTTATAAATTTTGTGTAGTGAAATAAGGGAAATTTGGGTTATGGATGCTATTATGGATGTTAGAGGCTAAACTTGAATACTATAATCAAAATTAAAAATTAGGAAAAAAGTAAAAAACAGGATATGGATATGGATAATTTAAAATAGACTGATAATTGTTTTAACTGAGCATGTTATTGTTAGAAATTTTCTCGTTTAAGCATGTTATGTTAAATCTTAAGGGAAATAGAGAAGGATGTTCCGATAATGTAACCTGAGATAGGTACTAAAAACTCTGTTATTGAATCTTTGATTACCCAGTCACCATGATGCTTTCTAAATATTTTGATGTTAAATTGGAAAACTAATAAAACTTGTTTAAAAAAATATATGTATATTGGAACTCTGCTAACATGTCACCCCTCGTCGGTTAACGTCAATGAGGAAGCCAGAGTCAATTAATAATCAGGTTTATTTACTTAATAACTTCAATGGTTCACTTAAGAACTGTGACCAGACATGTCGTAAAATGGGGCAAAACTCAATCCATAAATGTCTCACTTAACAACTGAAATTTTGGGCTCAAGTGTGGACGTAAATCGAGGACTATTCCATTCACTTTGGCACTGCCCGACTTCGGGATAATTCTGGGCAGCTCCAAATATTTTTTAAAATTGCAATGCTGCAATGTAACACGGCCCAAGTTGGATAATAGGAAAACAAAACAAATAAATAAAATAAAATAAAATTTAAAAATGTTAAAAATAAAGAAAAAGGAAGAAAAAAGAAAACAGGACCTTGGATGGTTTCTTTTATTTTACAGTACAGTTAGTCCTTCACTGTTTTCATGGTTTAAATCAGGGGTCTTCAAATTTGGCCCTTTTAGGACTTGTGGACTTCAACTCCCAGAATTCCTCAGCCAGGCATGCTGACTGAGGAATTCTGGGAGTTGAAGTCCACAAGTCGTGAGGTGGCCAAGGTTAAAGACCCCTGCTTCAACATACCTCTGCTTAGCCATTCTACTTCCACCAAGTTGCCTTACATCAGGAGGAGGAGGAGGAGGAGGAGGAGGACTGTGGGGTCCTTGGTGCTCTCTGAGCTCCGTTGTTTTCCTGCAGATGTTTCATTACCAACCCAGGTAACAACATCAGTGCTACTGCCTGGAAAGTATCCCAGTGATCCAGCCACACGTTTAGTTAAATTCTGAAAATTTGGGAGTGACTCCCTTGTTGGCTGAGACCTCCTCTGAACAACTTCCCTGTCTGCTGATCCCAAGCAGCTCCTTGGTCTACGTAGGCACTACTAGACGTAGCACCTTCGTTGTTGGTGGTGAAGGGCCACAGATCAACTCGGTGAGTAGCCCTGATGACATTACCTAGCTTGACTTATGAAATGTCTGCACGAAAACCACCAAGCTCAGAGAGCACCAAGGACCCCCACTTTCCTCCTCCACTTTGTAAACCCCACTCCCTTCTAGCACTGATAAAGTTCCCTAGTTGGGTCATGAAACATTTGCACGAAAACCACCAAGCTCAGAGAGCACCAAGGACCCCACAGTTCTCCTCCTCCTCCTCCTCCTCCCCCTTCTAGCACTGATGATGTTCCCTAGTTGGGTAATGAAATGTCTGCAAGGAAACCACCCAGCTCAGAGTGGACCAAGGACCCCACAGTTCTCCTCCTCCTCCGCCTCCTCCGCCTCCCTTCCAGCACTGATGATGTTCCCTAGTTGGGTCATGAAATGTCTGCAAGGAACCCACCCAGCTCAGAGAGCACCAAGGTGCCCTCAACAGCCAACTGCAGCAGAGAAAGGTCAGGGTTACATGAGGCACCTTCTCCATGGACAGAAGAACACCTGGTGTCCTAATTTGCAGCCCTTCCTTGGGGAGAGGCGGAGGAGACAACTAAACACTAAATGTTGACTAAACACTTTGCAGATAAAATCAATTCTCTTCCCTCTGGCCTTGGGCCCACCTGGGCAGCTGCTCAGAAGAGGAACATGTCCTCCTCAAGGTTCCTGCCATTGGCTTTCATTTCGTGGGCTGCAAGGACGTGGGGAGGGTTCACTGGAGCAGAAGGCGGGCCATCTGCGGGCCGCCACTGGGCCCTTCTGATTTGGGGAGCAGCTGTGAGAAGGTAGGGGTGCAGTTCTGGAGGGCACAGCATGCTCTTCTCCAAAGTGCCTGAAGGCAGGACAAGAAGCAACGGATGGAGTGTAATCAAGGAGAGAAGCAACCTAGAACTAAGGAGGAATTTCCTGACAGGGAGGACAGTTAACCAGTGGAACTGCTTGCTTCCAGAAGTTGTGGGTTGTGGGTATTTTTAAGAAGAGATTGGACAACCATTTGTCTGAAATGGTTTAGGGCAGAGGTAGGCAACCTCGGCTCTTTTATGACTCGTGGACTTCAACTCTCAGGAATTCTGGGAGTTGAAGTCCAGGAGTCATAAAAGAGCCGAGGTTGCCTACCCCTGGTTTAGGGTTTCCTGTCTGAGCAGGGGGTGGACTAGAAGACCTCCAAGGTCCCTTCCAAATCTATTATTATTATTATTATTATTATTATTATTATTATTATTATTATTATTATTATCATCATCATCATCATCATCATCATCATCATCATCATCATCATGTGGGTCGCCCTAGTCTCCAAGCCTCCATTTTGGAGGAAGGCTGTAGGGCAATAAATGCAGTGTCCTGTACAGAACAGATACTCCTCGACTTACGACTACAATGGAGCCCAGAATTTGTCGCTCAGTGAGACATTTCTTAAGTGAGCTTTGCTCTGTTTCCTTGCCAAAGTTGTTCAGTGAATCAGTGCAGTTGTTAAATGAGCCACACGGTTCTTAAGTGAATCCGGCTTCCCCGTTGACTTTGCTTGTCAGAAGGTCATAATAGGGGATCACGTGATCCTGGGACACTTCGGCCGTCGTAAATACGAGTCCGTTGCCAAGCTGTCTGAATTTCGATCACGTCAGACCACGCGGATGCTGTAAAGGTCGTAATGGTGAAAAACGGTCGTCAGTCACCTTTTTCAGTGCCGTCATAACTTTGAGCAGTCGCTAAACGAACTGTGGTTAAGTCAAGGACTATTTGTTATCTGGACCACCTTCCCTCAGGGTTGAAGCCTAGACTTGAGACATCAAAGCCCATGGGTTGTTCTCGTTCAGTCGTTTCTCAACCTCTGGCCCTTTAAGAATGGGTGGACTTCAAGCTGGCTGGGTAATTCTGGGAGTTGAAGTCCATCCACCTTAAAGTCTACCTTTCTAGATCTTGTAGATTTCATGGGGGGTGGGGGGGTTTGGAACCATTGACCAGCCCTGTGAGAATTGGGAATGGGATCCCAAACCCAGGTTTAGACTAACGTCGGAACCTAGGCTGCTGTTTCGTAACCCGTCAGCTCGAAAACAGGGGGACTTCAACTCCCAGAATTCCCCAACCAGCTATGCTGATTGGGGAATTCTGGGAGTTGAAGTCCACCCATCTTTAAGCTTGAGACTGGCCTAGCCAATCAGATCAATGGAGAAAGTAAGTTCCTTGGCTTATTCCCATTCAGACCCCATTTTAGAGTAGATGAAAGACATTTTATTGATGCATTGATTAGATGTTTTGCACACAGGTAGTCCTTGACTTACAACACAGTTGAGCCCGAAAAGTTTCCATTGCTAAGCAGGGCGGTCGTTCAGTGAATTTCGCCTCAGTTCACGACCTTTCTTGCCACAGTTGTTATTAAGCGAATCACGGCAGTCACTAAATGAGTAACCTGGTTGTTAAGTGAACCCGGGTTCCCCATTGACTTTGTTTGTCAGGAGGTCGTAAAAGTGGATCACCTGACCCTGGGAGACTGGAACCGTCATAAATGCGAGTCAGTTGCCGAATTGTGATCACGTGACCATGGGGATGAATAGAATAGACTGGACTAGACTAGACTAGACCAGACCAGAACAGAAGATATAGAACAGACCAGAACAGAAAATATTTAGAATAGAATAGAATGGAATAGAAAATAGAATTATAGGATAGAATAGAATAGAATAGAATAGAATAGAATAGAATAGAATAGAATAGAATAGAATAGAATAGAATAGAATAGAATTAATAATAATGAAGAAGAAGAAGAGGAAGAGGAAGAAGAAGAAGGAGGAGGAGGAGGAGGAGGAGGAGGAGGAGGAAGAGGAGGAGGAGGAGGAGGAGGAAGAGATCTTGGAGGTCATCTAGTCCAACCCCATTCAGGCAGGAAACCCTGGCCTATCCCATTTCAGACAAATGACTGGCCAGTCTCTTCTCAAAAACCTCCAGTGTTGGAGCATTCACAGCTTCTGGAGGCAAGGAGTTCCACTGGTTAGTTGTCCTCACTGTCAGGAAGTTTCTCCTTAGTTCTAGGTTGCTTCTCTCCTTGACTAGAATAGAATAGAATAGAATTCTCATCTGCACACAACTAAGATAAAGATTGTTTATTGGGTGTGTGCATGCACGAATTCTGGTTTGCTTTTTAAATTAAGGTGTGAAAGAGAGTTACAATCCTTCCCCCACCACAAAGAAAATATATTATTTGTAAAAAAATAAATAAAATAAAAATGCGTTCACACAATATATTCACCCCTGTGTTTTATTAGCCAGTTGCACAATGTCATGTGAAACACAGACCAGTTAGCTTCGTGTGAATATGCCAGACCCTGGAAAGGTTGCGCAAGCTTAATGCAGGGCAAGTTTAAGCACCTGGTCTGGAGCACCCGACAGGCCGGGTGACCCTGGTCCAGTGTGTTGTGTGAATAGCCCCAGGGCACCAAAGGGGCAAACCTGCTCCCTTTCCTGGACCGCTGGTTCCCTTCCCCGTTGCAGGCAGCCCATCCATTTCTCTCTCTGGGGCAGATTTCTCTCCAGGGCCTGAGGCAATGTGGCGCAGACAGCGGGCCAGCCAGTTTCAGCCAGAAGCTGCTGCCTGGCCTTTCCTGCTTTGCAAGGAAGGGGACAGGAGCCGGGCAGGGCAGGGTGAAGTCCAGCCTCTCTGGTAGTTTGGCTGCCTCCGTTGAGCCAGGCCAGGCCCGGCTGGGTTGTCCAGATAGCCAAGGCTGGATTAGGGAGGCTTTGCAGGCAGCTGTGACTTGCTGAGGCAGATCAAGGATTGCACCCAGGTGCAAAATCCTCAAAACTGGACTGGTTTTTTTTTGTGTGTGTGTTCAGGGCACAGTGGTGGTGGTGGGGGGCAGGGACTCAATTCCCCGCTCCCAGAGGGACCCCTCCAGGACTGCACTTATGCAGAGGTTAAGCAAGGTGTCCGAGTTGTAAACAATGCCCATAATCCCCTGCCAGCACGAGCCGGGGAGGGGGGGGGAAGGGACTGAAAGCCACGCGGTGCATCCCTCCTTCCCCAGCGCTGGGGTCTTCCGGAGAGGCGGACTAAACCCCCCCACACCATCCTCCCCGGCCCACGCGGTGCGTTAGCACTGCCCGAGTCTTCCGGAGGGGCGGACTACAGCCCCCATTTTCCCCAGCCGGCAGGAAAGGGGAGAGAAAAAGCAGTTGGAGGCTCCTCTCCGGGACGAGGGAGCCGCGTGGGAAGCGTCCCCCGCCCCGCTTCCTCTTCGCTCTCTGCCCGGGGCGGGCCAGGGCTCCGGGCTGCAGGGCGAGGCCGTCCGAGCGGCCGTCCGCACGTGGCTTTGGCTCGGCCTGGGGCCTCGGTCGCCGCTTCCCAGCCCAGAAGCTTCCAGGCGGGCGGGGACCGCAGCAGCAGCGGCAGCAACGCGGTCCGCAGGCCGGGCAGGGCAGCGGCTGTCCCGCAAGTCCGGCGGCTGCGGCTTCTCCCGGCCCGGCCCATCCCAGCCTTCCCGGGGCCGCCAGCGCCGGCCTCCCCAGCCCCGGCCGGCCGGTCCCGCCGCAGCGCTTTGTCAGCGGCTCCTTCCAGCCGGCGGCGGGCGCGCGTTCCCGGGCCGTCTCCCCGGCGGCGGCTGCAGCTCGGCGGGCCGGCGCGCTTGTCCCAGGCCGGCCCGCCCGCCCCTCGCCCGGCCGCCCCGCCCCGTCCCTCCAGGAGGACGGGCCCCCAGCGCCGGCCGCCCGCCCTTGCGCGCTGCGCCCCGGGCGAGACGAGGCGCGGCGGCGCGGCTCTAACAGGTGGGATCCCGAGGCGAGGGGGCGGAGGAGGCGGGAGCAGCCCCGGGCGGCGGTGCCGGCCAGAGGAGGCTCCAGCCCAGCCGGAACGCAGCCGCCGGAGCGTCCCCGAGCGCCGCAGCCCGGCCAGCCTCGCCTGGTCCCGCCGGGCCGGACAGCAGCCGAAGCAGCAGCGGAGGAGGAGAAGCTGCCCCCCGCGCCAGCCGGACTCCTCCTCCTCCTCCGCCGCCGCCGCCGCCGCCGCCGCCTCCTCCCCGCCTCCGCCGCGCCAGGCAGGGCGCAGCAGCGCTCGCTCGCTCGGCCGGCCGGGACAGGACTCCCTCGGCTCGCCCGCCATGCCCAAGCCGCCGCCGCCTCCGCCGCCTCCGCCGCCGCTGCTGCGGTCGGCAGGCGGGAACCGCCCCGGGGACAGCGAGCTGGGCCGGCAGTTCCGGGACTGGTGCCTGCGCACCTACGGCGACTCGGCCAAGACCAAGACGGTGACCCGGAGCAAGTACCAGCGCATCGCC
>NC_139516.1:2492928-2552548 GCF_947247035.1 Vipera ursinii
TTTTAAGGACGCCCAAAAGTGCCAGCAGCCTCTGGGCAGCCCCTGCAAAAAAGCTCTTCCTCCTCCTGCTAATTGGGGTGGGGTGGGCGGGGTGGGGGTGGGGGAAATGGAGCGCCTTGCCTCTCCCCTCCCTCGCCCGGCCTCCCCCTCTATCCCCTTTCCCCCGTGCCAAGGGCAGGTCCCCTTCCTTTCTGCCCCAGCTGCCCGACCGCTTCCTCCTTAAAAAGAGAGGCAAAACCGCTTAGGTCCTGGCTGGGAACGATGGACGTTGCAGTCCCATCCCAGCTGGCTGTATCTCTCTGGGCTTGGTGCACCGGGCGGTGGCAGGGAAGATGGAGGCAGCCTTTCTTTCCTTGCCAATGCTAAGCTCTGCCCCTTTGACTTCTTCTCGGTTTATTGGGGGGGGTTTCTTTCTTCCGCGCCTCCATGCTCCTTGGGAACTGGGACCCCCGCCATAGCCCGGTCCGGAGGGCTGGCGCATTTGGGGCTGCCTCTCGCCCGGGGATGTGGCTAACGGGGCAATTACTGTGCCAATTAGGAGCGCCCAGGGTCCTTTTGCTGCACCAGAGGTTGCCATGGAGCTTTCAACCGGCTCTCTCTCCCCCCCCCCCGTCCTCCAGCCCCTCCCCTTGCTCCAGTGCAAAAGTCCTGGGCTGTAGACAAAGAGGCCCAGACAGGCGGCGAGGTCCTGGCAAGGCCGGGAGGGGCTGCCGGAAGACCCTCTTGCCAGGTGCTCTCAGCTCTGCAGTCGGGCACGAGGAATAGGAGGAGGAGGAGGAGGAGGAGGGCACCGCCCCCGTGGGGGGCACGGGACAGGAGAGAGGGCCAGGGGAGGGAGGCCCACCCACTGACCGGCTGGGAAAGGGATACCCCGCTCAGTCTGGCACCTTCGGCCGGATACTCTCACGTTCCCCCCCCCCCCACCATGTCCCCAATCCACACAAGGACGGGGGTCTCGGGGGCTGGCAGCGCCGCGTCTGGCCCAACAGATGGCTCGGAGCAGGCAGAGCTGCGCCTGGTAACGTCCCGGCGGCTGCGTGTCACTTTCCCCCACCAAGAACGGGGCGGAAAACCAGGAGACAAAGAGCTTCCTCTCCATTCTCCCCCCCCCCGGTCCCCGTAGTCCCCCCCCCAGGCAGAAGATCTGGGGCCAAGGGTCTGCCGGGCTGCTCTGAGCCCCCCTCGGGCAAGGCAGAAGCGCAGGGGGCCTCTTGTGTGACCTTCTTCTTGCTAACTCTCTGCTGGCTGCTGAACTCGGATCGGTGCGCTCCGTCCATGCTCAGAGGCGCTGCTCTCACCTCCTCCTACACAGGTCATCCTCGACTTAGCAACGGTTTCTTTAGTGACCATTCAAAAGCTACGACGGCACGGTAGAAAGCGACCCGGGGCCGTTTTTTCAGCTTGGTGACCGTGGCAGCATCCTGTGGTCACGTAATCAAAATCCGGACACCGACTCATATTTACGACGGCTGCAGCGTCCCAGGGTTTTGCGACCTTCTGACAAGAGAGAGAGCCAGACTGACTTAACAGCCATGATACTAAGAACTGCAGTGACTCGCTTAAGAACAAGGGCAAGGAAGCTCGTAAAGTGGGGCAGAACTGACAAATTCACAAAGGTCTCTCTCACTTAGCAACCTAAATGCTGGGGTCGTAATTTGAGGATGACAAGTTATTGGGGATTGGAGGACTGGAGGCTAAAACGTATAGGGAACGGTTGCTGGAATTGGGTAGGTCTAGTTTCATGAAGAGAAGGACGAGGGGGGACAGGATAGCAGTCTTCCAGTATCTCAGGGGCGGCCCCAAAGAAGAGGGAGTCAAGCTATTCTCCAAAGCCCCTGAAGGCCGGACAAGAAGCAACGGATGGAAACTCATCAAGGAGAGACGCAACCTGGAACTAAGGAGAAACTTCCTGACAGTTAGAACAATTAACCAGTGGAACAACTTTGCCTCCAGAAGTGGTGAATGCTCAACACTGGAAGTTTTTAAGAAGAGACTGGACAGCCATTTGCCTGAAATGATATAGGGTTTCCTGCCTGAGCAGGGGGTTGGACTACATGACCTCCAAGGTCCCTTCCAACTACTTCTTCTTCTTCTTCTTCTTCTTCTTCTTCTTCTTCTTCTTCTTCTTCTTATTATTATTATTATTATTATTATTATTATTATTATTATTATTATTATTATTTCAAAGGAAGGCAGGCTCTGAGGTCCCACAGACGTCCCGCTGGTCTGCATCCTGCCTTGTGTCCTTCGGGCTCCTAAGCCTTTGATAAACCAGCATAGGCCAGCAATGGTGGCCTCTCCAGAGCCCGGTCCTTGACTCTGGTTGCTAGAGTGCTCCCAGGACCCTTATGCCTTCCTTCAGCCGGCTGGCTCAGCCACTCAGTGTGGTGACGTTTAACCCAGACCAGCCTCCATCCCAGCTTTTCTGACCCCTGGCTGTGGAGCTGGGCAAGCAAACCCCAGCTGGCCAGTTTTTCTTAGATCCAGCAAGCTGGCAATTGTGGTTAGGATATACAGGCAGTCCTTGACTGTTGAGCCCAAAACTTAGATTGTTAAATGAGAGTTTTGTCCCATTTGATGACCTTTCTGCCCACCGTTGCTAAGCGAATCACTGCGGTTGTTGTTTTATACGGTCGTTAAGTGAATCCGGCTTCCCCATTGACTTGGCTGGTCGGAAGGGGGGCGAAAGGGGATCATGTCACACACACACACACACACACAACACACACACACACACCAGGACGCTGCGACCGTCATAAATATGAACCGGTGGCCAAGCGTCTGACTCACGGCGATGCTGTGATGGTTGTAAGTATGCCAAAATGGTCCTAAGTCATTTTTTTTTCCAGTGAGTGCCGTCGTAACTTTGAGTAGCCACTAAATGAAGTGCTGTAAGCTGAGGACTAGTTGCAGTTAGGAAGGCTGTGCAGAGAAGGGAATTTGAGGCAGCAATTTGGAACGCTTAAACCAAAACATGTATAATTTTTGGAAATTTTTTTTTAAGGGGGTCCAGCAAATGTAGGAGACTTTTATCCTTGGAATGGACATTTTGACCCAGGCCTGGACAGCACAGACAATCGGTTTGTGTGATGGAGGGGGTCTAAAACTAAAAAAAAATAAAATATTTAAATTGCTCTGCCTTTGTCTTCTCCCCACACTCTGGCTGGGTTTGCACTAAGCTGGGTTAGTTGAAGCCTGCCTACCTTTGCTTCACCCTTTGGGTTTCAACCTGGCTTGGTGTCTGTGGCCCTCGTGAGTTGGAAGTCAAGGTGATTTATCTGCAAGTGGGTTAATTCAATAACCAGGTTCAATGTGCCTAAACCGTTGAAGCTCAGCGGTCACAGTTGAAGGAGCTTGTGTGGTTAGATTGTGGCTCGGCGTGCTGTTGCAGGCCAGGAAATTGGTTCATTTGGGGGTCAAGGATGAGCAAATCATGATTTAAATGTGTCAGCTCAACACACAACAACGGGTGACTCATCAGTTATGGGACCGCATTGCTGGATGGAGATAAAGTTTGTTTATTTGTTTCTCAAATTTGAAAATCTGAGGGACCCTGGATGGTGTACAAAGACAGGTAGTCCTCGACTTACGACCACAATTGAATCCCAAATTTCTGTTGCTAAGTGAGACACTCGTGAAATGAGCTTTGCCCCATTTTACGACCTTTCTGGACTCACTTATTAAGTGAATCGCTGCGGTGGTTAAATTAGCCACACAGTCGCTAAGTCTATCGCTGCTTTCCCCACTGGCTTGGCTTGCCAGAAGGTCGCAAAAGGGGAACACGTGACACACACCCCGGGACACTGCAACCGTCATAAATATGAGTCAGTGGCCGCATGTGTGAATTTTGATCATGTGACCCTAGGGAATGCTGCAACGGTCGTAAGTGTGAAAAATGGTCGTAAGTCCGTTTTTTCAGCACCGTTGTAAGTTTGAAGGGTCACTAAATGAATGGTTGTAAATTGAGGACCACTTGCAAAACTCGTAGAACTTTGAGGGGGCTTTCAGAGGTGATCTAGACCACCCTGTTGCTTCAGTGGATCTACTAATAATAGTTGCAACTCCTGCAACTTGTAATATTACCTATTCCACCGGTTCTCAACTCTTAGTCACGGACTTTCTTCTCCTAATATTTATTTAACTATTAATCAAATTTATATAGCCGTTTCTCTCCCGGAAGGCCGTTCTGGGCGATGTACAGCCAATGAGCAAAACCACAGATTAAAAACCTACAGATAATATATACATACCTACACAGGTGGTCCTTGACTTACAGGAGTTCATTTAGTGACCATTCAAAGTTACGACGGCACTGAAAAAAGAGACTTATGACCGTTTTTTTTTACACTTATGAACTTTGGAGCATCCCCGTGGTCAAAATTCACGTTTGGCCACGGACTCATATTTATGACGGTCGCAGCGTCCCAACATCACGTGATTCCCCTTTTGCGACCTCCTGGCAAGCAAAGGCAATGGGGGAAGGCCAGTTTCACTTAACAACCGGGTTATTAACTTTTAACAGCTGCAATAATTCACGACGGTAACAAGAGAGGTCGTAAAATGGGGCGGGACTCACTTAACAAATGTCTCACTAAGCAACAGAAATTTGGGGCTCAATTGTGGTCGTAGGTTGAGGACTACCTGCAATCACATTAAAAGTAAATGTGAAAAACCTAGGTGAAGTAGCTGGATTAAAAATAGCCAGCTCAGCAATCCAGCCAATTCAGCATGTCTTTGACTTGATCACATAAACTACACTATCCAACCTGAAGTCACCTTTCTGAAGTTTCAACCCACTGATTTTGATCCTGCCACACCTCAAAGGTGGCCATTATAACTATTTTATCTATTTGTGTCCATCCATCCATCCACATCCATCCATCCATTCAGCTTCTATCTTATCATCCAGGTCAGGGAATTGCACAGCTACTAAATTCAATATCCTATCTATACCCATCCATCCCTATCTATCTATCTATCTATCTATCTATCTATCTATCTATCTATCTATCGTAACATCAAGGCCACATTTTTCCTTTTCATTAACAAGATTACCCTTAGAGACTTTATCAAATAATACTTTCTTAGGGCAAGATATACTATTGTCCAGAGCATTCCCCCTATCTATTATTAATTAATTTTCACTATTGCTCAGTTAAAAAATGGAGAGAAGACTAGTCTGACCCCATTAATGGTACTACATCCACATGGAGGGAAGTAAGCGGTGGGGTACCACAAGGCTCCGTCTTAGGCTCAGGACTCTTCAATATCTTCATCAATGACTTAGAGGAGGGAATTGAACGGGAACTCATCAAATTTGCAGATGACACCAAATTGTTAGGAGTAGCCAAGACCCCAGAAGACAAACTCAGGATCCAAAAAGATCTTGACAAACTTGAACAATGGGCCCTGTCCAACAAAATGAGTTTCAGTGTGGAGAAAAGCAAAGTTTTACATTTAGGCAGGAAAAATCAAAGATATAAGTGCTGATTAGGTGAGACCTGGCTCAAAAACAGTAACTGTGAGAGGGATCTCGGAGTCCTAGTGGACGATCGCTTGACCATGAGCTGGCCTTGTGCGGCAGCAGCCAAAAAAGCTAATGCAATCCTGGGTTGCATAAACAGGCACAGAATCAAGATCACGTGAAGTATTAGTACCACTTTGTAAAGCCTTAGTAAGGCCACATGTGGAATACCGCATCCAGTTTTGGTCACCACATTACAAAAAAGATGCTGAGAATTTGGAAAACGCAAAGAAGAAAAAAGATGATTAGGGGATTGGAGGCTAAAACATACAAAAAACGGTTGCAGGAATCGGCTATATGTCCAATTTAATGAAAAGAAGACTGGAGTAGGGGAACATGATAGCAGTGTTCCAATATCTCAGGGGCTGCCCCAAAGAAGAAGCAGTCAAGCTCTTTTCCAAAGCGCCTGAAGGCAGGACAAGAAGCAACGGATGGAAACTCATCCAGGAGAGAAGCAACCTGGAATTAAGGAGAAACTTCCTGACAGTGAGAACAATTAACCAGTGGAACTCCTTGCCTCCAGAAGTTGTGGGTGCTCCAACACTGGAGGCTTTTAAGAAGGGACTGGACAGCCATTTATCTAAAATGGTATAGGGTTTCCTGGTTGAACAGGGGTGGGCTGGAAGACCTCCAAGGTCCCTTCTAACACTGTTATTCTGTTAAAAGATGAAAGATGGATTTGATGAAGCTAGCCACCATAGATAATCAGTTAGACAGATAGAGATGGATGGATGGATGGATAGATAGATAGATAGATAGATAGATAGATAGATAGATAGATAGGATAGATAGGATAGATAGACAGATGAGTGAGGGAAAGAAAAGAAAGATATAGATAATATAGAGATAAAAAATAAATGATAGAGATGATAGATAGATAGATAGATAGATAGATAGATAGATAGATAGATAGATAGATAGTTAGATAGATAGATAGATAATCTGATTGATATAGATACAGACAGGCAAGTAGAGAGACAGACATATAGATAATCAGATAGATAGATAATTTTTTAATTATTTTAATTTTATTTTAACTCTTATTTTGTCTTAACTTTGCCCTGTAAACCGCCCTGAGTCCTTCGGGAATAGGGCAATATATAAAACTAACTAACTAACTAACTAACTAACTAACTAACTAACTAACTAAATAAATAATCTGATAAATAATCAGAGAGATATTCCCCCACCCCCTCTGACCTGGGATGATACAATTATATATATATATATATATATATATATATATATATATATATATATATATATATATATACCATAATTAACAGGCTCCGTGGCCTGAAAGATTTGAAATTCCGTGCTGCTGCCCATAATAAAAATAAAAGCCAAAAAATTTCAAACCACAAAGAGGTGGCAGATAGATGGGTCTAAAACCGTGGCTCAAGCTTCTTAAACAAATCCATTCCCCCCAACACACACACACACACCGGCCACGTCCAAGGCGAAAAACCTCAAAGAATAAAACAACTGATATAGCTCTGCTCAATAAATGAGGAATCTTAAAGGAAAATGGGGAGAGTGACTCTCCCACATGTACAGAGAAGTGGGGGGGGGCTGCCTCTGTTTATAGGGGTGTCAAAGTGCGTGCACGTGCAGAAAATTGAGGTAGCCATAATTGCAAGGTTGAGGCTCCGCCCCCTTTTAATCGCACCGTGCGTATAAAAAGAGGCGGGGCTTCGATTCTGCAATCACAGTCTCTCTTGATTTTCTTTTCTTTTTTCTTTTTTTTTTAAATAAATCCTCTACACCCTCCCTCCCCCTCCCCCAATGAGTACCCCTGCCAGTTTATGGGGTGTTTAATTCCTGCTAAACCCTTTGTAGTTTAGGCTTAGGGAATACCCCTTGTAGCAAACAGCAGCCTGTGCCTCTCCTTGCTCCTAAACATGTTTGTAACTCTGTCCGTGGGGAATCTGCCGTGTTGTTTTTAATCATGGTAGCTACCCCCTACTGAATTGCTGCCACGACGTTTCAGGTTTTCTCTGCCCCCTCTGGACGTTTTCTTTTTTTTTTCTTTTAAAGGGGCGGGGGGAAAGGCCAGGGTGTATTTGTGTGCACATGCAGGTAATCTCGACTTACAACAGTTCATTTAATGACCGCTCAAAGTTACAACAGCACTGAAAAAGTGAGTTATGACTCACACCTGCGACCGTCACAGGGTCACGTGATCAAAATTAAGACACTTGTCCTGGGGGGTGTGTGTGTCCCCTGCCCCCCTTTTGTGACCTTCTGACAAGCAAAGTCAATGGGGGAGCCGGATTCACTTAACGACCTTGTTACTAACTTAACAACAGCTGCGATTTACTTAACAACGGAGGCCAGAAAGGATGTAAAATGGGGCAAAATAGACTTAACTGTCTCACCTAGCAACATACATTTTGGGTTCAATTGCGGTCGTAAATCGAGGACTACCTATATACAGGGTTGTCTGTGTTGTTATGTGCATCGTGTCCAGAAGAAAGATGGGGATTGCGGCAAGCCCTGCCTGATGGTTATCGGAATTAAAAGTTGGAATCAAAAAATAAAATGACTGATATAAAACCTCTGTTCGATAAAACTACAGGTAACACAACTACACAATTACTGCCGCTAAGCAAGACAGGGGGGGGGGTCACCCGATCCAGGGACACTGCAGTTGTCATAAATGTGTTGGTTGCCAAGCGTCTGAATTATTTTATTTATTATATTTATTTATTTATTATATTTATATACCGCCCTTTCCCGAAGGACTCAGGGCGGTTTACAGGGTGATTAAAACAAAAAATACAAAAGCTAAAAACAATTTAAAAAATTACATCCGTCCCTGAACAAATAAAACCCCAGTTAAAATTAAAATTAAAATTCTCAGCCTGGGCCAGAGAGCTCGAAGAGCCAGGTCTTCAGGTCCCGGCGGAACGAGCGGAGGTCAGGGGCAGTCCTGAGCTCCACGGGCAGCTGGTTCCAAAGGGCCGGCGGACCCACTGAGAAGGCCCTACCCCTGGGTGTTGTCCGCCGGCAATCTCTTACCGGTGGGACCCTGAGAAGACCCTCCCTGTGGGAGCGCACTGGACGAAGGGAGCTTGATGCCGGCAGCAGGTGTTCCCTCAAATATCCCGGACCCAAGCCATTTAGGGCTTTATAGGTCATCACCAGCACCTTGAATCTCACCCGGAGGGCAACCGGAAGCCAATGCATCTCGCGGAGAAGAGGTGTTACGTGGGAGTAACGGGAAACCCCCATCACGACTCGTGCGGCTGCATTCTGCACCAGCTGAAGCCTCCGAGTGGTCCTCAAGGGCAGCCCCATGTAGAGAGCGTTGCAGTAGTCTAAACGGGAGGTCACGAGCGCATGAGTGACTGTGCGTAGGGCATCTCGGTCCAGATATGATGCTGTCACCCTGGCGATGCCGCAAGGTTCATAAGTGTGAAAAATGGCCACCAGTCCCTTTTTCAGTGCAATGGTCACTAAACGAATGTCGTAAGTGGAGGACTGTCTCTACATGCCCGTTGCCAAACACAAGTTTTGATCACGTGACCATAGGGAGGCTGCAAGAGGTTCACAACAAGTTAACTTCCAACTGTCACCAAATGAATTGTTATAAATTGAGGACTAGCTGACAGCTCTTGGCATCTGTGTAGACCAGGGGTCGGCAACCTCGGCTCTTTTATGACTCGTGGACTTCAACTCCCAGAATTCCTGAGCCAGCTATGCTGAGGGAAAAGGGAGAGGTTTCTAAGCTGAGCCATGCTGGCTCAGGAATTCTGGGAGTTGAAGTCCACGAGTCATGAAGGGGCCATAGTTCCCCCATGCTGGCTCAGGAATTCTGGGAGTTGAAGTCCACGAGTCATAAAAGAGCCGAGGTTGCCGACCCCTGGTGTAGACCCTGGCTTCAGGTTGCCTGGCTTCCGAGCTTGGTGTCTTTGCACACACGCACGCGCACACACACACACACACACGCTGAAAAGCAAGAAGCCGGTTAAAATTGCCATCCACTTTGCTCCCATTTTATTATCTATTCTCCCTAGATGGATTCATTCATTCGTTTGTTCCTTCCGTTAATGGGAGCTTTTATCCTGCCCTGCTTTATGTGTCTTTTGCTGAATAATGACTTATATAGAAATCATAAAAAAACTCTAATTTGCTGGCTTCCTTCCTAGAAAAAAAAAGCAACAACAAAACACCTCAGCCAGCACAGGTGCTGCTTGTACAAATGGTCCTCAGTTTATAACCTATCATTTAGCGACTGTTCAAAGTTGCCACAGCACTGAATAAGGGACTGGGGACCGTTTTTCCACACTTAACGACCGTCGCTGCGTCCCCAGCGTCGCGTGATCAAATTTCAGACGCTTGGCAACTGGCGTGTCGTTATGACGGTCGCAGGGCCCCCTTTTGCGACAAAGTAAATGGGGAAGCCAGAGTCACATAATAATGAAGATGATGATGATGGAAGGGACTTTGGAGGTCATCCAGTTCAACCCCCTGCTCAGGCAGGAAACCCTATACTTAACAACCATGTTACTACAGTCACCCCTTAAGGCAGATGAGGAAAATTAATCAAATTGGGTGGGTGGGGGATGTTGTCCCTGCAAGCCAGGGTTGGTTTTTTTTTTTTGTGAGTTCCGACAGCCTACTTGAGAACAGCGTTCAGACCGCAGATTTCAAAATTTGTGGGAGGCTACAGGGAGGGTGCAGCTTAGGTAACGTGAAGCTGTAATTGGATGGTTTGATTTTGTTACACGATAGTGAGTGGGGGGAACGCAGGCAGCTTAGCCTGTAAACTATAATTTAGAGCTCATTGTGTTGTGGGAATGCAAAGATGTGCAAAAGAAATCAGCAGGTTTGCAGAAG
This sequence comes from Vipera ursinii, assembly GCF_947247035.1. Classification (NCBI taxonomy): domain Eukaryota; kingdom Metazoa; phylum Chordata; class Lepidosauria; order Squamata; family Viperidae; genus Vipera; species Vipera ursinii. The sequence goes on from NC_139516.1 coordinate 2,503,295, forward strand.
GGAAAAAACAGGAGTGGATAGGTCTAGTTTGGGATTTGGACTATATCAGGGGTCTTCAAACTTGGCCCTTTTATGACTTGCGGACTTCAACTCCCAGAATTCCTCAGCCAGGCTGAGGAATTCTGGGAGTTGAAGTCCACAAGTCATAAAAGGGCCAAGTTTGAAGACCCCTCAACTATATAGGGCAAACTCCGAAACGTTGAGATGTGAGGACTTCAACTCCCAGAATTCCACAGACAGCCTTGCTCGTCACAATTCAAGGACCACCTGTATCTCAAGCGCTGCAATCAAGCAATCAGTTGCAAATCGATTTCTAGACTAGAGCAACATTTCTCAACCTCAGCAACTTTTAAGATGTAGAGACTCCCATTGCTGGCTGAAGAATTCTGGGAGTTGAAGTCCTCACATCGATTCACTGGCCCAGAGGAACGGGCTATAAAGCGGACTAGTACAATTAAATAATACAATCTGGGATCAAATCCACTTTTCTTTCCATTAAAGCCTCCTTCGAGTCTAGTTAGACTTGGACCGGAGATTTCCTGGTGGTGCCTCATCCCAATACAAATCATATGTGGTGATGAATTGTTTGTAAGTCCAAACAAGATGGCGTCATCCGCTGGTGAGAAGGCAAAGTCCTCTTGGCCTCTGATGACCACGTATGTTGCGTTGGGGGGGGGAGAGCAGCAATACAACAGCTGCTGGTTCTTCTTTCAATGTTTCAGGCTAAACCATGGCTTAAGATACTGATGCAGACTAAGCCATGAGAAGCAAACTATGGCTCTTTCCAACACAGTAATAGAATAACAGAGCCGGAAGATAACCTTGGAGGTCAATCTAGTCCAACCCGCTGCTCAGGCAGGAGATCCTATCCTATATATCATTTCACACAAATAATTGTCCTATTCTCTTCTTTAAAATCCGCAAGAGTTTCTCCCGTGTCGGAGAAAGATGGTGGAGCCTGGTTGCCTTCTTGCAGACATTTCATGACCCAACTAGGTAACCTCATCGGTGCTAGAAGAGAATGGGAATTGCAGGGGTGAGGAGGAGGAGGAGGAGGACTGCGAGTCCTTGGGGCTGCCTGAGCTGGGTGGTTTTCTTGCAGACGTTTCATGACCCGACTAGGGAACAACATCAGTGCTAGAAGGGAGGGGGCTTTGTGGAGAGGAGGAGGAGGACTGTGAGGTCCTTGGTGCTCTCTGAGCTGAGTTGCTTTCTGGCAGACGTTTCACGACCCAACTACCTAACCTCATCAGTGCCGGAGGGAGTGGGTCTTGCTCTGTATTTCTACACTAACGGCTTGCCCTGTCAGTGTCGGTGGGAATGTTCTCGGGGGGTCGTGGTTTGCCGGTTGTTAGTTTGCTGTAACGGAGAAGCCTAAGAGAAGCTGTCGAGTGGGACCCTCCCCTCCCCCCCCCACGGAAAGGCCGTCTCTGGTTTGGGGCAGGTGGCGTGACCCTTTTTGCCTCCGTCGTCCTCCTTGCAATCCGAAAATGGCTTGCTTGCCTTGGCAAAAGGGGTTGTAATCACAGTGAGGTCCAATGCAGTGCTTCTCCATCTCGGGGCCTTTTAAGATGCCTGGACTTCAACTCCCAGAATTCCCCAGCCAGCTTTGCTGGCTGGGGAATTCTGGGAGTTGAAGTCCACGCGTCTTATAGGGCCGGAGATGGAGAAGCATGCTTTTAAATACTTTGTTGTTCTGCTGTGGCTCTCCCCACCCACCTGATGCCCCTCCCGTCTCCCTAGAGAAGTAAGAGGGCGGGCTGGAAGGCAAATTCCCCACAGGGAGAGAGAGGCCTGGGCCCTTTCCCCCCCCCAGCTTGCCTGGGGGGGTGGGGGAACCGCCAAGGGAACACCCCCCCCCCCCCCGCAGATGATAACCAGCTGGGGCTGCGATGGCCAAGCCCTCCCCTGCCCAAACTTTGCAGGGCATCCTATGTAAATCTGCATTGCGTTTAGGATTTTGTTTTGTTTTGTTTTGTTTGAAAATGTATTTTTTTTTATTTGACCTTAGTTTAGTTAAACATTTCATTCTTTTCTTTTCTTTTTCTTTTATTTATTTATTATTTTATTCTTTTGATTTTATTCTATTATTCTATTTTATTTTAATTTAATTTAATTTTTTCTTTTCTTTTATTTATTTATTTATTTTACTCTTTTCTTTATTTTTTCTTTTATTCTATTCTATTCTTTTCTTTCATTTCGTTTTATTTTATTGCATTTTATTTTTTATTTTACGGTATTTTATTTTTTATTTATTTTATTTTATTATTTTATTTCATTTCATTTTTTATTTTATTTTTTTATTTTTTATTTTATTTTATTATTTTATTTCATTTCATTTTTTATTTTATTTTTTTATTTTTTTATTTTATTTTTTATTTTATTTTATTTTTTTATTTTATTTTATTTATTATTTTATTTTATTTTATTTTATTATTTTATTTTATTTTATTTTATTATTTTATTATTATTTTATTTTATTTTACTCGGTCTTTAACTTACCTTGTTTTAGTGGAGCATGTATTTCAGTCCTGAATTAATTAATTAATTAGTGAGGGTCTTGAGCTCGTCGGCGCGTGCACCCCCTTATCTTGAATTCTCCCAGTAGCCCTGTGAGGTAGGCGGGGGTGGGGGGGCTGCCCTTGTGCAGAGGGGCTTCGGGGGATCTGAGCCCAGGCGATGGCCGCGCTTTGTTCAGCCTGGCAACCCCGTGGGCGGTTAGGGTTTGTTTTGGGGAGGAAAAGGGGGCAGCGGCATTTCACCGTGCATCCTCTTCCTCGGCTTGACGAAGGCTGGCAGGCCCAGAGCCTTGGCTTTTCCTGAAAAAAGCGTTTCAAGGCAGAACACCCCAAAAGTGCTGCATCGGGACCTCCCTGTGGCCTGGGCACCCTCGGGCATCCTTTGTCTCGGGTTTTGAAGGCCTCCCCCTCCTCCTCTGCTTCTCTTTCTTTCCTCCTCCTTCCCCTTCTCCTCCTTTTCCCCTCTTCCTCCTCCTCCTCCTCCTCCTCCTCCTCCTCCTCCTCCTCCTCCGTGGCTCAGATGCCAAGGCTGGCCCAGGCAAGGATGCCACTCTGCAGACAGCCTCCATCCCCCTCCTTCAAGACCCCCCCTCCACTTGCTCCTGCTCCGTGGCTCTCTGCAGAGACGGGACCCGTGCCTGGGAGGCGGGGGGGGGGGCGCTGCACCAGCATCCCCCCTGCCCTGCCCCCCCTTTGGCTCCAGCAGAAGCCCTTGAGCTGGAGACTGTCACAAAGGTCACTGTGGGCTGGCAGCGCCAGCCTGTTCCTTAGCAACTGGATCCTGCCTCTCTCCGAGCAGCAGCATCGCTCGCCCGGGCTGGCTGCTGTACCAGGAAAAATGCTGACGGCGACGGTGGGGGGGGGACGCGGGGGTGGTGGTGGTTGCACAGCGGCATGGGACGGCTTCTCCACCCCTGCCTTCGCGGGCCCTTGGAGCAGATCAGCCGTGGGTCCCGCAGGCGGCGGGCAGACATCTCTGCCCGCCTCGCAGGCTCTTCTGGCCCCTTTTCCCCGGGTGGAGGCGGCAGGAGCCTTTGTGCCACCCGAGGACGGCCCTGCGTGGTTCGTCTTGGGTGGCACCCCTCTTTATTTCCGGCTGACCAGCTGCCAGCCTTTCTGGCACAATGGCGTCTTCCTCTCCTGCGCCTCAGCTGTTTTGCAGCTCTTTCTCTAAGCCGGGGCTCTTCCAACGTGGCCCTTTGATGACTGGTGGACTTCAACTCCCAGAATTCCTCAGCCAGCTGGCTGAGGAATTCTGGGAGTTGAAGTCCACCAGTCATCAAAGGGCCACGTTGGAAGAGCCCTGCTCTCACTCAGCGTGTCCCAGCCTTGGCGACCTTTGGAGGGGTGGGCCTCAGCTCCCAAGCCACCCCCAGCAGCCGAGCCAATGCAGTTGAGTTGTAATTTAGCAACACAGGTAGTCCTCGACGTACGGCCACGACTGAGCCCAAAATTCCTGTTGCTCAGTGGAAAAAAATTGCCAATTTTGCCCCATTTTACAACCTTTCTTACCCCGGATGTTAAGTGGTTTCCCCATTCTGACTTTGCTTGTCAGAAGATCGCAGGAGCTGATCGCACGAGCCTGGGGCCCTGCGACCGTCGTAAATATGAGGCAGTTGCCAAGTATCCGAATTTTCATCACATGACCACGGGCATAGGTGTGAAAAACGCTCGCAAGTCACTTCTTCAGTGCCGTTGTAACTTCGGTCACTAAATGAACTCTTGTAAGTCGAGGAATACCTGTAGTGTAATTTGACTTAGTGCAGTATTTGCCAACCTTGGCATCTTGAAGAAGGGTGGACTTCAACTCCCAGAATCCCCCAGCCAGCCCAGCCAAAGCAGTTAGTGTGTATGATTGTAATTTTTATTAGTGTAATTTGATTTAATGCAATGTTTACCAACCTTATCAACTTGAAAAGGGATAGGCTTCAAATCCCCGAATTCACCAGCCAAACCAGTGTTTCCTGGTCTTGGCAAGTTCAACAGGGGTGGACTTCAATTCCCAGAATCCCCCAGCCAGATCCATGTGTCCCAACCTCAGCCATTTAAAGATTGGTGGACTTCAATTCCCAGAATCCCCCAGCCAGATCCATGAGTCCCAACCTCAGCCATTTGAAGATTGGTGGACTTCAATTCCCAGAATCCCCTAGCCAGATCCATGTGTCCCAACCTCAGCCATTTGAAGCTGGGAGGACTTCAATTCCCAGAATCCCCCAGCCAGATCCATGTGTCCCAACCTCAGCCATTTGAAGATGGGTGGACTTCAATTCCCAGAATCCCCCAGCCAGATCCATGTGTCCCAACCTCAGCCATTTGAAGATGGGTGGACTTCAACTCCCAGAATTCCCAAGCCAGATCCACGTGTTTCAACTTCAGCCACTTAAAGCTGGGCAGACTTCAACTCCCAGAATCCCCCAGCCAGATCCATGTGTCCCAACCTCAGCTATTGAAGCTGGGAGGACTTCAATTCCAGAATCCCCCAGCCGGATCCATGTTTCTCAAGCTCAGCTACTGAAGCTGGGTGGACTTCAAGTTGAAGATTGAGAAACCTGCCTTCAAAGCTCTCTTCTAATTAATAACCCAGGAATTGGATCCCCTGGGACCTTAGCTTGTATTTCTACCAAAGTCTTACCTGTCCGCTGCCAACCTTTGTCCCCAGAGTGGTCCAAGAGGAGGCAGGTGGCTGGAAGCAGCTGTGCGGTTTGGGGATGGGCCCCTTCCTCAAATAGGGGTCTTCCTGGCTCGGCCCTAGGAAGGTGGCACTGCTGGGGGCATGTTCAGACGGAGCCATGGCAGAGGATTTTTGCATCGAGTAGCGATTTTAGCCCCCACTGAATTTTCTCCCTCCCCCCTTATCCCAGTGGGACCTCGAAGCTCTGAGCAGGTGTGGGGAGGGGGATGTTTTAGCAGCGGGTGCAATTTTGCCAACCTCACCCTCCCCACCCTTTCAAAATGTGATGCAAGGTTAAAATCTGTCTGTATCTGTCTGTCTGACTGACTGACTGCCTCCGTCTCCAGTGAGCCAGCCAGCCAGCCAGCCACCCAACACAACCACATCCATCCATCCACCTACTTACCTACCTACCTATCCTTCCATGCATCCATCTATTTACTTACCTACCTACCCACCAACCCATCCATCCATCCATCCACCTGCCTATCCTTCCATGCATCCATGCATCCATCCGTCCATCTATCCCTTAGCTACCTACCTAGCTTTCCATCCATCCATCCATCCATCCATCCATCCATCCTACCTATTCATGCATCCATCCATTATCCATCTACCTACCTACCTATCCTTCCATGCATGCGTCCATTCATCATCTACCTATACATCCATCCCTCCATTATCTATCTATCTATCTATCTATCTATCTATCTATCTATCTATCTATCTATCTATCTATCTGTAAGGGACGCGGTGGCTCAGAGGGTTAGGACGCTGAGCTTGTCGATCAGAAGGTCGGCAGTTTGGCGGGTCGAATCCCGAGTGCCGTGTAGCAGAGTGAGCGCCTGTTACTCATCCCAGCTTCTGCCAACCTAGCAGTTCGGAAGCACGTAAAAACGCAAATAGAAAAATAGGGACCACTCCGGTGGGAAGGGAACAGCATTCTGTGCGCCTTTGGCGCCTAGTCATGCCGGCCACAGGACCACGGAGACGTCCTCGGACAAGCGCTGGCTCTTCGGCTTTGAAACGGAGATGAGCACCGGCCCCTAGTCGGAAACGACTAGCACGCATGTGCGGGGGAACCTTTACCTTTATCTATCTATCCATCCATCCATCCATCCATCCATCCATCCATCCATCCATCCATCCATCTATCTATCTATCTATCTATCTATCTATCTATCTATCTATCTATCTATCTATCTATCTATCTATCTATCTATCTATCTATCTATGTGTGTATCCATCCATCCATCCATCCATCCATCCATCCATCCATCCATCTATCTATCTATGTGTGTATCCATCCATCCATCCATCCATCTCCAGCCCACACCTTCCCAGCCCCAGTTGCTGGATTGACACCAAAAAAACATAATACAGGTAATCCTTGACTTACAACCACTCATTTAGTGGCTGTTCAAAGTTCCAACAGCAGTGAAAAAAGGGGCTTGTGTGCATCCCAGGATCAAGTGATCCTCATCCCTGCCACTTTCTGACAAGCAATGGGAGAAGCTGGGTTTGCTTAATGACCGTGTGATTCATTTAAAAACTGCAATGATTCGCTTAACAACCCTGGCCAAAAAAAAGTCATAACATTGGGCGAGACTCATTTAACAACCTCCTTATTTATCAGTGTGGGGGGGGGGGGTTTCTGGTCTCAGTTGTGGTTGTATAGCAAGTCGAGGGCTACCTGCCACACAAAATAGCAAATGTGAGACGAGCAGAATTGGGAGAAATGCTGGCTTCCTATTGTGCGCTGCTTTGGCCGGCATTAACCCCATGATACATTTATGGTCATAAGTCAAGGACCTGTGTTTAAGAGGCCGATGGGGATGGCATCTTGGAAGAAGAGCTTGAATTGCTCAGAAATGAGGGGAGGGCCAGCCAGATGACTCTTCTGGGGAGGGGGGAGGGAAGGGGAGATGGGCATCTGGAGCATCTGAGCCCCTTCGGCATTTCTCTCTCTCTCTCTCTCCCTCTCTCTCTCTCTCTCTCTCTCTCTCTCTCTCTCTCTCTCTCTCTCTCTCTCTCTCTCTCTGGGTGAATCCAGATGCTCCCCACGCACCAGCCTCCCAGGAATACCTTGGGCAAAAGTGACATTTCCAGGGCTCCGGCAGAATGCAGAACGGGGGGGGGGGGGGGGAAGGCAGGGCCAAGGCCAACGGGTTGGGGTTTAGCTAAATAAAGGTGGAGAAGCAGCGGGCAGCCCCTGGAAGGGCAGGGCTTTGTTTTATTAGAACAATATGTATGATAGGATATGTTTTATATATAGCAAATGATGTCTTCAGGATTCATCCATTTATCCATCCAGCCATCTATATCATCCATCCATCAACCCAGCCGTTTGTCGATGTCTTTATCTCTCTCTCTCTCTCTCCCCATCTATCGTCTATCTATCTATATCCATCCATCTATCTATCTATCTATCTATCTATCTATCTATCTATCTATCTATCTATCTATCTATCTCTATCTATCTATCTATCTATCTATCTATCTATCTATCTATCTCTATTCATCTTTCTATCTTTTTCTATATCTATCCATCATATCTATCTCACTCTCTCTCTCTCTCTCTCTCTCTCTCTCACACACACACACACACACACACACACAGACACACACCAGCCACATCTGTGACAATGCTGCGCAAGTCCTTGTAAAATGGGACAGAGATTCAGTCACAGCCGCCATGTTTGACTTTTTTGTCAACTGCAAAGATGCCGGCTATGGGCAGTCCTCAGTTTATGGCCATGCTTGGATTAGAATTTCCATTGCTAAGCAGAATGGTTGTTAAAATATGCCCAATTTTATGACTTTTTTTTTTGCCATGGGCGTTAAGTGAATCCCTGCAGTTGTTAAGCTAGTGACATGGTTCTTAAGTGAATCTGGCTTCCCCGTGGACAATTGCTTCTTGAAAGGTCGCAAAAGGGGATCATGTGACCCCGGGGGACGCTGCGACCGTCATAAATAGGAGTCAGTTGCCAGGCGTTTGAATTTTGATCACCTGACGGGCGGGGGTGGGGGGGGGCCTGCAATGGACAGTAGTCTGAAAAAGAGTCCTAGGTCACTTTTTCCAGTGCCGTTATAATTTTGGACAGTCACTAAATGAAGTCTTGTTCGTTGAGGACTACCTCTGGCGTGGTAACTTTGAATGGTTGCTAAATGAACGGTCAGGTTCGAGGAGCACCTGTGTTTTACTTCGAGGAGTGCGGCTAATGGTTTTCATGTTTTTAAATCCCCTGCTCCCCATCCTTTGGGAAGCCCCCCATTTTCTGCCCCTGTTGGCTTCTCCCCTGCCTCGAGAGCAGCCCGGGACTGCTGGGAGGGGAGAAGAAAGAGAGGGGGAGGAAGGAAGTGTGGAAGGAGAAAGAGAGGGAGGGAGGGAGGGAGGGAGGGGAGGGAAAGAAGGTAGGAAGGAAGGAAGGAAGGAAGGAAGGAAGGAAGGAAGGAAGGAAGGAAATGAAGGCAATAAAGGGGAGGGAGGGCGGAAGGAAGGAAGATAAAGAAAAATAAAGAAAGAAAGAAAGAAAGAAAGAAAGAAAGAAAGAAAGAAAGAAAGAAAGAGAAAGAAAGAGAAAGAAAGAAAAGGGAGGGAGGGAAAGAAAAGGAAAGAAATGAAGGAAGGCAAGGAAGGAAGGAAAGAAATGAAGGCAATAAAGGGGAGGGAGTGCGGAAGGAAGGAAGAGAAAGAAAAAGAAAAAAAGAAAGAAAGAAAGAAAGAAAAAAGGGAGAGAGGGAGGGAAAGAAAAGGAAAGAAATGAAGGAAGGCAAGGAAGGAAGGAAGGAAGCAAGCAAGCAAGTTGGGTGGGGAATTCTGGGAGTTGAAGTCCACAGGTCTTCAAGGTGCCAAGGTTGAACACCCCTGTGTGAAGAAAGAAAGAAAGAGAGAGACCCAGTCTCCTCCTTCATCACCATGGGACCAATCAAGAGAACGAGGGCTTTGGAGCCGGTTGATCTCCCATGGTCCCAGGGGTTGAATAATCGCTACCTGCCGTCTCTGGGTGGATCTGCGTTAATATTAATCTGTTCATATCTGAAGTTCTCACTTGGGTCCCTTGACTGTAACAGACCCCCAACGTTTCCGTTGCTAAGCGAGACCTTTGCCCTGTTTTACGACCTTCCTCACCACAGCTCTTAAGTGAATCACTGCAGTCGTCGTGCTAGCAACACGGTTGTTAAGTGAATCTGGCTTCCCCCGTTGACTTGGCTTGTCAAAAAAAGTTAAAAAAAGGGGAATCACGTGACCCCGGGCACCCCGCGAGCATCCTAAGTACGAGTCAGTTGGCAAGCACCTGAATTTCAATCGCGTGACCACGAGGGATGCTGCAACGGTTGTTAAGTGTGAAAAATGGCCCTAAGTCGCTTTTTTCCCAGTGCTGTTGTAACTTAGAACCGTCACTAAATGAATGGTTGTAAGTAGAGGACTACAGGCATTATTTTCACAAAGAACTGAAAATGGGCGAACCTGCCTCCCTCCTCTTATTTTCCCCACCAAAAACTGGACCCAAGAATGGGAAGAGGAAACCCCTAACCCAACTCTGCATTCGGGTAGAAGAACAGACTGGAAAGGGACCCTTGGAGGTCCTCTAGTCCAACCCGCTGCTCAAGCAGGAAACTGGAGGGGGGTCGGCTGCTGTTTCTCTGTGGCCCAGCTGAGTGAAATTTGCAGAACCGAGTCTGGAAAACCTTGAATCTCAGGCTGTTCGATCTCTGCTTGTCTGGCTTGGCCTTCCAACTGGACCCAGGCCTGCCCTGTTGGGTTGCGGCCTGCCTTTCGCCGAAGGGAGGGCCATTCGCGCGAAGAAGCAGGCTGCACTTGTTCTCTCCAGCATCTTTCCCAAACTTTCAGCTGCGCCTCCCTTAGTGGGGAAATTCAGAGGCAGTCCTCAGTTTACAACGGTTCATTTACTGACCGTTCAGAGGGAGAACGGAGCTGGAGAAAAGGACCATTTTTCACAGTTGTTTTCTTGCAGACATTTTATTACCCAGCTAGGGAACATCACCAGGGCTAGAAAGGAGTGAGCTTGTGGGGAGGGGGAGGGGAGGGAGGAGGAAGAGGAGGAGGAGGAGGAGAAGTGTGTGGGCCTTGGTGCTCTCTGAGCTATAATAATAATAATGATGATGATAATTATTATTATTATTATTGTTGTTGTTGTTTTGTTATTATTATTATTGTTGTTATTGTTTATTATTATTATTATTATTATTATTATTATTATTATTATTATTATTATTATTATTATTATTATTATTATTATTATTATTATTATTGGAAGGGAACTTGGAGGTCATCTAGTCCAGGGGTCAGCAACCTGAAACAGTGAAAGAGCCACTCGGAACCGGTTCCCTCACAAAAGGAAAAACTGGGAGCCGCAAAATGTGCACATGCACGTACATGCGCACATGCGCAGAACAGGGTTTGACTGAAGAGTGGAGCCAAGGCGAGATAGGCACCTACCCTGCATATTTGAATTGATTGTTTGAACTTTTTTAGTCCCACTTTTTTTTTTTTTGGACTGCACATGGCAGAGGACTGGGAGCCGCAGGAGACGGCTGAAAGAGCCACATGCGGCTCCAGAGCCGCGGGTTGCAGACCTGTGATCTAGTCCAACCCCCTGCTCAGGCAAGAAACCCTATACATATTTCAGACAAATGGCTGTCCAGTTTCTTCTTAAAAACCTCCAGTGTTGGAGCATTCACCACTTCTGGAGGCAAGGAGTTCCACTGGTTAATTGTTCCCACTCAGGAAATTCCTCCTTAGTTCCAGGTTGCTTCTCTCCTTGACTAGTTTCCATCCGTTGCTTCTCCTCCTGCCTTCAGGCGCTTTGGAGAAGAGCTTGACTCCCTCTTCTTTGGGGCAGCCCCTGAGATGTTGGAAGACTGTTTGCAGACGTTTTGTTACCCACCTAGGTAACGTCACCAGGGCTAGAAGGGAGTGGGCTTGTGAAGAGGAGGAGGAGAAGGAGGAGGAAGAGGAGGAGGAGGAGGAGGAGGAGGAGGAGGAGGAGGAGGAGGAGGAGGAGGAGAATTAGGTGGTCCTTGTTGCTCTCTGCCTTTCAAATATTTCCTTGCAAGATCCCGGCGGTTTCTCCTCGGGACAACCCAGCCTTGCAACCTTGCTGCATGCGCTGAAGCCACACACACCCCCTGGGTTTCCAGGGGCCGCTTTCCTTCTGGGGACCCCCTGGGCTTGGGGATCCAAAGGGGTCGGCAGCCCCCCAGCCTCAAAACCAGAAGGACCCGATGCAAAGTCTCTCTGCGGTGACCTGGTGGTGCACCTTGCCTCCTGCCGGCTGCTCTGCGCACTCAGACCTTTGCACAGGCAGGTCACAAAGCGCGTGGCGTGATGCGCCCCTTTTTCCATCACACCCCCCCCCACAGATCCACACACATTCTCTCCGCCCCCCCCCCAGCAGAGGCCCTGGATCTTTTATGTCTTGGCTTGCTAGGGGCTGACTGGGGGTGTGTGTGTGACGGGGGGGGGGCTCTTTGACTTGGCCATCTGTTCTCAGCATCTCAACTCCTGGCTTATGAATGTTCCTTTGTTACCCCCTCCTTTCCCGGTTTTTTTTCCAAAGGGATAGGTTTTTTTCCTTTTTTCTTTCATGCGCTGGTAACCGGGTTAAATATTAGTGTGGGGGGGGCAGGCTCCCCCACTCCCCCCCCCCCCGATTTGCAGCCGGGAAGCCATCATCCCAGGTGCCGCTGGATGGGAGTGGACGGAGGCGGCTCCTGCGGGGACAGGAATGGGCCTGGTTGCCAGGCGAAGGGCCGGAAGGGCGGCTTTGGGAAAACAAGCCAGGAAAGACTCAGCCCGGATCTGCCCTTAGACAGCCAGCCGGAACAAAGGCCGAAACCCAGTTGGGCAAAGGTGTCGGTTCCTCGGCCTGCAGCTGTCAGGCATCAGTCGTGTCAGCAGCCTGATTCCACTGAATCTCCTGCAGCCTTTCCCTTCCTTTTTCTTCTCCTTTTTTCCTTCCCTTCTTTCCTTCCTTCCTCTTCTCTTCCTTCCTTCCCTTCCTTCTCATTCCCCTTTCTTTTCTCCTTCCCTTCCTTCCTTCCTTCCTTCTCCTTTCCTTCTTTCCCATTCCCTTCCTTCCTTCCTATTCTTCCTTCCTTCCTATTCTTCCTTCCTTCCTTCTCATTCCCCTTCCTTCCTTCCTTCCTTCCTTCTCCTTTCCTTCTTTCCCATTCCCTTCCTTCCTTCCTATTCTTCCTTCCTTCCTTCTCATTTTTCTTTCCTTCCTTCCTTCTCATTTCCTTCTTTCCCATTCCCTTCCTTCCTTCCTATTCTTCCTTCCTTCCTTCTCATTCTCCTTCCTTCCTTCCTTCTTCCTTCCTTCCTTCCTTCTCCTTTCCTTTCCCATTCCCTTCCTTCCTTCATATTCTTCCTTCCTTCCTTCTCATTCTCCTTCCTTCCTTCCTTCCTTCCTTCTTCCTTCCTTCCTTCCTTCCTTCCTTCCTTCTCCTTTCCTTCTTTCCCATTCCCTTCCTTCCTTCCTATTCTTCCTTCCTTCCTTCCTTCTCATTCTCCTTCCTTCCTTCCTTCCTTCCTTCCTATTCTTCCTTCCTTCCTTCTCATTTTTCCTTCCTTCCTTCCTTCCCTTCCTTCCTTCCTTCCTTCTCCTTTCCTTCTTTCCCATTCCCTTCCCTTCCTTCCTATTCTTCCTTCCTTCCTATTCTTCCTTCCTTCTCATTCCCCTTCCTTCCTTCCTTCCTTCCTTCCTTCCTTCCTTCCTTCTCCTTTCCTTCTTTCCCATTCCCTTCCTTCCTTCCTATTCTTCCTTCCTTCCTTCTCATTTTTCTTTCCTTCCTTCCTTCCTTCCTTCCTTCCTTCCTTCCTTCCTTCCTTCCTTCCTTCCTTCCTTCCTTCCTTCTCATTTCCTTCTTTCCCATTCCTTCCTTCCTATTCTTCCTTCCTTCTCATTCCTCTTCTCTCCTTTCCTCCCTTCCTCCTTCCTTCTTTCCCATTCCCTCCCTCCCTCCCCTACGCATTGCACTGTCAGTGACTCCGCACAGCTTCCAACATCACCCAAACAAAATATAAAACAATTAGAATGTTAAAAACATTAACTCACCAGGCATTAAAATGATTTAAGCCTTAAAAATTAACGAAAACGGTCCTGTTCGTAGCTAGGTGGAGGCCAAACCTTCTCCTGACCTACCAACCATCTCCGAAATGGGGCATCCTTATTTTCGTTCATATTTCCAAGATTTCACCCTATTGGTGGCTGAGCTAAATCTCAGGATATAGAAAATTGCACCAAGGAGCCGGCCTCTGCTCGGGGTGGGGGTGGGGGTGGGGTGGGGGGATAGTTTATCAGTTGGGTAGTTTAAGGCCCCAGGCTAGAAAGCGGAAGACCACGAATAACAAGAGTTGGAAGGGACCTGGGAGGTCTTCTAGTCCAACCCCTGTGCCATTCCAGAAAAATGGTTGTCCAGTCTCCTCTTGAAAACCTCCAGTGATGGAGCACGCCCAGCTTCTGAAAGCGAGGCCTCCCACTGGTTAATTTAATTGCTCTAATTGTTAGGAAATTTCTCCCTGGGATGAGTTCAAGTCCTGCCTTAGGCATGAACGCTGGCTGGCTGGAGCCAATCGGCAGGAGGTGGTGAGTTCTAGTCTCGCCTTAGGCCTTAAAGCGGAGCTGGGTGACTTTGGGCCAGTCCCTCTCCCTCAGCTTATTTAGGGAAAATAGAAGGAGGAAGGACTATTGTGTATACTCACGACTTTTTAGTTACTTATAAAAATAGCGGCAGGAAAGAAAGAAAAGAGGAGACAAAGAAAAGAAAAAAGAAAGAAAAAGGGAAAAAGAGGAGAGGAAGGAAGAAACGAAACAAAAAAAAGAGGGAAGGGTGGGGCCCACATTTCCCTGGGTTTGTGCTGGAGGAGCTCAGGGTTATCAGCCCCTGCCCCAGTTACCAGAATCAACCCCAGATCCTTCTTCTGAGTTGAGGTTTTCCATTTGCAAATTCAACAGCCCCCCGAATCCTGGTCAGGACCAAATCTCTGCTGGTCTCCTGTGGATTTTATTTATTTATTTATTTTATTACATTTTATTACATTTATATACCGCCCTTTCCCGAAGGACTCAGGGCGGTTTACAGGGTGATTAAAAAACCAAAATACAAAAGTTAAAAACAGATTTTAAAAGAAATTATATGTGTCCCTGTCTAAATAATGATGGTTGATCTTGGCTGAAAAAGCAGCGAGGGGGCAGGTTTTGTGGCCAGACGCCCCCTTTCCAGGGCAGTGGGGTGGAGGGGTGCACAGGTCAGGGGAGGGGGGCAGGGGTGGGGGGCTCCTGGCCTCAGGTGCTCTGCTCCGAGGAGGGGAGAAGGAGTAACGGTGGGATTGCGTCAGTCGGAGGGGCCTGGTGGAAGCCGTAGTAGCGGCGTCCCCTGGGTTGCAATGTCGTCAGGCCAATTACACCATTGGAGTCATCTCGGTAATGATGTCGTGACACAGGGGACGCCCCCTCCCCTCCCCAGTTCTTGGGTGGGTAGACGTTCACACAGATGCTAAGCCAGAGGAGTGCCACCTTGGCACCTTGAGGACCGGTGGACTGCCAGAATTCCCCAGCCAGCAAGCCGCGACTTTTGAGTTCTTTATAAAAAGGAAAGGAAAGGAAAGGAAAGGAAAGGGAAGAAGGGAAGGGAAGGAAAGGAAGAAAGAAAGAAAGAAAGAAAGAAAGAAAGAAAGAAAGAAAGGAAGGAAGGAAGGAAGAGAAATAAAGAAAAAGAAAGAAAGGAAAAGAAAGGAAAAGAAAAGAAAGAAAGAAAGAAAGAGAAAGAAAGAAGGAAAAAGAAAGAAAAGAAGAAGGGGGAGGATAGATGGAAGAAAGGAAGGGAAGGGGGGAGGGAGAGACGATAGGGAAGGAAGGAAATGAAGGAGGGGGGATAGAGAGGGATGGAAAGAAGGAAGGAAATGGCGAGACAGGAAGGAAGGAAAGGAAAAAGGAAGGAAAGAAACAGAACGAGAAAAAGAAAAGAAAAAGGAAGGAAAGGGGGAGGGAGGATAGAGAGGGATGGAAGGAAGGAAGGAAATGGTGAGAGAGGAAGGAAGGAAGAAGGAAGGAAGGAAAGAAACAATGAGAAAGAAGAAAGAAAAGAGGAAGGAAGGAGGGAGGGAGGGAGGATAGAGAGGGACGGGAGGAAGGAAGGAAATGGCGAGAGAGGAAGGAAGGAAAGGAAAAAGGAAGGAAGAAAAAGCAAGCAAGCAAGCAGGCTGGGGAATTCTGGGAGTTGAAGTCCACAGGTCTTCAAGGTGCCAAGGTTGAACGCCCCCGTGTCAAGCAACAACAACCATTCGCTCCAGTCAAAATGGTTGGCAGATGGTGGTTTATTCCACAGGTCACCGGTTTCACCTATGTATGAACCCCAGCACGCACACACACACACACACACACACACACACACTCACACACACATATGGAGGATATACACCCATGCTAATAGCATCAGGGACTTCCCAGGTACAATAAAAAAAGGTTAAAAGCCAAGGTGGGATTAAGGCCTCAAAGCCCGTGCCTCCTTTCTCCCTGCGCTCAAAGATTGCAAAGATAATTTATCCGTGGTAAAACCTTTTCAACTCTCCCCCTTTCCCCTCCCCGAGGACCCAACTTTCTAGAGAAACGGAGCTTGTTATCCCAATATACATTTGAATTTTGTGAGGGGGCCAGAATTGTACACAGGTAGTCCTCGACTTAACGGCCAGAATGGGGATCAGAATTCCCTTGGCCCTCTAAGGACGGCGAGTGTTAACCCGATTTCACAAACCTTTGGGCCAAGCTGTTAAGAAAATCGCAGCGGTCGTTAAGCGAATCACAGGGCCGTTAAGGGAATCCAGCTCTCCCTGTTGAGTTTTCTCGTCGGAAGCCGGCTGGGAAGCTCGCAAGCGGGACGGCGCAAGCCTCCTAAATACACACTGGTTGCAAGCGCCTGAATTTTGATCCCCGTGACCACGGGGATGCTGTGACGGTCGTAAGTGTGAGGACTGTTTTTTTCAGTGCCAGGGTAACTTCGAACGTGGCGAAAGGGATGGCTCTAAGTCGAGGACGATGTAGTTTTATTTTTATGGGGGAAAAAATATTTTGATTGAGATGGTAACACCTCAGTGTAAACACTCCGTGGGGGTTGTAGAGGTTTCTGCTGTGTTTCTTGCTCCGTGTAGTGGGTAAGTCACAGATCTCCTCCAGGCATTAGGATGGCTTCGGATCCCAGCCTCTGAAGTCATCTTTCTTTGCCCAACATACATAAAGAGAAGGGCGCTATTAAGGATGGGAAAAGTGTTTGGAGAAGAGCAAAAGAGAGGATTAGGGATCTGGAGGTTAAATCATCGGAGGAATTGTGGCTGGAACGGGGGATGTCAGGGCTGGACTAGAAGACCTCCAGGGTCCCTTCCAGTTCTATTCCATTCCAGTCTAGAGAAAAGAAGGATCAGGGATGACATGATAGCAGTCTTGCAATATTTGAGGGCCTGCCCCAAAGAAGAGGGAGTCAAGCTGTTCTCCAAAGCCCCTGAAGGCAGGAGAAGCAACGGATGGAAACTCATCAAGGAGAGAAGCAACCTGGAACTAAGGAGAAACCTCCTGACAGTGAGAACGATTAACCAGTGGAACTACCTGCCTCCAGAAGTTGTGGGTGCTCCATCGTTGGAGGTTTTTTAAGGAGAGATTAGACAGCTATTTGTCTGGAATGGTAAAGGATTTTTTGCCTGAGCAGGGGGTTGGACTAGATGACCTCCAAGGTCCCTTCCAACTCTTGTTATTCGGACAGTGAGGACATTTAACCAGTGGAACGGCTTGCCTCCAGAAGCTGTGGGCGCTCCATCGCTGGAGGTCTTCAAGGAAGAGACTGGGCAGCCATTTGTCCAGAATAGTATAGGCTCTCTCCTCTTTTGAGCAGGGGGTTGGACTAGAAGACCTCCGAGGTCCCTTCCAACTCTGGCATTCTACCTTCTGCCAGCGTGGGTGCCCACCCAAGGGCTTTTCTGCCCTCGCCTCTCCAGCCACGCAGGGGCCAAGGCCTGCCTCTCTGCGCTGAGGACAGAGAGGTTTGCCTTCTCCGCAGCCCAGCAGGGTGAAAACATCCAAATGTGGTTAGGCGAAGCAGGCTGGCAGGAAGCGATCTCTTGCAGCGACAGGAAGTGGGATCCAGCTGGTATCGGCCCCCGTTGCCTGCAGCCAGAAGGACTCATTGATAGCTGCAGACCCCAAGTGCAGAGGCCACCCAGGGGAGAGCCGCCAGCCAGCCAGCCCCTTCCCACCCAGCCCCCAGCCTTAACCTTACTCGGACCTCCCTTCCCAGCCCTCTTAAGTGGGTCCTCTGTTCCCAAGGGTGATTCGCCATCTGCGCCCCCGGAAGCTCTGCTAGCTGGGAGGGGGAGGCCACTGCAGCAGACCCTCTCCTCTCCTGGGGTCCCTATTGGGGGACACCCGTCCCTTTTACCATTACACACACACACACACACACACACACACACACGATAAAAGGCCGTGTGTGCGCGTGCATGTCGTTTTGCACCTGGTGTTGGGAAGGGAAAGTGTAGACGGAGTCCTATATATTAAGGGTGGGGGTCCTGCCCTGTTCAGGAGCAGCAATTAGCTTGGGGAATTGGAGAGTGTGGGGGGGTGTCTTGTGATGCTGGAGGGGAGAACATATTCTGGGCAGGCCCAGGGTAGCGATATGGGCAGAGCAACGTGGCAGAGATAAATTTCAGTTCAGGGCAACGTTTTTCAACCTCGGCAGCTTTAAGATGAGTGGACTTCCAACTAGGAGGAGGAGGGGGAGGAGGAGGACTGTGGGGTCCTTGGTGCTCTCTGAGCTTGGTTCCTTGCTTGCAGATGTTTCATGACCCAGCTAGGGAACATCATCAGTGCTAGGAGGGAGTGGGGTGTGAGGAGGAGGAGGAGGAGGAGGAGGACTGTGGGGTCCTTGGTGATCTCTGAGCTTGGTGGTTTTCTTGCAGATGTTTCATGATCCAGCTAGGCAACAACATCAGTGCTACAGGAAGTGGGGTTTGTAGGGAGGAAGAGGAGGAGGAGGAGTACTGTGGGGTCCCTGGTGCTCTCATACTTGGGTTGTTTTCTCGCAAACATTTCATGACCCAACTAGGTAACATCATCCATGCCAGAAGGGAGAGCGGCTCGCTCTCTCTTTATATACTACGTAGTGGCTTGCCCTGTCAACGTTGATGGGAGTGTTGTTGTTGGTTCCTGCATTTGGCTGTTTGTCACCTTGCTTTGTTTGCCTGGGTTGGCAGTTCCTTGAAAGGAGTGTTGTTTAGGCTGGATTGTTGGTCTAGTGTTAATCTTGGTGTTACTCTCTGCGTATCTGGGTGTTGATTGCTGTGTGGGGAGGTGTTTGATTGGTCTTTTGGGGCTGTCTGGTTGTCTCTTTTGAATGGTGTGTAGATGATGTTCGCCTCTATGTGCCTGTGGGTGGCTGATTTGTCTGAATACCAGGCCTCCAGGTGGGAGCCAAAGATGAGGGTGGCAGAAGCACCAGGATTTTGCTTGGGTGGTTTTTTTTTGTTTTCTGGTTGTCATTGCGGGAAGCAATGCAGAGTTGTCTTTTTTAGATGGGCAGCTGTACAAATCTTTTCAATAAATCCATACAGGTGTCTTCACCAGAAGAAGGCTGGTCTGATCAACCTTAAAGGATGAGTAGGAAATTGGGTATATTTTGCGAAGGTACAGGGAAAGAAAGCAAGAGGTTTTGAAGATAGAGTAGAATAGAATAGAATAGAATAGAATAGAATAGAATAGAATAGAATAGAATAGAATAGAAGAATAGAATAGAATAGAGGAATGGAATGGAATAGAATAGAATAGAATAGAATAGAATAGAATAGAATAGAATAGAATAGAATAGAATAGAATAGAATAGAATAGAATAGAATAGAATAGAAAATATGGAATAAGAACAGAATAAGAATAAGAATAGAATAGAATAGAATAGAATAGAATAGAATAGAATAGAATAGAATAGAATAGAATGTAGAGTAAGAATAGAAATAGAATAAGGAATAAGGAATAATAAATAGAGTAGAGTAGAATAGAATAGAATAGAATAGAATAGAATAGAATAGAATAGAATAATAAAATATGGAATAGAATAGAATAGAATAGAATAGAATAGAATAGAATAGAATAGAATAGAATAGAAAATATGGAATAAGAACAGAATAAGAATAAGAATAGAATAGAATAGAATAGAATAGAATAGAATAGAATAGAATGTAGAGTAAGAATAGAAATAGAATAAGGAATAAGGAATAAGGAATAGAATAGAATAGAATAGAATAGAATAGAATAGAATAGAATAGAATAGAAGCTGGAAGGGACCTTGGAGGTCTTCTAGTCCAGCCCCCTGCTCAAGCAGGGGAACCTCTACCATCTCAAACAAGTGATTGTCTAGTAGTCTCTTCTTAAAAATTTCCAGTGAAGGAGCACCCACGATTTCTGGGGGTAGCAGTCCTCAGCTTACGTTCATTTAGTGACTGTTCAAAAATATGACGACACTGAACCAAGTGACCTATGAATGTTTTTCACACTTATGACCTTTGCAGCCTCCCCATGGTCATGTGGTCAAAATTCAGACAACCTGGCAAGAGACTCATATTTATGACGGTCGCAGTGTCCCGTGATCCCCTTTTGCAACCTTCTGGCGAGCAAAATCAATGGGGAAGCCAGATTCACTTAACCACTGTGTTCCTAACTTAACAGCTGCAGTGATTCACTTAGCGACCATGGTAAGAAAGGTCGTAAAATGGAGCAAAATTCATTTAGCAACTGTTTTGCTTAACAACAGAAATTTGGGGCTCAGATGTCATAAATGGAGGACTACCTGTATGAAAAACAGCCCAATCCTGTCATGGATTGAACCAAGAAAAATATTTTATTGTCTGAAGCTTTGCCTGTTTTTTCCATTTACTCTTTGTTAGATTTTTTTTATCCCTTCTTTATTGTCTTTATAAATAACACAAGGCACTGAATATATTTATTTATTTATTTATTTATATTACATTTATATCCCGCCCTTCTCCGAAGACTCACCTATTTCCCCCAAAACAACAATCGTGTGAGGTGGGTTCAGCTGAGACAGATTGACTGACCCAAAGCCACCCAGCTGGTTGTCATGGCTAAGGCAGGACTAGAACTCACTATCTCCTGGTGATTGGCCCAAAGTCACCCAGCCCGCTTTCCTGGCTAAGGCGGGACTAGAACTCACCGTCTCCTGGTGATTGACCCAAACTCACCCAACTGACTTTCATGCCTAAGGCGAGACTAGAACTCACCGTCTCCTGGTGATTGACTGAAAGACCCCCATCCAGCTTCGTGCCTGAGGCCGGACTACAACTCACCATCTCCTAGATTACAGGCCAGCACCTTAACCACTGGGCCAAACTGCCATTTTATGGGCTATTCCCATGAAAAACAGGCAGTTTTTCAATCTTATTGTCATGGCTGGCATCTTTATCTTTCCCTTTTTTAACCATACCTGTGGACACCCCTGGTTGCACAGCCCCCCCTCCCCTGCAAAGGCCTCCATGGAAATAAATACTTGAATTTTGGGTGGGTTATTATGGGATGAAAGCATAATTTCTTTTGCCCTCAACACTGCTGGTGTCTTTGAGTGGAAAGCAGGTGTTGTTGGGTTCAAGAAAGGGAGAAAGGCAAAAGATGGAAATACATTTAATTTAATTTAAAGCAGACTCATTAAACCCAGTTAATAGGATTACTTGAAGAGGACAAAGAGAGTCTGGATTTTAGATATTCCATCACTGCCGTGAAGAGAGTCAGTCGGATGGGCCCCGAATCCCTCACCTTTTACCAGCTCCCTTTTGTGCTCCTCAGCGGCAGCGTTCACACAACACGCATGTCCCGTGGAATGAATGGCAGGTAGTCCTCAATTTATGACCACCGTCCGGAGAATTTCCGTTTCTAAGCAGGAAGGGGGTTAAATGAGTCACGTCTGATTTTGTCACCTCCTTTGCCCGTCATTAAGCAGACTTGGCTTCCTCAGCTTGTCAGAAGCTGGCTAGGAAAGTTGCAGATTGTGATTACGTGACTCTGGGACGCTTCAGCTGTCGTAAATACATTTGATCACGGAATTAAGGAGAAACTTCCTCACAGGGAGGACAATCGACCAGTGGAACAGCTTGCTACCAGAAGTTGTGGGCGCTCCATCACTGGAGATTTTTAAGAAGAGACTGGACAGCCACTTGTCTAAAATGGTATAGGTCCTCCTGCTTGAGCGGGGGGCTGGACTAGAAGACCTCCAAGGTCCCTTCCAGCTAATACTATCGTAGTCGTAAAGTGTGGAAAACAGCCCTGTCACTTTTTTCACTGCCATTGTAACTTTAAACAGTTACTAAATGAATATTTTGTAAGTCAAAGGTCTGTCTGTAATTATTTGTACACGGTGGATGGGTTCTACTGACCAATCCAGCCGGTTCAAATTATTATTATTATTATTATTATTATTATTATTATTATTATTATTATTATTATTATTATTATTATTATTAAATTTGTATACCGCCCTTCTCCCGAAGGACTTAGGGCGGTGAATACAGTAATACAGTAATCCTCGACTTACGACCACAAAATTTATGTCGCCATGTGAAACATTTGTTTAGGTGAGCTTTGTCCCATTTTCCCCCCCCCGAGCTTTCTGGTCACAGCTGCGAAGCGAATCACTGCAGCTATTAAGTGAGCCACACGGTTGTTAAGCGAATCCGGCTTCCCACATTGACTTCGCTGGTCAGGTTGCAAAAGGGGGGGGGGGAACACGTGACACAGCCCCTGGGACCGTCATAAATACGAGTCAGTTGCCAGGCGTCTGAATTTTGGATCACGGGACCGCGGAGACGCTGCAACCGTCGTAAACGAGAGTCAGTTGCCAGGCGTCTGAATTTTGGATCACGGGACCGCGGAGACGCTGCAACCGTCGTAAACGAGAGTCAGTTGCCAGGCGGAGAGTCAGTTGCCAGGCGTCTGAATTTTGGATCACGGGACTCTGGGGGAAGGCCGCGACCGTCGTAAGTGTGAACCACGGTCCCCAGTCCCCCGTTTTCACTGACCTTGTAACTCTGAATGGTCACTAAACGAGCTGCTGAAGCTCGAGGACCACCGGCCTGGGGAGAGGCAGTGGAGAGAGACAGGGCAAGCCAGCCGGGCTGGGGGTGGGGGCGGGGGAGGGCGGGCAGGTGGCCGGCCAGGTGCGCCAGGTGCGGCCCTACCTGGAGGGCGGGGGCGCCTCCGCTCACCCTGCCCGGCCTGGCTGCCAGCTGGCGGATGGGGGGGGAGTCGCCGGGTGCACGCGCAGGAAAGCACGGGGGGGGGGGTTTCTCCACCGAGCTCCCCCCCATTGGTTGCCATGGTGACCGGCTGACACACACACACACAACACACACAAACACACACACACACAACACACACACAAACACACACATACACACCCTCCAGCCCGGGCGGAGGGGGCTCCGGTCGCGCCAGCTCGTCTTGCCGCCTCCGGCGCTTCTGGACCGGGCGGGGGAGGGAGGGGGCTGCCCTTGCCGGCTCTGGTGGCGTCGGGGGTCCCGAGGCTGCCCCCGCTTGCCGGGCCGGGCTTGTTGCTGCCGCCGCTTCGCTTCCGCCCCGGAGAGCCTTTCCCGGCTGGGCGCCTGGCCTTTCGGCCGGTGGAAACTTCGCGGGGCGGGATCCTCACGTGCTCTCTCCCACTTGTTACTTGGAAAGACACGTGTCCCGTCTGCCTGCTCCTCCTGAAGAGCACCTCCTAGATTTGCAAGGAGCTTCCGGACAGATCGATCGATCTATTCATCCACCCATCTGTCCTATCCATCCATCCATCCATCCATCCATCCATCCATCCATCCATCTATCTATCTATCCATCCACCCTCTCATCCATCCATCTAACCGTCTGTCTGTCTATCTATCCATCCATCTACTATCCATCCATCCACCTACCTACCTACCTACCTACCTATCATCTATCTATCTATCATCCATCCATCCACCCTCTCGTCTGTCCATCCCATCCATCCATCTCTATCTATCTATCTGTCTGTCTATCTATCTATCTATCTATCTATCTATCTATCTATCTATCTATCTATCTATCTATCTATCTATCTATCTATCTATCTATCTATTCTTCCACCCATCTGTCCTATCCATCCATCCATCCATCCATCCATCCATCCATCCATCCATCTATCTATCTATCTATCTATCTATCTATCTATCTATCTATCTATCTATCTATCTATCTATCTATCATCTATCTATCTATCTATTCATCCACCCATCTGTCCTATCCATCCATCCATCCATCCATCCATCCATCCATCCATCCATCCATCCATCCATCTATCTATCTATCTATCTATCTATCTATCTATCTATCTATCTATCTATCTATCTATGTCTACCCCTTCTCTTATCATCTCTATCATCTCTTTCTCTCCCTCCCACTCTCTCCCTCTGTCTCTCTATCATCTCTCTATCATCTCTCTATCTCAGATTTCCCTCTATTTCTATCCTCTTTCCGAATCTCTCAGTTTTATCAATCTATCATTTTCTCTCTCAAAACCTCTCATCTCCCTCAGAAAGAGAGACAGGGCAATGTACAAATAAAATAGAAAAAAAACCAGAAAACATATATAAAATTTTAAAAAGAGGCAAAGGACGTTAAAAATTAATCCAATGGTTTGTGTGTATGTGTCTGTGTGTGGGGGGGGGGCTTTCAGGGCACTAAGCAGCCCATCTGCACAGCCATGGTTTGCCGCCTTTCTGCAGGGTGGGGGCCACTTCGCCTTCGGGGAGGGAGGGTTCCTCTGTCCCTCATGGGGCCCCAGAAGACCCCCCCGGCCCACCGCTCCTCTCCCCCTTCCCTTCAAGATCTCCCATCTGCTTCGCCTTCTCCCAGGGATGGAGATTCCTGGGTGGGGGGCGGTTGAAGGTAACAGACTGGCACTGGCTGAAGTGGGGGGGGGCTCAGCCTGGCTAGAGCAGAGACCCCTGGACCCCTGGTGCAGAGGGGGCGGGGGCTGGTCGCAGCCAATCACCTTGGGGTCACCTGCCAGGGCCCTGAGCCTCAGGTGAGGGAGTGGGCGGGGCAGCAGGTGGCTGGATGCCTGTCAGGTGGGGGCAGGTGGGTGGGCTTTAAGGCTTGTTTCCCCTGACCATCTGTGTGTCCAGCCTGGGAGGGTGGAAGGAGAGCCAGGTAGAGCCAGGAAAGCTGCCTCCGTCTTTTATTTATTTATGAATGTTATAGGTAAGGGGTCCTTGGTGCTCGGGGCTTGTTTTGGTGCAGACCTTTCATGACCCAACTAGGGAACATCATCAGGGCTAGAAGGGGGGTGGGGGAGGAGGAGGAGGAAGGTGAGGAGGAGGAAGGGATAACTGTGGGGCCCTTGGTCTTCTCTGAGCTGGGTGGTTTTCTTGCAGATGTTTTATGAACCAACCAGGGGACATTATCAGTGCTTGAAATTGTCCTCCCTTCTAGCAATGATGCTGTTCCCTAGTTGCGTCATGAAAAGTCTGCAGGAATACCACCAGCTCAGAGAGCATCAGGGACCCCACAGTCTTCTTCCTCCTCCTCCTCCTCCTCCTCTCTGCAAAGCCCTCTCCCTTCTAGCAATGAAGATGTTCCCTAGTTGGGTCATGAAACGTCTGCAAGAAAACAACCAAGCTCAGAGAGCACCAAGGACCCCACAGTCCTCCTCCTCCTTCTCCCCACTCCCTTCTAGCAATGAAGATGTTCCCTAGTTGGGTCATGAAACGTCTGCAAGAAAACAACCTCAGAGAGCACCAAGGACCCTACAGTCCTCTTCCTCTTCCTCCTCTTCCTCCCACCTCTCCTCTCCACACATCCCACTCCCTTCTAGCACTGGTGATGTTACCTAGTTGCATCAGGAAACATCTGCAAGAAAACCACCCAGCTCAGAGAGCACCAAGGACCCCACAATTCAATCCTGAGTTACAAATATTCTCCTTTATTGGCAGTTTATAGGTAACCCTCAAGTGATAAGCACACCTGAGGCAGAATAAATAAATAAATAAATAAATAAATAAATAAATAAATAAATAAATAAATAAATAAATTTCAGTTGCTAGGTGAGGTAGCTATTAAGTGAGTCACCACCCAGTTTTATGAACCTTTTCTTACCAGGGTCGTTAAGCGAATCACTGCAGCTGTTAAATGAATCATGTGGTCACTAAGTGGATCCAGCTTCCCCCCGTTGATTTTGCTTCTCGACGCCGGCTGGGAAGGTCGCAAATGGTGATCACGTGACCTCCCCACGGGACCCTGCGTCCTTCATAAATCCATGCAGGTTTGCCCATATTCTGATCACACACGATCGCGGAGATGGTACAACGGTCGAAAGTGCAAAGAACCATTGTCGGTCACTGTTTTGAGCACGGCTGTGACATTGAACGGTCATTAAATAGTTGTAAATCAAGGACTGTCACCCCTATGGTGACTCTGGGCAGTTAAACATCTAATTATAAGACAGTCCTCAACTTAGTAACCGTTTGAAGTTACAACGGCACTGGAAAAAGTGAGTTAGGACCGTCTTTCGTCCTTACCACCATTGCAGCATCCCCGGGGTCACGTGATCAGAACGATGAGACTTGGCAACTGACGGTGGCAATATCCCGTGCCAAGTGATCGCTCGCCTTTTGGGTTGGACTAGATGATCTGCAAGGGCCCTTCCCACTCGGTTATTCTGTATTCTATTCGTAGCCTTCATTGGGGAAGGCAGTTAATGTCTGTGTGATTAACCGAACATCTGCAGAGATTCGCTTAAGAATTGTGTCAAGAAAGATCGTAAAATGGGGCAATACTCGCTTAGCGACCGTCTGGCTCCATTGCGGTCGTGCGTCGAGGACGATCTGTAAAATGGTAGAGGAGTTAAACAGAAACTGAAAGCCAAAGGGACCGATGGCCGATTGGTGAGATGTTGCAGAATCCCACCAGCGAGACCCCCCAATGAATTGGGGGACGGGTCAGAAGAGTTGGGGGCAAGCAGGAAATGAGTCTTTTTCTCCAGAATTTGGTCCTCGAGAAGAGGGAAAAACGGAATGAAAGGATAGCAGAGCTGGAAGGGACCTTATACCTTATACCAAGGATGTCCAACCTTAACCACTTTAAGACGGGTGGACTTCAACTCCCAGAATTCCCCAGCCAACCATGCTGGCTGGGGAATTCTGGGAGTTGAAGTCCACCCGTCTTAAAGTGGCCAGGTTTATCTATCAAAAGTTTTTTTTTGTTATTTTTGACTTTGGTCACAAGCCTTAGTTCATTTTGAGCCTTAGCTTTCCTCACTTCATCTTTGCAGGCACGGGCTATTTGCTGATATTCTGCCTTAGTTATGTGCCCCTCTTTCCACTTCTTATACTTGTCCTTTTTATCTTTCAGTTTATCAGAGAGTTCTCTATGCAGCCGTGCTGGTTTCTTTTGAGAGCTGTTATTTTTCTTCTTTGTTGGCATTGTGCTAGACTGGGCCTTTATTATCTCACTTTTCAAAATTTCCCAAGCTTCTTGAGTTGTTTTCCCCTTTAGGATTCTCATCCATGGAATTCTTCCCAAGGTCTCTCTAAGTTTATTGAAATTAGCTCTTTTAAAGTCCAAGACTCTAGTTTGGCTGTGTTCTATTGCTTGTGCCTCCAGAATGTTGAATTCCAATATTGCATGATCACTTCCCCCCAAGGTTCCTGTGGCTTCGACACTTTCTATCATTTCATCTCTGTTAGTGAGAATTAAATCCAATATGGCTAATCCCCTAGTTCCCTTCTCTACTTTTTGGGAGAGAAAGTTGTCTGCTAGGTTTGTCAGGAATCTGTTAGATCTTCCACTTGGTGCAGAGTTTGTCTCCCAGTTGATGTCAGGGTAATTAAAGTCCCCCATTACTATTGTGATGGGCTTCCTACATACCTTGGTTAGCTGACTAGCAAAAAGTTCATCTATTTCCTCTGCTTGGTTGGGTGGCCTATAGTATACGCCTATGGCAATGTCATTTTCCCCCTTTTATATGGACCCCAATGCATTCGAGTTTACAGTTTTCATCATTGTTGTGCTCTATTTCTGTAGAGATAAAGTTATTTCTTATAGAGAGAGCAACTCTCTTTAATCCTTCTTTTAACTTTTGTATTTCTATTTATATGCCCTGTTCACCGCCCTGAGTCCTTCGGGAGAAGGGCGGTATAAAAATTTAAATAAATAAATAAATAAATAAATAAATAAATAAATAAATAAATAAATAAATAAATAAATAAATAAATAAATAAATAAACTCCATCTCCTCTTTTATTTGGTCTGTTTCTTCTGAATAATTTAAATCCCTCTAGCTGTGTGTTTGATTTGTGGCGATCCAGTCTCTTCTCTGCTCTTTAGAAGGCCAGATCCTGAAGTTGAAGCTCAGATCCTTTGGCCACCTAATGAGAAGGAAGGACTCACTGGAGAAGAGCCTCATGCTGGGAAAGGTGGAGGGCAATAGAAGAAAGGGACGACAGAGAAGGAGGTGGCTGGATGGAGTCACTGAAGCAGGAGGCGTGAGCTTAAATGGACTCCAGAAGATGGTCGAGGACAGGAAGGTCTGGAGGAACGTTGTCCATGGGGTCGCGATGGGTGACTGGACACGACTTCGCAGCTAACAACAACAACAAAAGTCTCCTCTCAAAAACCTCCATTGATGGAGCCCCCCCCCCTACAATTTCTGGTGGCAAGCTGTTCCACTGGTTAATTGTCCACACTGTCAGGAAGTTTCTCCATAGTTCCAGGTTGCTTGATTAGCTTCCATCCGTTACTAGTTGTCCTGCCTTTTGGTGCTTTGATGACCCCCTCTGCTTTGGGGCAGCCCCCCCCCCCAAATACTGGAAGACTACTATCATGTCCCCCCCACCTAGTCCTTCTTTTCTCTAGACTGGCCATACCCTGATCCTGCAAACGTTCTTATTTGTTGATCTTCCCAGCACAAAGAAAGCTGGGAGCAAATAGACTTCCTAAGAAATAAATAAATTTTAAAAAAAATTATAAATAAATAAATTTTGAAAAAGGATCTTATCCTGTCTCGCACTCTGGACCGAATGTGGCCCAGGGCAAACCAAACATGTTTTTGCATTGTTCTTGCAACTAAGATCTTGGCAGCCTTTGGGAGAGCTTTCTGGTCTCCACTGGAGGTAGGAAGATAACACGCCCACGTAACACACACACACACACACACACACACGCACGCACAGGCTGGCTGAAGCGATGGGCAAAGTTGCAAAAGAGGGTGCAGAGAACACAGGAAAGGGGGAAAGCTTTCTCAAGAGGTCTTGCGGAAGCTGTTGAGAAGCTGAAAACTTGTGGGTTGATTTTATTTAAATTGTCTCCCTCTCTCTCTCTCCCCTCCCTTCCTCTCCCTCTCTCCCTCCCTCCCTCTCTCCTTCTCTCCCCATCTCACACTCCCCTTTTTCAGAGGGGTGCAAAGCATCCCTTGCTTCAGCCGCAGGGAAATCTCTCTTGCGGGTGGCAGAGATCAGAAAGGAGAGAATAAATAGGAGAGCAAGAAACTCATCAAGGAGAGAAGCAACCTAGAACTAAGGAGAAACTTCTTCACAGTCAGAACAATTAACCAGTGGAACTACCTGCCTCCAGAAGCGGTGAATGCTCCAACACTGGAGGTTTTTTAAGAACAGATTGGACAGCCATTTGTCTGAAATGGGATAGGGTTTCCTGCCTGAGCAGGGGGTTGGACTAGAAGACCTCCAAGGTCCCTTCCAAGCCTGTTATTCTATTCTATTCTATTCTATTCTATTCTATTCTATTCTATTCTATTCTATTCTATTCTATTCTATTCTATTCTATTCTATTCTATTCTATTCTGTTATTATTATTCTATATTCTATTCTGTTATTATTCTATATTCTATTCTATTCTGTTATTATTCTATTCTATTCTATTCTGTTATTCTATTCTATTTTGTTATTATTCTATATTCTATTCTATTCTATTCTATTCTCATAATACTATACTATTCTATTCTATTCTATTCTATTCTATATTTTCTATTCTATTCTATTCTATTCTATTCTATTCTATTCTATTCTATTCTATTCTATTCTATTCTATTATTCTATTCTATTCTGTTATTATTCTATATTCTATTCTGTTATTATTCTATATTCTATTCTATTCTGTTATTATTCTATATTCTATTCTATTCTGTTATTATTCTATTGTATTCTATTCTGTTAGGGACGCGGTGGCTCAGTGGGTTAGGACGCTGAGCTTGTCGATCAGAAGGTCGGCAGTTTGGCGGGTCAAATCCCGAGTGCCGCGTAGCAGAGTGAGTGCCTGTTACTCGTCCCAGCTTCTGCCAACCTAGCAGTTCGGAAGCACGTAAAAATGCAAGTAGAAAAATAGGGACCACTACGGTGGGAAGGTAACAGCGTTCCGTGTGCCTTTGGCGTCTAGTCGTGCTGGCTACATGACCACGGAGACGTCCTCGGACAAGCGCCGGCTCTTCGGCTTTGAAACGGAAATGAGCACCAGCCCCTACAGTCGGAAACGACTAGCACACATGTGCGGGGGAACCTTTACCTTTACCTTTATTCTATTCTGTTATTATTCTATATTCTATTCTATTCTATTGTTATTATTCCGTTATTATTCTATTCTATTCTGTTATTATTCTATATTCTATTCTGTTATTATTCTATTCTATTCTATTCTGTTATTCTATTCTATTTTGTTATTATTCTATATTCTATTCTATTCTATTCTATTCTCATAATACTATACTATTCTATTCTATTCTATTCTATTCTATTCTATATTTTCTATTCTATTCTATTCTATTCTATTCTATTCTATTCTATTCTATTCTATTCTATTCTATTATTCTATTCTATTCTGTTATTATTCTATATTCTATTCTGTTATTATTCTATATTCTATTCTATTCTGTTATTATTCTATATTCTATTCTATTCTGTTATTATTCTATTGTATTCTATTCTGTTAGGGACGCGGTGGCTCAGTGGGTTAGGACGCTGAGCTTGTCGATCAGAAGGTCGGCAGTTTGGCGGGTCAAATCCCGAGTGCCGCGTAGCAGAGTGAGTGCCTGTTACTCGTCCCAGCTTCTGCCAACCTAGCAGTTCGGAAGCACGTAAAAATGCAAGTAGAAAAATAGGGACCACTACGGTGGGAAGGTAACAGCGTTCCGTGTGCCTTTGGCGTCTAGTCGTGCTGGCTACATGACCACGGAGACGTCCTCGGACAAGCGCCGGCTCTTCGGCTTTGAAACGGAAATGAGCACCAGCCCCTACAGTCGGAAACGACTAGCACACATGTGCGGGGGAACCTTTACCTTTACCTTTATTCTATTCTGTTATTATTCTATATTCTATTCTATTCTATTGTTATTATTCCGTTATTATTCTATTCTATTCTGTTATTATTCTATATTCTATTCTGTTATTATTCTATTCTATTTTGTTATTATTCTATATTCTATTCTATTCTACTCTACTCTACTCTACTCTACTCTACTCTACTCTACTGTACTCTACTCTTATATTCTATACCTTTTTATGGCCGCAAAGGTGGTTGCAAAATTGGATGCAGTCACATGTCGACCCACTTAACAATTGTTACAGTCGTAAAGTGAGAACTACTTGTAATCACCGACTCCCCAGGTTGTGCATAGTTTTTTTTTTTGCAAGAATGCAACCCCATTCAGAACCATTCTGTTTTTCCTCAAAGTGACCTCGGCCCCAGAAAGTCCGGTTTTAAATATTTTCTCTGCCCCGAAATGTCAGGACAAGTCTCCATTTGCAATAAGACACAACTAAAATCTGGAATATTTTACAGGAATTCTCAAGGAACGGGAATTTTAAAACAATGAAAAACATGTTTTGGACATTCAAAAGCCCTCTGCATCAATGCAAAGCGATAATGTGGGACGTTTTAAATAAATAAATAAATAATTTAAAAGCAGCATTGTGTTGTTGAAGCTGTTAAGAGTTGGTGTTTTGAGCAGAAAATTTGGGGCATAATTCTCTAAATCTAGAAATCGTCTGTGCCGTATAAATTAGGAAGCAGTAATTCAGCCTTTCTCAGGCATCACCACTTGAAGATGGGAGGACTTCAACGCCCAGAATTCCCCAGCTAGCCATGCTTAAATAAATCATTTAAATAAATGTTTTGCTTACCAATGGAAATTTTAGGCTGAATTGTGGTTATACCTCCTTCGGTCTCCCCAAGGCACAGGTGTGAGATTTGTGTGTGTGTTATGGCACAGGTGTGAGGTTTGTGTGTTACAGCACAGGTGTGAGGGTTGTGTGCATGACAACACAGGTGTGAGTTTTGTGTGTTACAGCACAGGTGTGAAGTTTGTGTGTGATGGCACAGGTGTGAGGGTTGTGTGTGACAACACAGGTGTGAGGTTTAGGTGTGCGACAACACAGGTATGAGGTTTGTGTGTTACAGCACAGGTGTGAGGGTTGCGTGCATGACAACACAGGCGTGAGGGTCGTGTGTGTTGCGGCACAGGTGTGAGGTTCGTGCCTGCCAAGGCCACTGGTGTGAAATCCACGCGAGTGTGAGACTTGTGTGTAATTATTTAAAGGCATGATAACGGAAAAGCTGGACGTTGTGAGTCGCCCAGGCCTGGGTAGCCAGACAGGAGCCGCTGTGTGTGTGTGATGTGGCTGTGTCAACTCAGCAAATCAATGGAGTGTGTGTGTGGGGGGGTCCAACCTCACCCCCCCTTCTGTCTGTCTTTGCTGGAGCAGGGGGGGAGGGAGGGATGGCGTGACAGCCCCTCTGTTCCCCTGTGTCCTGCAGCACCCCCCCTGCTTGCAACCCCCCCAAGACTAACAGGCCTCCTCTGGGCTCTTGCAGGGGGCCGAGGGCCTGTCGGAGCCGGAGGGGGTCGCCCTGAAGCGCGTGGCGGTGGTGGAGGACTTCTTCGACATCATCTACGCCATGCACGTGGAGAGCTCGTCCGAGCCAGGCAAGGCGCCCAAGCACGCCGGGCAGAAGAAGACCTACCGGGCGGTGAGTTGGGCCCACCCACCCAGGCCGGGCTCTGGGGTGGGCAGAGCCTCCCTACCGGCACCTGTCGCCTTGGGCGGGGGGGGCAGAAGAGGAGGGGGAGGGAGGGGGCGCTGGCAGGCAGGGGAGGGGGAACCCGGGGTGGGGGGAGAGAAGGAAAAGAGGAGGAAAAGAAGAAGGGGAAGAAAGAAGGAATGGTGGAAAAGGAGGAGGAGGAGGAAGAATGGAGGAGGAGGGGAAGGAACAGTGGAGAAGGAAAAAGGAGGAGGAGGAGGAGGAGGAGGAGGAAAGAGAAGGAAGGAATGGTGGAAAAAAGGAGGAGGAAGAATCTTTTTTAATTTTTTTTTAATTTTTTTTAAAAATTTTTTAAATTTTTGTAGTGTTGTTTTTTTATTGTTGTTAGCCGCCCTGAGTCCTTCGGGAGATAGGGCGGCATGCAAGTCCCAAAAATAAATAAATAAATAAATAAAAGAATTGGAGCAGGAGGGGAAGGAATGGGGGGGGGGAGAGAAGGAATAGAATATCTTTACTGTCATTGTGCATCTCACAACAAATTTAAGTGCCCTCCACAGTGCAGGCTACACACAGCAAAAACCACAAGATAAGAACATACGTTATATACACACATCCTTCACATTCTCTTCGTGTTGCACTATACAGTGGTATTTAATAGGGTTACGGCTCCGGGATGTTGTTGTTGTTAGCTGCGAAGTCGTGTCCGACCCATCGCGACCCTATGGACAACGTTCCTCCAGGCCTTCCTGTCCTCTACCATCTTCTGGAGTCCATTTAAGCTCACGCCTCCTGCTTCAGGGACTCCATCCAGCCACCTCATTCTCTGTCGTCCCCTTCTTCTATTGCCCTCAATCTTTCCCAGCATGAGGCTCTTCTCCAGTGAGTCCTTCCTTCTCATTAGGTGGCCAAAGGATTTGAGTTTTCGCTTCAGGATCTGGCCTTCTAAAGAGCAGTCAGGGTGGATCTCCTCTAGGACCGACCGGTTTGATCGCCTTGCAGTCCAAGGGACTCGTAGGAGTCTCCTTCAGCACCAGAGTTCAAAGGCCTCAATTCTTTGGCGCTCAGCCTTTCTTATGGTCCAACTTTCACAGCCACACATTGCAACTGGGAAGACCATAGCCTTGACTATACGCACTTTTGTTGACAGGGTGATGTCTCTGCTTTTTAGTGTGCTCTCTAGATTTGCCGGGATAAAACTATTTTTTAGCCTATTTGTCTTTGGAGGAAGAGGAAGGAGAAGGGGAAGGAGAAGGAATGGGGGAGAAGGGAAAGAAGAAGAGGAGGGAGAGGGGGCCCGATCCCCAGATGTGCTGAGCGGAGGGAGGGCAGGAAATTCTGCTCTGGCCAGTCACGTGGCTGTGTCTGTGTGTCTATGTGTGCATGGTGCATTTCCTCCTGCACTACACAAAGGCACAGCTGCGTGCTGCACAACCTCAGGACTGCTCGGAGTGGTGCTTCAGCTGCTAAAGTTGTGGGCACCCTCGGCCCGAAGACAGGAAGCTGGGGGGGGGAAGGAGGGAGGAAAGGGGGCGCGCCTGCACGCAGGGCACCCATTCTGGGCCCTCTGGCTTGGCCTGCAAGCGGGCATCTGGCCTGGGTGCGCGGGGAGGGCCGTTTGGCACAGCGAGGAGCTGCAAAATTTCTCCTTTCTCTGCAGCACCCCAAAACTAGGACTTTGGCCCCCTTGGTCCCCAATGCAGTGGGGCCTTTGATCTCATATGGGGAGATCCTGGGGGGCATTGGGGTTTGGGAGGCAAAGAAGGAGGGAGGCTGAGCCGAGGACCACCCCACGTGTGATGCTACATAAACGGTGCTCACCTTAGGAACTTGAAGATTGCTGAACTACAACTCCCAGAATTCCCATGAGCTGGGTGGTTTCCTTGTAGATGTTTCATGACCCAACTAAGGAATATCATCAGTGCTAGAAGAGAGTGGCATTTGCAGAGAGGAGGAGGAGGAGGAGGAGGAGGAGGAGGAGGAGGAGGAGGAGGAGGAGGAGGAGGGACAAGTGTGGGGTTCTTGATGCACTCTGAGAGTTTAAAAAGAACTTTGGTGGTGCCGTGGTGAGAATGGCGTATTCCAGGCTGACTGCCTGTAGTCTGGAGTTCGATCCTGACCAGCTCAAGGTTGACTCAGCCTTCCATCCTTCCAAGGTTGGTACAGTGAGGACCCAGATTGTTGGGGGCAAATAGGCCGACTCTGTAAACTGCTTAGACAGGCCTGTGAAGCGGTATATAAGTCTGTTGCTATTGTTTCCTTGCAGACGTTTCATTAGCTAACTAGGTAACATCGTCAGTGGTAGAAGATGCAAATTCCACTTACTTCTAGCACTGACGATGTTACCTAGTTGGGTAATGAAACGTCTGCAAGAAACCAACCAAGCTCATAAAGTACCAAGGAACCCACAGTCCTCCTCCTCCTCTCCACAACCCCCCCTCCCTTCTAATACTGATGATGTTCCCTAGTTAGGTCATGAAATGTCTGCAAGAGAACAAGCAAACTCAGAGAGCACCAAGGACCCCACAGTCCTCCTCCTCCTCCTCCTCTCCACAAACCCCACTTCCTTCTAGCACTGATGATGTTCCCTAGTTGGGTCATGAACCGTCTGCAAGGGATCAACCCAGCTCAGGGACCCTCCACCATAAAGAGTTTGCCTCGGTCTGTCTATTCCCCCAACCAGCCAGTCAGGTATAAAATGAGGCAGCGGAGATGATTTCTGGATTATTAGATAGATGATCAGGAATAAATTAGCCTTGTGGGCAACTGCAGTGAGAAGCGAGGTGCAATGAGCACTTTTCAGCCAGAGAAAAATACTTCCTCAAATGAAATCAGAGTTAGACTGGACAGGAAGTTAACTCTTCCCGGGAAGATGGCCCAATGGTGGTTTGACGAAGTTGGATTGCAAATGGAGAGATCTTGGCCTTTCAGATCTTCTGTTGGATCTGATCCTCAATCACTGTTTCACTTCTACTTGATTTCAGTTCATTCCCAGAATTCCCCAGCCAGCATGTTTCTCAACCTTGGCAACTAAGATAGGCAGACTTCACTTCCCAGAATTCCCTAGCTGGCATAACTGGCTGGGTAATTTCTGGGGGTTGAAGTCCATTACATCTTCAAGTTCCTAGGGTTAAAAAAAAATACTCTGCATGCTGTAGTATTAGTGTCTGGGATATTTTTCAGTGCCAGCATTGCAAAAAGTTAATCCCTTGAATTAAAAACAAAATGTAAATGAAGAATTTTGACGGGCCCAAGATAAATCTGGCCAAAATTTTGCAAAACCATTCTATTTCTTGCATCAGAATAATAATAATAATAATAATAATAATAATAATAATAATAATAATAATAATAATAATAATATGTTGATGATGATGGTGGTGGTGGTGGTGGTGATGTTGGAAGGGACCTTGGAGGTCATCTAGTCCAACCCCCTGCTCAGGCAGGAAGCCCTATACCATTTCAGACAAATGGCTGTCCAGTCTCTTCTTAAAAACTTCCAGTGTTGGAGAAGGGAGGGAGGGAGGGAGAGAGGGAGGGAGGAAGGAAGGAAGGAAGGAAGGAAGGAAGGAAGAATAACAGAATAACACAGTTGGAAGGGACCTTAGAGGTCATCTAGTCCAACCCCCCCGCTCAGGCAGGAAACCCTTTCAGACAAATGGCTGTCCTGTCTCTTCTTCAAAACTTCCAGAGTTGGAGCATTCACAGCTTCCGGAGGCAGGATATCGGAAAGATTCAGAATAACAGAGCTGGGAGGGACCTTGGAGGTCTTCTAGTCCCACCCCCTTTTCTGACAAATGGCTGTGCAATCTCTTCTTAAAAACCTCCAGTGTTGAAGCACCTCTGTCGCTTCTGGCGGGACCTCACCCTATTGAAGACTTGAACCCCGGGTGTCTTTTGATTCAGCTTCCCACCCGCTTTATCCCATGATTGACTCGATTTACAGTAAGCCACATCACATGTCTGCAATAGTGCTAAAAATACCTCCATAAACCAGTTCTTCCCCCTAGCCCTTCGGAGGAAGGGCAGGCTATAAATCTGAAAAATAAACAGCCGGACCTCTTGAGCACCCCACAACCACATTTCCCGTGAAAGGGACAGAGTAAATTAAGTTTTTCATTCTAGGCCAAAGGGCCAGCTCCTCCATAAGCCTTCGCTTATTCTCGTTTCTTTATCGCATGACTTGTTAACGTCAAGCTGAAAGTGGATGGTAATTGACCCCGGAAACTTTTTTTAGTCTGCCAAGACCACTTTTTAATTATTATTTTTTTTCTGAGCAAATTGTCGGTACAATTAGAGCCCCAGAAATTATTTGGAAATAATGAAGATCGTGATATCGCTTACGCCAGAGGTAGGCAACCTTGGCTCTTTTGTGACTGGTGGACTTCAACTCCCAGAATTCCTGAGACAGCCATGCTGAGGGGAAAGGAAGAGGTTTCCAAGCTGAGCCTTGCTGGCTCAGGAATTCTGGGAGTTGAAGTCCATGAGTCACGAAGGGGCCATAGTTCCCCCATGCTGGCTCAAGAATTCTGGGAGTTGAAGTCCACGAGTCACGAAGGGGCCACAGTTCCCCCATGCTGGCTGAGGAATTCTGGGAGTTGAAGTCCACGAGTCATGAAGGGGCCATAGTTCCCCCATGCTGGCTCAGGAATTCTGGGAGTTGAAGTCCACGAGTCATGAAGGGGCCATAGTTCCCCCATGCTGGCTCAGGAATTCTGGGAGTTGAAGTCCACGAGTCATGAAGGGGCCATAGTTCCCCCATGCTGGCTCAGGAATTCTGGGAGTTGAAGTCCACGAGTCATGAAGGGGCCATAGTTTCCCCCATGCTGGCTCAGGAATTCTGGGAGTTGAAGTCCACGAGTCATGAGGGGGCCATAGTTTCCCCCATGCTGGCTCAGGAATTCTGGGAGTTGAAGTCCACAAGTCATGAAGGGGCCATAGTTCCCCCATGCTGGCTCAGGAATTCTGGGAGTTGAAGTCCATGAGTCATAAAAGAGCCAAGGTTGCCTACCCCTGGCTTACGCCTACAGGCTGTCCTCGTCTTACAACCGTTGATTTCGTGACTGCTCAAAGTTACAACGGCACTGGCAAAAAAGTAACTTAAGATCGTTTTTCACACTTGCAGCATCCCCCAGGGTCATGTGATCAAAATTCAGACGCTTGGCAACTGGTTTCATATTTATGACGGTCGCAACGTTCCCCCGGGATCACGCGATCCCCTTTTGCGACCTTCAGCCCAGCAAAGTCAGTGTGGAAGCCGGATTCATTTAACAACCGTGTTACTGATTTAACAGCTGCAACGATTCATTTAACTGAACAGGGGCCAGAAAAGTCGTAAAACAGGGCAAAACCCACTGAACAAATGTCTCACTTAGCAACATAAATTCTGGGCTCAATTATTGTCGTAAGTTGAGGATTACCTGCATCTGGGGAATAGGGCGATCCACACGTGACAATTTGCCATATTGGGATTAGAAGGATTTTTTCTCTCTCTCTCTACTGTAGGTCAGAATCCTGGTTCGTAAAAACAATCCCTTTGAGCTAAAAATTAGGAAATTGCAAGACCAGGTGTAGCCTGGATGCGAGGATCCCTTTATTTTCCTAGTGGAATACCACTAGGGGGTGACCAAGAGCTAGAAATCCCAGGACATCTTTGCTGCCACCTAGTGGTCGTCTGAGGTTTTTCAGGACAGACCTGCTTAAAAAATAAAAAATAAAAATGTTTTGCCGAGCTCAGCCATTTCTGGGGAGCTCCTGGAGAAAAAGAACAGCAGACACTCAGAAAAAAGTGTGATGTGAAAATGGGGGAGATTTTGGGCCAAGAGAAAAATCGCAAACAAGCAGGCCACCATCTTGGCTTCTCCTGCACTATGTAAACCCAGATCTCCTTCCTCGCCCGGCCTGGCTTTGCTAAACCGGTCAGCAAAATCTGGGCTATACTGCCACGCAGTGGAGATATAAATGCCTTAAAAACTCAGAGGATCACACTTGCTCCCCTGCAAAAAAAGCTCGTTTCAAAACAAGGGGCTTTTTGGAACGCACGTGTCCCGTCTCCCTTTCGTGATTCGGACCACTTTTTAAAGGATTTTTTTTTTAAAAAAAAGTGGCTCATGTGATCTCAGCCCCACTTTTTTTTTTAAACTTCTGTGGAAGTGAAAGCTTTCTTTCTTTTTAAAATGGTTTTTCTTAACAGGCAGCTTGGGGAGGATTAATTGGAGCAGGAAACAGAAGGAGTCCCTCTGCGATGTTGCTAAGAATAGATTTGGTGGCTGTGATTATATTTGAAAAGCTTGGGAGAAAGTTTCTGGAGATGGCGTTAGCGGTAGGGATGTTGTCACCTGGCGTTGAGGCATTGGCCTGAGGAGTCTTCATTGTCACACACCGCACCAGCTTTTGCAACGACAACGAACAAAGGAGGGGAAGTTTCTCTCCTGCTGGAGAATGAATTACAGCCCCTCTTAAGGTTGCCAGCCTTCGTGAATCTCTGAGCTGGGTTGTTTTCTTGCTGGCGTCTCAGGACCCAAGTAGGGAACATCATCAGTGTTACAAGAGAAGGGGGTTTATGGTGGAGGAGGAGGACTGTGGGGTCCTTGGTGCTCTCTGAGCTGGGTTGTTTTCTTGCAGACGTTTCATGACCCAACTAGGGAACATCATCAGTGCCAGAAGGGAGTGGGGTTTGCAGAGTGGAGGAGGAGGAGGAGGAGGAGGAGGAGGAGACGACCCTAGGGTCCTTGGTGCTCTCTGAGCTTGGTGGCTTTCTTGCAGATGTTTCATGACCCAACTAGGGAACATCATCAGTGCTAGAAGGGAGGGGATTTGTAGAGGGGGGTAGGAGGAGGAGGGGGAGGAGGAGGAGGAGGAGGACTGTGGGGTCCTTGGTGCTCTCTGAGCTGGGTTGTTTTCTTGCAGACGTTTCATGACCCAACTAGGGAACATCATCAGTGCCAGAAGGGAGTGGGGTTTGCAGAGTGGAGGAGGAGCAGGAGGAGGAGGAGGAGGAGGAGGAGGAGGAGGAGGAGATGACCCTAGGGTCCTTGGTGCTCTCTGAGCTTGGTGGCTTTCTTGCAGACGTTTCATGACCCAACTAGGGAACATCATCAGTGCTAGAAGGGTGTGAGGTGTGTGGAGAGGAGGAGGAAGAGGAAGAGAAGGAGGAGGAGGAGGAGGAGGAGGAGGAGGAGGAGGAGGAGGAGACGACGACCATCGGGTCCTTGGTGCTCTCTGAGCTTGGTGGTTTTCTTGCAGACATTTCATGACCCAACTGGGGAGCGTCCTAAGCGTCCTGTGGGAATATTTTTCAGATGGGGTCAGAATCTCTAGTAGGCCTTGGGGCAACCTGTGTGCTTCCCCATTGTCTCCTTACGTCTTCCTCTTCGCCTTCACCTCTTGAATCCTGAAGGTAGAAAGAGACATAAAGCCATCTCCAAGGATCATTTAACATTTGCACCAAGTGCCATCCATTTCAGACTAAAGAAACACCCTCCGTCGTTTTTAAAATAAGGTTTTTTTTAAAAAAAAATAATCTACCAGGAACAGAGAAACATCTCCAAATGTCCTCTCATCTATGTTAGACCGAGAAGGACCTGATCTAACTTAGATCAAGTAGGATCTGATCCAAGATAAACCCATAGGCCGTGACCTAAGCCAGATCAAGTAGAATCTTAATCTAAGATAGATTAAGTGGAATTTACAGAACCTGCCAGTGCTGTGGATAAGGAACATGGGAAATATTTTTGCCTCGGTAATGCCACTTCATGACCACAACGGAGCCCAGTGTCTGTGTTGCTATTTGTTAAGTGAGTTTTGCCCCATTTTATGACTTTTCTTGCCACATTTACTCAGCAAACTGCCGCTGTTGTTAAGCGAGCGACACGATTGCTAAGCCAATCCAGCTTGACTTTGCTTATCCGGAGGACGCAAAAGGTGAATCGCGTGACCCTGGGACATGGCGACCGTCGTAAATATGAGTCAGTTGCCAAGCACCTGAAAATCTGCACCAGGCGACCGCGAGGATGCGGCGACGGTCGTAAGTGTGAAAAGTACTCGCAGGTCACATTTTTTCCCAGCGCTGTTGGGGCGCCGAACGGTCACTGAATGAATTGTTGTAAATTGAGAACTCGCCGTGCTTCTCTCTTTCACAGCATGGGATGTACATAGGGCACCCTTCATCGTAAAGCCACCCCAGGCGAACCTCGCTTGCGATCCTGTTGAAACCGATCACAGTTGTGGGTACCCCTCAAACCACACACACACACACACACACACACACACACACACACACACCCCTGATGAGTTGGCCCCGCCGTTCATCGGGGATTTAATGGTGATGAAAAAAACAAAGGCCTGGCCCTCCCAAGCTAAAATGGTTCCCAGTTAGGATGCCGCCATTTTGTGACGACATCACACGACAACAGAAGCAGCCGCAGCAGCCACAACAACCGAGCCGATGCCAGAGGCCGGATGGGAGCGCCCTGCTGTCTTCCCACTCGGTCAGAAGGGATCTGAGCGCAGATCACCAGGGTAGCTAGAAGGGGTAGAAGGAGAGGGGTTAAAGCAGCCGACCGCCCCCCCCCAACCCTCGGAAACCACCAGGGGCCGTGATGGGAGGCTTCAAAGAGCCCAGCATCTTAGCTGGAGGTGGGACTCTTGCCAAAGGGATCCCTTCCGTTCTTTGCTGGGGATCTCTTTAGAACGGAAAGGGCACCAGGGGATCTGCTTCCTTGGACTGGGTCCTTAGGAAGGGATGGAGGGTATTAAAATGTCTCTTGCGATCCTTCCTTCATCCATTTATTTCCTTTCCTCTCCCCTTCCCTTCCCTTCCCTTCCCTTCCCCCTTCCTTTCCTTTCCTTTCCTTCCTTCCTTCCCTCCCTCCTTCCTTGCTTCCTTCCCACCTTCCCTCCCTCTCTCCCTTTCCTTTCCTTTCCTTTCCTTTCCTTTCCTTTCCTTTCCTTTCCTTTCCTTTCCTTTCCTTTCCTTTCCTTTCCTTTCCTTTCCTTTCCTTTCCTTTCCTTTCCTTTCCTTCCTTTTACCCTTCCCTTCTTCTCTATTTCCCTCCCCCTCCCCCTCATTCAACTCACAACTGCTCCAGGCAACATATATATCTATATATAAAGCGAGAGCAGGGAACCGCCACTCCGGTGCCCAAAGCTAAAAACGATGGTGGCACCTCAACAGCCTCCCAGCTCCGCTCCCTCCAGACCTGAACGTCTGGGGACGCAGCCAGCTCTCCGGCCCTTTGCAAAAGGCGAAGGAGGTCGGGGGCTTCGGGGTCTCTTGGGGGTCAAGTGAGCTGCTTTCAGAGGGCAACAATTGTCGGTGTGTCCGGCCCTCAGGATAAACAAGACTCCG
The DNA here is from genome assembly GCF_947247035.1 of Vipera ursinii. Classification (NCBI taxonomy): domain Eukaryota; kingdom Metazoa; phylum Chordata; class Lepidosauria; order Squamata; family Viperidae; genus Vipera; species Vipera ursinii. The sequence continues at coordinate 2,544,905 of NC_139516.1, forward strand.
ATCACATCCATCCGGACTGGTTGCAAAACTGCTGTGAAAAACAAGCTGTGCTTCCCTAAGGAAACATCAAGACATTACACGTGGTCCTCAAGTTATAGCCATCCATTTAGTGACCATTCAAAGTTACAGCAGCACTGGGGGGGGAAAGCAACTTGTAACCGTTTTTTCAACACTCTCAACCGCGGCTGCGTGGTCAAAGTTCGGACTCCCGACTCGCATTTATGACGGTCGCCTTGTCCCCAGGGGTGTCACGTGATCCCCTTTCGCAACCTTCTCCTGAGCAGCAGAGTCAGTGGGGGAAGCCGGATTCACTTAACGACCGTGTGACTCACTTAACGGCGGCAGTGATTCACTTAGCAAGAAAGGTCGTAAAGTGGGGCAAACCTCACTGAACTACAGATTAGCCGTGGAAATTTGGGGCTGAAGTATGTTGTTGTTGTTAGCTGCGAAGTCGTGTCCGACTCATCGCGACCCTATGGACAACGTTCCTCCAGGCCTTCCTGTCCTCTACCATCTTCTGGAGTCCATTTAAGCTCACGCCTCCTGCTTCAGTGACTCCATCCAGCCACCTCATTCTCTGTCGTCCCCTTCTTCTCTTGCCCTCAACCTTTCCCAGCATGAGGCTCTTCTCCAGTGAGTCCTTCCTTCTCATTAGGTGGCCAAAGTATTTGAGTTTTAGCTTCAGGATCTGGCCTTCTAAAGAGCAGTCAGGGTTGATCTCCTCTAGGACTGACCGGTTTGATCGCCTTGCAGTCCAAGGGACTCGCAGGAGTCTTCTCCAGCACCACAGTTCAAAGGCTGAAGTATAGGAGCACCTATTTCATCTAGGGAGGGAGGGAAATGGATGCCTGTACAAAATGGGGAATTCGAGGGCTTGGAGAACTAAGATCTGAGAAGGCCTCAGGTTGTGGACATTGACAAACAGCTGAAGATGAGTCAGGAGTAGGAGATAACGTGAGCTAATGTCCTTCTGGGCATCATCAGAGGATGCCTCATATCAAAGGACGGTGTAATTCTTACTCATCGGTACCCAGCAAGGATGAAGCCTGTTCTGGGGACCTGTGAAAGATTCTGGCACCCCATATCCAGAAATGATTGGAGGGGATTCAGAAGATTCATACATGATAGCAATCTTCAAGTATTGGAGGGGCTGCCCCAAAGAAGAGGGAGTCAAGCTCTTCTCCAAAGCAGCTGAAGGCAGGACAAGGAGGAGCGGAGGGAAACTAGGAATAGAATGGAATAAGAATAGAATAGAATAGAATAGAATAGAATAGAATAGAATAGAATAGAATAGAATAGAATAGAATAGAATAGAATAGAATAGAATAGAATAGAATAGAAAATAGAAATAACAGATTAGAATAGAATAGAATAGAATAGAATAGAATAGAATAGAATAGAATAGAATAGAATAGAATAGAATAGAATATAGAATATTAGAATAGAATAGAATAGAATAGAATAGAATAGAATAGAATAGAATAGAATAGACCTGAAAGTAAGGAGAAATTTCCTAACAGTGAGGACAATTAACCAGTGGAAGTACCTGCCTCCAGAAGCTGGAAGTTTTTAAGAAGAGATTGGAGGGCCATTGGTCTGAAATGGTATAGGGTTTCCTGCCTGAGCGGGGGGGTTGGACTAGATGACCTCCAAGGTCCCTTGTTGTTGTTGTTGTTATTATTATTAAATATGAGCCAGTTGCCAAGTGCATGAATTCTGATCACATGACCATGGGGATGCTGTGACGGTCACCAGTGTGAGGAGGATCAGTCGTCCCTTTTTCAGTGCCACTGTAATTTCGAATGGTCACTAAATGGGCTGTTGTAAGTTGAGGACCACCAGTATTTCCTTGTGTACTACAAAAGGTCCAGTGAGGTCTTCTCATCCCACAGTTCTGTGACTCTGTAAGAGACTCGGCGATCTTACCACAGCTCAAACTCAAGAGGATTTGGGACGCCCGAAAGCTATTTCAGAATAAAATTTCACATATGCTTATCTGCTGTACTGGTCTCCGGCCTTAGTAATTAGCCAGCAATGTCGGTCAGGTCTGTGGCAGCCTTCCCTAACCTGCCGCCATCCAGACAAGACGGGCACTCCAGTTTCCAGAATTCAGCCAGGCCAGCTGGGGATTCTGGTAACTGCAGTCTTGACCCGTTCGGATCTGCGAGGAGCCTCTCCTGATCTGCCTTGAAGAGGGTGACTCAGCTTGACTCATAGCCTCAGGACTCGGAATTGTTGTGCCAATGTGTGCGTTGCAATCCTGGCCTGTTTGAGGTCAGCCTCTTCGGCTATCCAAAATCAGGGCTTGGAAGAGAGAGATATAGACAGACGGACAGACAGATATAGATAGATAGATGAGAAAGAAAGGTAGACATAGATAATATATAGAGAAAGAGATGAAAGCTAAATGATAGAGATAATAGATAGAGATGATAGATATAGATAGATAAATAGATGGAGATAGGGAGAGAGAGAGAGAGAGAGGTAGATTAGAGAGAGGATAGAGAGAGGGATACAAGATAGATAGATAGATAGATAGATAGATAGATAGATAGATAGATAGATAGATAGATAGATATGGATAGATAGATTAGAGATAGAGAGATAGAGAGGATATATATGTTGAGACTCTAGAAAGGGTACAGAGAAGAGCAACAAAGATGATTAGGGGGCTGGAGGCTAAAACATATAGGGAACGGTTGCTGGAATTGGGAATGTCTAGTTTAATGAAGAGAAGGGTGAGGGGGGACATGATAGCAGTGTTCCAATATCTCAGGGGCTGCCCCAAAGAAGAGGGAGTCAAGCTATTCTCCAGAGCACCTGAAGGCAGGACAAGAAGCAACGGATGGAAACTCATCAAGGAGAGAAGCAACCTGGAACTAAGGAGAAACTTCCTGACAGTTAGAACAATTAACCAGCGGAACTACCTGCCTCCAGAAGCGGTGAATGCTCCAACACTGGAAGTTTTTAAGAAGAGACTGGACAGCCATTTGCCTGAAATGGTATAGGGTTGGAGTAGATGACCTCCAAGGTCCCTTCCAACAATATATATATATATATATATATATATATATATATATATATATATATATATATATATATATATATATATATATATATATATATATATATATATATATATATTGGCTTGCTAACAAAGAATAAAGGGAGACCTTTATTCTTTGTTAGCAATCCAAAAAATTTACACAAATATGAGCTGCCACTGCTGTGGCTACTGCCTGTAGATGGCCTTGGGCTAGGTTGAAACAGGAAATAAGATTTGTCCCGTGTCTGGGACTAAGCAAGTGTATTCTGAATGCTTAACAAACATTTAACATATACATATACATATACATATACATATACATATACATATACATATATATATATATATAGAGAGAGAGAGAGAGAGAGAGACATAGATACAGAGAGATTGTGTGTGTGTGTGTGTGTGTGTGTGTGTGTGTGTGTGTGTAAAGATAAAGATATACATACATAGATATAAGTATTCCTCCTTACAATAATTCATTTAACCTGTCCAAAGTTACAATGGCTTTGAAAAAAGTGAGTTATGACTCTGTTTCATACTTATGACCATAGCAGCCTCCCCATAGTTGCATGATCAAAATTCGGACACTTGGAATCTGGTTCATATTTTTAACAGTTGCAGCCTCCCCGTTTCTGACCTTCTCGCCAGCAAAGCCAATGTGGGGAAGCTGAGTGCTCTTAGCAGCTGTGTTCCTAATGTAACAACTGCAGGGATTCGCCTAATAACTGTGGCAAGAAAGGTGGCAAAGTGGGGCTAACTCCCCACTTAACACAGGTCTCACTCAGTAACAGAGATTTGGGGCTCAATTGTGGTCGTAAGCCGAGGACCACCTGTGCAGAGGCCTGTGTCGGATGGAGAGGCGGGGGGGGGTTGCCAGGGGGAGCCGTGGGGGGGGGTCTTCACATGGAGGCTGCCTTGCCAAGGCCACAGAGGTCACTATGTTCTGCTTCTTCTGCTTCTTCCTTCAGATTGCGGAAACTTACGCCTTCCTCCCCCGAGAAGCCGTGACCAGGTTCCTCATGAGTTGCACCGAGTGTCAGAAAAGAATGCATTTTAACTCCAACGGCGTGGAACCTAAAGGTAAAGACTGCGTTGAGGTAGCTCCTCGGAGGGGTTTCAGGCCCCTTTGAATCAGGGCTTGAGAGAGAGAGAGAGGGAGGGAGAGAGATGAAAGATAAATGATAGATAGACATGATAGACAGATGGATAGATAGATAGATAGATAGATAGATAGATAGATAGATAGATAGATAGATAGACAGACATAGATAATATATAGATGAAAGATAGATGATAGAGATGATATAGATGAGAGAAAGAAAGAGGCATAGATAATATATAGAGATAAAGATGAAAGATAAATGAGAGATGAGAGAGAAAAGAAGTAGACTTAGATAATATCGATAGAGATGAAAGATAAATGATAGATAGAGATAGATAATAAATAGATGAAAGATGATAGATAGATATACATGATAAATAGATATAGACAAATAATAGATAATATACATGATAGATAGATAGATAGATAGATAGATAGATAGATAGATAGATAGATAGATAGATAGATAGATAGATTAGAGAGTATAGACATAGAGATGGATGGATGGATGGATAATAGATATAGATTAGAGGATAGATAAAGATGATGGATGGATAGATAGATAGATAAACAGACAGACAGACAGACAGACAGACAGATAGATAGATAGATAGATAGATGGATGGATGAGAAAGAAAGACTTCTCCAAGGGTGGCTGTTCCTTCACGGTCCAGTCCAGGAACGTGCCAGGGTCACTTTCAGCCCCGTCCATGGAAAAAAGGGCGAGGGTGCTCATAGGATGGCATCGTCATGCAGCTTTTGCATCCAGGCATCAGACGGAAGCCTGCAAGCGGTCTTTTACATACAATGCAACTCCCACTTCCTCTTTATGGGGTCTGGTGTGTTTTTTTTGAATAGTTTGCATCCTTCTGTCCGTACTTCCCAGTCATGGGTTTCAGCCCACGGTTTCACTAATTGCAATCCATCGCATCTGCCTTCAAGTTCACCCTCTGCGTTCCCTACATTTTGAGCGTTTGTACGTAGGCATTTGAGGTGTCATGTTGTGTCTTATATCTCCTATCTGGTGCTTGAGTTTGTCTTCCTTTCCATCGCTCCTTGCCTCATTATTTGGTTTGTTCTCTTGAGATTTTTGGTCGGAATTAGGTCCTGGAGACCCTATACTAGGGGTAGGCAACCTCGGCTCTTTTATGACTTGTGGACTTCAACTCCCAGAATTCCTGAGCCAGCCACGCTGAGCGGAAAGAAAAGAGAGAGGTTTCCAAGCTGAGCCATGCCGGCTCAGGAATTCTGGTAGTTGAAGTCCACGAGTCATGAGGGGGCCATAGTTCCCCCATGCTGGCTCAGGAATTCTGGGAGCTGAAGTCCACCAGTCATGAGGGGGCCATAGTTCCCCCATGCTGGCTCAGGAATTCTGGGAGTTGAAGTCCACCAGTCATGAAGGGGCCACAGTTCCCCCATGCTGGCTCAGGAATTCTGGGAGTTGAAGTCCACAAGTCATGAAGGGGCCATAGTTCCCCCATGCTGGCTCAGGAATTCTGGGAGTTGAAGTCCACCAGTCATGAAGGGGCCATAGTTCCCCCATGCTGGCTCAGGAATTCTGGGAGTTGAAGTCCACGAGCCATGAAGGGGCCATAGTTTCCCCATGCTGGCTGAGGAATTCTGGGAGTTGAAGTCCACCAGTCATGAAGGGCTATAGTTCCCCCATGCTGGCTCAGGAATTCTGGGAGTTGAAGTCCACGAGCCATGAAGGGGCCATAGTTTCCCCATGCTGGCTCAGGAATTCTGGGAGTTGAAGTCCAAGAGTCATCAAAGGAGCCATAGTTCCCCCATGCTGGCTCAGGAATTCTGGGAGTTGAAGTCCACGAGTCATCAAAGGAGCCATAGTTTCCCCATGCTGGCTGAAGAATTCTGGGAGTTGAAGTCCACCAGTCATGAGGGGGCCATAGTTCCCCCATGCTGGCTCAGGAATTCTGGGAGTTGAAGTCCACGAGTCATGAGGGGGCCATAGTTCGCCCGTGCTGGCTCAGGAATTCTGGGAGTTGAAGTCCACGAGTCATGAGGGGGCCATAGTTCCCCCGTGCTGGCTGAAGAATTCTGGGAGTTGAAGTCCACGAGTCATCAAAGGAGCCATAGTTCCCCCATGCTGGCTCAGGAATTCTGGGAGTTGAAGTCCACCAGTCATGAAGGGGCTATAGTTCCCCCATGCTGGCTCAGGAATTCTGGGAGTTGAAGTCCACGAGCCATGAAGGGGCCATAGTTTCCCCATGCTGGCTCAGGAATTCTGGGAGTTGAAGTCCAAGAGTCATCAAAGGAGCCATAGTTCCCCCATGCTGGCTCAGGAATTCTGGGAGTTGAAGTCCACGAGTCATGAGGGGGCCATAGTTCGCCCGTGCTGGCTCAGGAATTCTGGGAGTTGAAGTCCACGAGTCATGAGGGGGCCATAGTTCCCCCGTGCTGGCTGAAGAATTCTGGGAGTTGAAGTCCACGAGTCATCAAAGGAGCCATAGTTCCCCATGCTGGCTCAGGAATTCTGGGAGTTGAAGTCCACGAGTCATGAGGGGGCCATAGTTTCCCCATGCTGGCTCAGGAATTCTGGGAGTTGAAGTCCACGAGTCATCAAAGGAGCCATAGTTCCCCCATGCTGGCTGAGGAATTCTGGGAGTTGAAGTCCACCAGTCATGAAGGGGCTATAGTTCCCCCATGCTGGCTCAGGAATTCTGGGAGTTGAAGTCCACGAGCCATGAAGGGGCCATAGTTCCCCCATGCTGGCTGAGGAATTCTGGGAGTTGAAGTCACCAGTCATGAAGGGGCTATAGTTCCCCCATGCTGGCTGAGGAATTCTGGGAGTTGAAGTCCACCAGTCATGAAGGGGCTATAGTTCCCCCATGCTGGCTGAGGAATTCTGGGAGTTGAAGTCCACCAGTCATGAGGGGGCCATAGTTCCCCATGCTGGCTCAGGAATTCTGGGAGTTGAAGTCCACGAGTCATGAGGGGGCCATAGTTCCCCCGTGCTGGCTGAAGAATTCTGGGAGTTGAAGTCCACGAGTCATCAAAGGAGCCATAGTTCCCCCGTGCTGGCTGAGGAATTCTGGGAGTTGAAGTCCACCAGTCATAAAAGAGCCAAGTTTGCCTACCCCCTGTATCTAGACCATGGTTGTCCCAAAGCTGTTTTTTCCCCCCCAAACAGCGACTAGACTTTCTTGGTTTGTTTGTTTTTGTGCTGGAAGACGTTTCGCTTCTCACCCAAGAAGCTTCCTCCGTTCAGCTCTTCAGCCTTAGCTTCGCTGAAGAAGCTTCTTGGGTGAGAAACGAAACGTTTTCAAACAGAAGGACAAGGAAGTCCAATTGCCTTTTGGAAAAAGCAACGTTGGGGCTGCATCCGTCAGGTTTTTCAGTCCTGAGTTGGCAAGGGGTTGACAAGAAGGCCCCTTCCAGCCCCTAGGATTCTAGGATTCTTCCATTTTCCTAATGTGCAGAGGGAGGCAGAGGGAGGTCATGACCCCTAAATGGCCCCTGACAAATTTTCTGCATG